>NC_139002.1:109623958-109923958 GCF_964374135.1 Grampus griseus | reverse complement strand
ATTGGGGCTGTGGGTTTTCAACTTCAAATAGGGTGACCAGGATTGGTCTTGCTTTAAAGGTAACAGCTGAGCAAAAGACTTGAAGGCACTGGGTCATGTAGAAATTGCGGCGGGGGGGGTACATCTTAGATAGAGGGAACAGCAGGTACAAAGGCCTTCACTGGGGGGAGAGACAACCAGTGTGTGGAGGAAATAGTAGGAGGCCGTGTGTCTGCAATAGGGAGCCAAGAAGGAGGTTAGGTAGAAGGTTAGGTCGGGGGTATTGGAGGTGGGGAGACGGGTCACGGGGCCTGTGTAGCGCATTGTAGAGGTCGTGGCTGTTTTCTTCTCACATGCCAAACACTGAAGATAATGAGACATGATCTCTCTCCTCAGAGTAGCTCAAGCCCTTGTAACGCAGAGTGGTAAGTGTGTGAGATGAATGGTGAAAATGAGGGATGATCAGCTCGGCAGGATGAGCTGCAGACGGTCAGGAGAGGGTGGTCAGGCAGGGTAACATGGGATAATGCCTGGGTCAGGTCTGCTGAGCTGGTAGGGTGTAGGGGGGTTCTCCACGAAAGGGGGGAGCATCATGCGTCACACTGCGGAGTGACATGAGTGGCAGCGGGACACACTCCAGGCGTTGTGGGTGGTTCCTGGAATGAGTAGTGCCTGGTGGGTCGGGAGATGTGGCAGGAGAACAAGGTGGGAGGAGCAGGCCGTAGCCAGATCATGGGGAACTTCCTCTGTGGGACGTGGACCACGGACATATCTTAAACAGGAGAGTGACACTGTACAATTTATTTTTTTATTAGTAGAATAGTAATTTTGAATGCGAAGGATGGATTTTAGACTAGGTTTAAAGGCAGGAAAGCCAGTTAGGAAAAGATTGATTGCTCTGGTCTGGAGGAGATAGCAAGGGTCTGAGTCAAGGCAGTAGGAGTGGATTTTGGAGATACAGAAATCATAATTGACAGGAGGGACGAATGGGTAAAGTACTCTTTACTCATAGTTGCTTTGACTGTATAGCAGAAACGCCATTTAGTAAGAATGGTGGAGTGAGGACCTCTGTAAAGCTACTCCTCCATAAAAGCAGTGAAAACACTGGTAAAAATGGTCAAAATAAACTTTGTTGGAACTCTGGAAATGAACCAGAAATTGACATAATCTCAGGAAGATTTATTCAGGAAAAACTGCTGAACCTCCAACTTGACCTACTGTCATTCTCCTCTCCCATGATCTGTGGTAGCATTGGAAACCATCAGCCTTGCAGCCATGGTAACTGAAAACCAGCAGCCTTGCAGCCATTGGAAGGGACAGATGAGATTTGAAGCCCCTCAAAAGTCCTCTTCTCAGAGTGTTGTTACTCTTTGACTGGCCTTGCAGCTTTCTGGAAAAGCCCCATTTGCAGAGCTGTCATTATTTGATCTCACTCACTGGGAAGAGCGTTACCCTTAGTGTCTTTGTGGCAAACGATCAGTGGCAGTTAATATCACAGTTGGGGGCAAACAAGAGTCTGGCCAAACTCTTAGAAGAAAGATATGAAGAATGACATGCTCTTAGGGGGCTTTGGAAAGCTCTGATAGACTCCTGTGGGTCTCGAAGGCTGCACAGAGGCAGGACTGTGTATATGCCTAGGAGAGATTTGAGAGGGCCCTAGTCTCTCACCTCTGTCTAATCTTGAGTCCCTCCACAAATAAGAAGTGAAGGCAAAGGCAGCATTATAGCTCCCTGAGTGCCGAAGGTGTGCCTCAGCACTTGCACAGCTTCTTGGCCGTGTCTGGGACACTTATTAGCTCAACACATTTAAAGAAATTCCTGACCAATCATTAACTGACCACTAAGCTAACTGAGCAAAGACTTATAGTAACTGTAAACTATAGGGAATTGTAGACTCTACAGAACTAGTTCAGTAAAGTCACTAAGCAAATAACTATAGCAATAACAGCCCCTGGGAAAGGGGCAGTCTGAATTCCAGGGTTGCCACAGTGTATTACCTGAAATACTAGTTTTCAGTAAGAACTTATGAGATGCACAAAGAAACAGGAAAATATGGTCTATTCACAGGAAAAAAGTAGTCAATAGAAACTATCCTTGAAAGGGTCCAGATGTTGGGCTTAATAATACTAGACAAGGACTTTAAATTGGCTACTATAAGTATGTTCTAAGAACTAAAAGAAACTATGTCTAAATAATTAATGTATGAGAATATCTCACCAAGTAGAAGTTATCAATAAAAAGGTAGGAATTATTTTTTAAAAAACACCAAATAGAAATTCTGGAGTTGAAAATACAATAACTATGAAAAATAAAATAACTATGAAAAAATGAAAAATTCACTAGAGGGGCTCAGCAGTAGATTTGAACTGATAGAAGAAAGAAGTCAGTGAATTTGGGAATAGGTTTGTTAATATAATTAAGTTAAGATCTCTATTAAGGTAAGTACAGATCCAATCTGAGGAACAGAAAGTAAAAAGAATGAAGAAAAATGAACAGAGCCTCGGAGACCTGTGGAACACCATCAAGTATACTGATATACCCATAACTGGAGTCCCATAAAGAAAGAAGTAGGAGAAAGATGCAGAAAGAATATTTAAAGACATAAACTCCCCAAATTTGGAGACAAACATTAATGTACATATCCAAGATGACTTCCAAATAGGATCCACTCAAGGAGATCAGTACTTAGACACATCACAGTCAAACTGTTGAAAGACAAAGGAAAAAAGTTTTTTGTTTTTGGGGCGCGCCACACAGCTTGCAGGATCTTAGTTCCCTGACCGGGGATTGAACCCAGGCCACAGCAGTGAAGGCACCAAGTCCTAACCACTGGACTGCCAGGGAATTCCCTAAAATTAAGTTTGTATCAAGCTAGATTGTTTTAAGTTAAGTGTTGATTATAATCCCCAGGCAATTACTAGGAAAGTAACTAAAAAAAAAACTAAAAGAAACAAATGAATTGAAATGATGCACTGAAAAATACTTCTTAATGCAAAAGAAGACAGTGATGGAAGAATGCAGGAACATGACAGAAGACATATATAGAAAACAGCAAAGTGGCAGATGTAAGCCCTACCTTATCAGAAACTAACTTAAATGTAAATGGATTAAACCCTCAAGTTAAAAGGCAGGATTGGCAGAATGGGTTAAAAAAAACATGATCCAACTAAATGCTTTCTTCGAAAGACACTATAGATCAAAAGATACAAACAAAAGATACTAGTGAAAGGAAGAAAAACGATGTGCCTTGCAAATAGTAACCAGAAGAGAGGCGGAGTGACTATACTAGTATCAGACAAAGTAGACTTTAAGACAAAAATTGTTATTAGAGTTATAGAACATTTTACTGTGATAAAGCGTCAGGCCCTCAAGAAGATATATCAATTCTTTCTTTTTTTGGCCTAGCCTCAAGACTTGCGGGATCTTAGTTTCCCGACCAGGGATTGAATCCGGGCCCATGGCAGTGAAAGCGCCGGGTCCTACCCACTGGACTACCAGGGGATTCCCAATTCTGAACATATTCATACCTAATAACAGAGCTCAAAATACATGAAGCAAAATACATGAAGAGGGACTTCCCTGGTGGCGCAGTGGTTAAGAATCCACCTGCCAATGCGGGGGACACAGGTTCGAACCCTGGTCCAGGAAGATCCCACATGCTGCGGAGCAACTAAGCCCGTGCGCCACAACTGCTGAGCCTGCGCTCTAGAGCCCGCGAGCCACAACTGCTGAGCCCGTGTGCCGCAACTACTGAAGCCCGCGTGCCTAGAGCCCACGCTCCGCAAGAAGAGAAGCCACCGCAGTGAGAAGCCTGTGCACCGAAATGAAGAGTAGCCCCTGCTTGCTGCAACTAGAGAAAGCCCGCGCACAGCAACGAAGACCCAACGCAGCCAAAAATAAATAAAAATAAATTTAAAAAAATACATGAAGGATTGAAGGGAGAAATAGACACTTCAACAATAATAATTGGAGACTTCAATACCCTGCTTTCAGTAAGAGATACAAGTAGACAGAAAATCAGCAATGAATAGAAGACTTGAACAACACTAAGTCAACTAGACCTAACAGACATCTATAGACTGCTTCACCCAACAAGTGCAGAATATACACATTTTTCTCAAGTGCATATGGAACATTCTTCAGAATAGACTATGTTAAGCCATAAAAAAAAAAGCCTCAGTAAATTTAAAAAGATTGAAATCATACGAAGTGTGTCCGCCAACCACAATGGAATGAAGTTAGAAATCAGTAACGGGAGGAAATTTGGGAAATTCACAAATATGTGGAAATCAAACACCCTCCTAAATAACCAGTGGGTCAAAGGAAAAAACACAAGGGAGATTAAAAAAATAAATGAAAATAAAATCACAAGACACCAGGGACTTCCCTGGTGGTCCAGTGGTTAGAACTGCACTTTCACTGCTAAGGGCCCGGGTTCGATCCCTGGTCAGGGAACTAAGATCCCCGCAAGCTGTGTGGTGCAGTCAAAAAAAAAAAACCAAACCAAACAACCCACAGTGACATCCCACTTCACACACACTAACTGGGATGGCTGGAGTAAAAGTGATGGACAACAGCAAGTGGAGCAATTGGAACCCTCGCGCTTTTATAGTGGTGATGTAAAATGGTGCTGCCTTTTGGGAAAACATCTCGTCAGTTCCTCACAGTGTTAGACATAGAATTGTCGTACGACCCAGCATTTCTGCTCCTAGGTGTCCACTCCAGAGAAATGAAAGTGTGCGTTGACACAGAGACTCGCACACGAACGTTCATAGCAACATTATTCATAAGAGCCCCCAGTTCATCAGGTGATGAACAGATAACAAACTATGGTATATCCATATAATGTGATATTATTCAACAGAGAAAAGGGATGAGGTACTGATTCACTCTACCTTGAAAACAATCATTGGGACTTCCCTGGTGGTCCAGTGGTTAAGACTCCGAGCTCCCAATGCAGGGGGCCCGGGCTCGATCCCTGAACAGGGAACTAGATCCCGCATGCCGCAACTGAAGATCCTGAATGCCACAACTAAAGATCCTGCACACGGCAATGAAGATCCCGAATGTGGCAACTAAGACCCCGAATGTGGCAACTAAGACCCCACGCAGCCAAATAAATAAATAAATATTTAAAAAAAATCACGCTATCTTTTGTAAGTGGTGAAAGAAGCCAATCACAAAAGAACATATAAAGATTGTATTTATATGAAATGTTTAGAGGAGGTAAGTCTGTGGAGGCGGAAAGGAGATTAGGGGCTGAGGAGGGAGGTGTTGGTGCATGACTGCTGTTGGGTGTGGACAGATGAAAAATTTCCCGAATTAGATAGTGGTGATGGATGCAGAGCTCTGAATATACTCAAAGTCATTGAGTTACATGCTTTAAATGAGGGAATGGTTTGATACGTGAATTATATCACACTAAAGCTGTTAAAATAAGATATGCCTGTTAACATTTGTCAGGGTCCAACGTGGCTTTATCTTCTGTGGCATAGCAACTTTTGATTTCTTTGAAATCTTGTTCCAGTCTGCTGTTGCTGAGCCTTTCTGTTTGGAGGCCCATCCTTCCTGTGCACAAATGAAGAGAAAACATAGAGAAAAGTCCTGATGACGTTCACGACAGTCTCCCGTGGGCGGGCTGCTCTGTGTTTGCTTTTTTTTTTTTTTTTTTTTTTTTTGCGGTACGCGGGCCACTCACCGCTGTGGCCTCTCCCGTTGCGGAGCACAGGCTCCGGACGCGCAGGCTCAGCGGCCATGACTCACGGGATGTGGGAGCCACGGTTGTGGCGCACGGGCTTAGTTGCTCCGCGGCATGTGGGATCCTCCCGGACCAGGGCACGAACCCGCGTCCCATGCATCGGCAGGCGGACTCTCAGCCACTGCGCCACCAGGGAAGCCCTGTGTGTGCTTTTTGATGGTCGTCTGTGCAGCCCTCATCACAGCACTTTGTGGTGCCTCATGTGACGAAGGAGAACTGAGGCTCAGCGAGGTTAGGTTGCTGGCCTGGGCACATGGAGTGGCATTCCAGGGCAGGCTTGCTTCCAGAGTTCGCTCTGCTTCCTGCTGTGCTGACCGCCTTCAGTATCATTTTAACAGTGATACCGTCCTTCAAAAATAGGCTTTTGTTTGCTCAATTTTGAGCTTTTGGCTTACTCAGTGAAATCATTTTATATAGAGACTAAACTTTATTTCGACCAAATTTTATTGTAAATTTCAGACTTCCTGCCGTGCGATTTTGGCGGTTTGGCGTGTTAGTTATAATAAGCTGTGATAGGCCCCTGTGCTCTTTGTCTGGAATCAGGCTGTTCCCAGAACACTAGCACTGTCAGTTGATGAGCTCAGCTTGCAGGCAAGAAGAAATCGTCAACCAGCATGTTATTCCGGAAGAACGACCAGGGACGGTAATTCTAGAAATCCAAGGGCTTTTTTCAAAGCTTGTCCCCCCTAGAGTGCGTTCTTTGCTATTTACTGGACGCAAATTGTAGCTTGTTTTTGGCAGTGGTTGTGGGACAGTCTAGGTTACTCATTAGCTACCAGAGCGCCGACATCCACTGTGGGAATTGCCTGTTAGAAGCTTGGTATTTTCTGTGGCTGACAGACCTGCTGCGTTTTAGGTGGAGACAGCACAGGGTGGCAGAGACCAGAACCTCTTCACTGTGGAACAGAGATCAAGCTACAGGCATGGCGAGGCTTGTCACCGCGTCCCAGCTACGCTGGCCGATGCTTCACCCTGTTAGAATGGGCTTCAGAAGTCAGAGTAGGGCAGTGACCTCTCCCGTTCTCCCAGAGCTGATTCTGCATCTAGAAAGATCGGATTTATCGCTACATCTGCTGCCAGCAGTGTGGGGTGGCTGGGCTTCTGTTGGGAGGGAAGTGCAGCTTGAGTGAGCATGAACTGGGGGTGGGGAAGGCCCCCAGGGCCCCAGCGCGTGCGTTTCTCCCAGGTGTCCTCACCACCTGGAGGAGGATGGCAGTTCGGTAAATTTCGGGCATAAGTTTGATTTGAACGCGTTGATCTGTGTGTGGTGTCAGTCCCCCACGGCCATACTCGACTTTCTTTAAAGCCTTACCTTGGACAGGAGTGTGGGAACCGGAGCAATTCCCAAGGGTGTTCCCAGGGCTGCCGCTCAGGCACAGCCTCGCCCCGTCGGGTGGAAGCACCACCCAGCCAGCGAGGGCCAGCGTTTGTGGGCTTGTGTCCTTGGCCCCCGAGGTCTTGTTTCCCCTGTGTGATGAGGCACTCAGGCATAGTCCAGTCAGTGGACCAGGTGTCCAGCCCACACCTGAGCCTGCACGAGTCTGAGGAAATCTGATTTTCTTCCTTGTATCAGCTGCTTTTTTCCCCAGGTGTTCAAAAGATTTTTTTTTCTTCTTCTTTTTTTCTTTTTTTTTTGGCCGTGCTGTGTGGCTTGTGGGATCTTAGATCCCCGTCCAGGGATTGAACCTGGACCTTGGCAGTGAGAGTGCAGAGTCCTAACCACTGGACTGCCAGGGAATTCCCAGGATTTTTTTTTTTTTTCTTTAAAATCCAGTGGTTTTATTAGAATATGTTTTGGTGTGTGTTATTTGGGGTCGGTATTCCCAGGTATGTGGTGTGGTTTTTTATGTGGTTTTAAATCTTTTATTTACTTTGTTTAATTTCAGGAAAGCGTTTTCAAATGATGCGCTTTAGGCCGTTCCACTGCCCAGTTGGCTGTCTTCCTCAGGGACTCCTACTGCCCATATGCTGCATCTTTGTCCATTTTCAGTATTTGCTACTTTCTCCTGTATCCTTTATCTCTTTATTCATTTCTTTTTGCTTTAACTAATTTTGTTTCTTTTCATTCTTTTCATCTTCTGTTTCTCTCCAGACCTCTGTTGTGTATATTTGTTCTTCTGTTCCGTTTCTTAATTTATTTATTTTAAAAATTTATTTATTTTTGGCTGCATTGGGTCTTCGTTGCTGCACGCAGGTTTTTTCTCTAGCTGCGGCGAGCGGGGGCTACTCTTGTGTGCGGGCTTCTCATTGCGGTGGCTTCTCTTGTTGTGGAGCACAGGCTCTAGGCACGTGGGCTTCAGTAGTTGTGGCACACGGGCTCAGTAGTTGTGGCTCGCGAGCTCTAGAGCGCAGGTTCCGTAGTTGTGGTGCATGGGCTTAGTTGCTCTGCGGCATGTGGGATCTTCCCGGACCAGGGCTCGAACCCGTGTCCCCTGCATTGACAGGTGGATTCTTAATGACTGAGCCACCAGGGGAGCCCTCCTTCTGTTTCTTATTCCTCATTTTTTTTTTTTTTTGGATGTGCCACGCAACTTGTGGGATCTTAGTTCTCCGACCAGGGATTGAACCTGGGCCCTTAGTAGTGAGAGCGCAGAGTCCTAACCATTGGACCACAAGGGAAGTCCCTCTTATTCTTCATTTTTGAAATGATTTTTTAAATTTCTAATTTACCTGGTTTCTCTTGACTAACGTCTGAGTTTTTCTGTGGGTTTTTAAGTGTCTTCCCTGTTTTTCTTACTGTTCTCCAGCTTGTTTGGAGATAGAGGCTCCAGTGTTGCTGTGGTCTATGCGCTGCCTGTCTGCCGGGTGTTGTTTTACTCTTTCTCCCCTTCCTTGTCGTCTCTGTGGGAGTGTAACTTGCTTGTCTTACGTGGAGTTCGTCCTCTGGGCTGTGGCAGGGTTGGGGGGCAAGGTCCAAGGTGGCTTTCCTGTCGCACAGACTCCCTCCTCCACCGTCTTCACCAGGCGGTGCTTCCAGGCTTTCCTGGGCCCTGTCCACCTGTCTCTGCGGCCCTCCCTGTCCCTCGTCACTGTGCCAGCCCCCGGTCACGCTCCGCCCCGTGTAGTCCCCCGGGTCTGTTTGGGGCTCTCCCTTCTACCTCCCCTTGCCCAGGTGTATTGCTGTGAGGTCTTGTGGCTTTTAGTAGTTTCCCTTTTGAGGGAACTGTGCTCAGAGATGCGGAGTAATTTCCGCTTGGTTGCAGAGTGAATCAGAGTCTGCTTTTGTCCTTGGACCCCTGTGCCTCTCCTCTGGGGGAGCCTGACCTCCCCTGATTGAAACAAGTGTGTGTGTGTTTGCTATAAATTGGCTGATTTTAAAACAGCTTTGGCTGGAAAGCCCTAGCTTCTCACCCCAGCCCCGGTCTTGTTGCCCAGAGGGAGTGCAGCTCATCCATTCGCTTCTGTTTCTTCTGCTGGCTACACCTAAACTCCAAACTACATGCTTTTGGTTTTATTTTGTGATTTACCCGTCTGGGGTAGTAGCTATAGATCCCCGTAGTTTGTTTAGCATGTTGCCCCCTATCCAGTACCTCCTAATCTTTTTATGATTTCTGCTCTGGTTCTGACCCGTCTTGACTCTGAACAACACAAGTTCCTGCCATGCAGGGGTCTCTGTTTCCCTTGGGCTTGGGCGGGTAGAGCAAAGTGCGAGTACCGGAGAGCAGCACAGACACACAGGTTCCTGCACCCTTGTGAGAAGCACACGCGCACACAAATGTGTACACGCGGGCACGCACACTTGCACACACACGTGGGCCCTCCTGTGCGCCGTGCTCTGTCCACACTCAAGCCAGGCTGTGGGCAGAAGGTGCCCATGACCTTGTTTTCGTGGCCCTTTCAGTCGGGTCAGAAAAGCCTACTTCAGCAAAGGTGTTACTTTTTCAGGAAAACTTAAGAAAAAATTTGCCCTTAACCCACCACTCCGGGGCATCCGGCCCGCTGCTCTACGTGGTGCCCCCTTGGGTTCTCGGGGCACCTCTTCCAGATGGGGAAGCTGGCACAGCTGGGAGCTGCCTCCCCGCAGTGCACTCAGGGCTGAGAAGGAGGGTCAGGATCCCCTCCCTGACCCCCTGATCCCCCCTGGTTCCCCAGATCCGCCTGCTGGGCTTGTTTTGTTAAAGTTCTGCAACCCCCCCTCCCCCCCACTTGGAACGACAGCTCCTGAGGGCAGGATGTGTTGTTTTAACCTAAGTCCTGGCACCTTGAACAGCATGTGGGGGGTAGCCTGCCTCTGTGCCCTGTCTGGGCCAGGGGCTTTCTAGGGTAGGAGTGGCTCAAAGGAGGGTTCCATTACACTCAGGCAGATGTTAAACCCTGTTTATTAGCGAGTCAGTCGTGAAAGATAACTGGCGTTGTGGGAGTGCCCTGGGGAGTGGGAGGCTGCCTCACTGCGAGGTGAGATAAGCTCCAAGAGTGGCAGTGACGGAGGCTGGGCGGGTGGGCAGCGAGTCTGCAGGACGGCCTGGTGAGCCCAGCGTGTGGGCACCTGTGAGGCCCCAGCCTGGCAGTGCTCCAGTGCGGGCGGTTGCTGTGGCAGCCTTTCCTTCCCCTGGGAATAGAGTCACCGAGCCAGGGACTAGCCTGGGGAGGGCCTTTAATAGTGAACTTAATTCCTGCTTTCCAGAAGCGATGGAAATTTACTCAAGTGTGAACTTACAACTCACCTGCCCTGTGTGACGAACAGCTTCTTATATTTTTACAGTACTTGTTAAGATGTGTGGCCCTGGGAAAATCGTCTCTGCTCTCTAGGCCTGTTTCCACACCTAGTCAAGGTGGGCTGAAGCTGAACACACATGCCGACGCTTGTTGAAGGAAGGCCGATTTTGCACTAGATGCAGGATGTAGGGGAAGTGGGACTGTCATGTATTTCTTTAATGTACCTTCCATCCTTTTTTAATATATTGGATGATTCCCAAACTTCATTGGATATTGTAAAAGTGGACCTATCAGATTTTGTAGGTTGGTGCATTTCATAAAGAAAGAAAATTCGAAGCCTACAGTAGTTAAACCTTTATAATTTTTAAAATTATCTGTGGCAGTAAAAGTCAATTTTAGGAGTAAACTACTAGCTGATGATGATAGCTAGCACTGCTTTGAGAGTTTCCAGGTCCAGGACGGTGGCGAAAAGGCAGAACTAAACATGTGATGTGGGGTGGCAACTCCCCTCTCTCCCGGGGGCTTCGTGGACTTGCCGGTCCTGATGGGGAGCAGCCGCACCAGACTGTGTCAGAGCCCGGCTTCTGCCTCACCCACCTCCTGCCTGGCTTCAGGTGGAGGCCGGTTGCTTCTTTCCTTGCGCTCCTAAGAGCCCTGATTCTGCATTTAATTCTGATGTGGCAGTTTTGTTAGGGAGTGGGTGTCTGTTTAGAGATCAGTTAAAGCAAGATGCATTTGTGTTCTCTTTTTTTAGGCAAAAGTAAAGAAGCAGAAATAAAGAGAATAAACAAAGAGCTGGCAAACATTAGATCAAAGTTTAAAGGTAAGTGTTCAATCTTTGTCAGGAGATGTTCTTTTGTAAATTTTATAAGGTAGGGGCTTAATCTCATCTTTACTTTTCTTCGCTTCAAACCAAAGTTAAGGTCTCAGTGCAGTTACTGTCCTGGCTTTGTTGGCGTTTAAAGTCAAGCCAGTGGTTATTCTGCAGTCGTTTGATGGTTTGTGTAGAATTGATCAGATAGCGGGTCCCCTCCTGTGACCAGCCTTTTCCTGGAGCTGGAAGGACGCTTGTCTAGAGCAGCTGTCTCCCCACCCCCGGCCCTGGGCTCTGCTCCACAGGGTGCAGGAGCACGTGAGTCAGTGGACCTGATGCAGAGTGTGCGTCTCGGGTGGGGAACTGCTCTGCGTAGAAGTCCTGCACGGTCACCTGAGCTCTTCCAACGTGGACGTGTCTTCCTTTGCGTTAGTGAATAACGCACCATGTTGTCTAATCCACTCAGGGAGACAGCCTCTCTGCGAGCCAGGTTTTGGGGCGGACACCTCCCCTGAGCATCCTCATTTGGAGGAGTTGTCAAGGGTAGATTTTCAGTCTCGGGACATGTTTATGAAAGACCGGTTAATCCCTTAAGCCTTAATTTTTCAGTTGAGTTTCACAGATTTGAGACCTCGTTCAAGTCTCTGAGCAGACATTAGCCACGGGAGTGGCTGAAATTGCCCAGAAAAAATGAGTAGAGGAGGGAGCCAGGACCGAGACCCAGGGAACTGGGGGCAGCAGAAGACAGGATTTCCTGGGGTCGGAGCTTTTTCAGGGTTTGAGAATGGACGTCCTGTGTGATCAGATGATGCGAACACTCGTGGAATTTGAGTTGTTACCAACATATATCCCCTGCTGAGCCCTCGGAAGGTACTGTGCTTTACTGTTAACCAGGCCCAAGGATCCGCTAAGGTCTGTGAAACTCTGAAATTGTATGTGAAATGGTTTGGTTATATGTATTTGTGTGTGTGTGTGTGTGTGTGTGTGTGTGTATGTGAGGGGTTGTCTATAACTTTCATTGCTTAAAAATTTTTTTAAAATTTAGACTTAACTTTTTGTAGAGCAGTTTTAGGTTCCCAGCAAAACTGAGAGGAAGGTACAGAGATTTCTTGTACCCGTCCTGTCCCCACACAGGCACAGCCTCCCCATTATCTGCTTCCCTACCAGAGCGGTTCATTGGTCAGAGTGAACCTGCATGGGCACGTCATCGTCAGCCCAAATCGATACCTCACGTTAGGGTTCATTCTTGTTGTGCATTCTGTGCGTGTGGATGGACGTATGTATGCTGACAGTGCCCAGCGTTGTAGTCTCACACAGAGCGCTTTCACTGCCCTAAGGATCCTCTTTGCTCTCCTATTCATCTCTCCCTCCCTTCGACCCCTGGCAACCACTAATCTGTTTACTGTCGTGGTAGTTTTGCCTTTTCCAGAATGTCATAGAGTTCGAAGCATATGGTTATATGGCCTTTCCCCGTTGCCTTCTTTCACTTAGTTATACACATTTAAGGTTCCTTCATGTCTTTTAGTGGCCTGACAGCTCATTTCTTTTTAGCTGGATAATATGCCACTGTCCAATGTACCAGTTTCTTTATCCATCCACCTATTGAAGGACGTCTTGGTTGTTCTCAAGTTTTGGCAATTATGAATAAAATTGCTAAAAACATCAGTGTGCAGGTTTTAGTGTGGACATAAGTTTTCAGCTCCTTTGGGTAAATACCAAGGAGCGTGATTGCCCATCACGTGGTGAGGGTATGTGTAGTTTTGTAAGAAACCGCCCAGTTGTCCCCCACAGTGGCTGCACCATCCGCATCCCCACCGGGGCCGGGTGAGGGTCCCTGTGCCCCACGTCCTCACTGCATTTGGTGTTGTCAGTGTCTGGATCTGAGCTGCTGCGATAGTGTGTAGAGGTATCTCGTTACTATTTCATCATATGCGTTTCCCTGATGACACGTGATGTGGAGCATTCTTTCATGTGTTCATTTGCCGTCTGTATATCTTCTCTGATGAGGGGTCTGGAACGTCCACTACTTCCTAAAAGGGAGCGTGTAATGTGGTGATGAGAGCTAGGCTGCCCTGACTACCCCCAGCTCGCACTTGCTCTGATAGCCAGTTACTAGCTGGGTTACCCTGTTGAGTGACTTACCCCCTGCGCCTTTAAATGGGGTGCTGATGGCCTCAGGCTGGGTTCTCTGTGAAGCAGACCCTGTGATGGGGTTGGAGGACAGAAGATCGACTAGAGAGTGACACCGCGGATTATAAACAGAGGAAGCAGGTTGGCTGGGGGCAGAGGAGGCCGCAGATAGAGGTGTTGGTCCGTCAGCGTTGTCACTAGCCCTCGAGGGAGCTTCGGAGTGCAGACTGTCTGGTAGAGGGTCTGGCATGGGCTGGGGACGTCGCTTGGCCATGGCTCGTAAGCCAAGGAAGGCAGATCCTGACCCCGACAGAGCTGACCCACTCCTGGCACCTCCAGGCCTTCGTCGAAGGGGCGGATGATGTCTGCTGCTGCAACTGTGTGCGTGTGTGTGGAAACACAGGCGCATTCCTGGGGAGGAACGCAGTGCCTAAGAGATGTTCACCATGTGGTTAGAAGAGGGTGAATCTTCAAACTGTCTTTAAATATTTGGGGACAAACAAGACTTCTGTAGTTTCTTCTGCCCCCGAGCCTGTCTCAACTGAGCCCTTCTGGGTAGGGAAGGAGGCTCGCTCTTCTCTGTTAACCAGTTAGCACTTATGGAGCGTGTGTGCCCTGAGTGGCAGCAGACAAGGGAAAACCTACTCCTTGTTCTCAGGAGTATGTGCTCTAGGGGCTGCACTTGCACTTCTCCATCCGTGCTGTCCACCGGAAACGCAGGCACGTGCTGAATTCTCAGTTTGCTGGTAGCCACGTTAAAAAAGAGTAAGAAGCAGCAGATGAAGCTAAATTTAATATATTTTATTTGATTTAGTGTACCTAAAATATTATCATTGCAGCATGTAGTCAGTAGCAAAGGTTATTGAGATGTTTTACATGTTTTTCATGCCCAGTCTTTGGAACGTCCCACGTGGAACACATTCAGTTCAGACCAGTGCAGGCCAAGTACTCAGTAGCCCCATGTGGCCGAAGCCGCCACATCGGCTAGCGCACATCTCAACCAACTTTTCCACTGGAAGCGGCTTAAAAAGAGACACAGTATTAAAAAAATCTTGAAAGCATCATAGAGCAAGAAGAGAAGAGAACTCCTGGCCCATGAAAGCAAGCAGAGCACTCATCTCTCTGTGCCGGGAGGGAGTTTGCTAACCCCAGAGGAGCAGCCCTGAAACAGAGCCTGGTTTGGGTGACCTTCAGTGTCTAGAGGGGTGGTTGTCAGTCAGGGTGATTTTGCCCCCAGGGGACAAAGGCCATCGGGACTGGGGATGGGCGTGCTACTGCCATCTAGTGGGTGGAGGCCAGGGAGGCCGCCGGACACCCCACTGCACAGAGGAGAGCCCCCCAGAACCCCCTGGCCTGAGGAGGCCCAGTGCTGAGGTTGAGCAGCTGGGGTCTAGGAGGAGGGTCATCCCAGAGCCCCCAGTGTGAGGCCTTCTTCCATTTTAAACTGAGGCCCTAAAGGTGGCTGCCCTTAGGGCAGGAGTGACCCGGGAGTGAGCCCGTCCTGCCCCAGGCCTGCAGCGGGACTTCACACGCAGTCCTCTGGAGGAAGAGGTTACCATCACAGGCTGAGTGATTCCTCCAGGTAACTTCTCAAGGGTGTTGTCCAGCACCTAGTCACAGATCATCAGGCACACAAAGAATCAAGACTGCACAGCGAGAACCAGCAGAGAAAACAGAAACAGAATCACAGAGGCCTCCGAGACCAGATTCAGATGACAATGAAGAACTAGGTTTACTGTTTTTAAAGAAATAAAAGACGAACTTGAAAATTTCAGTGGGAAGCTTGGGAAGTATAAAAAGTGACATAGCAGATTTTGAAATAAGACCAAATGGAAATTCTAGAACCGAAAGATGCAGAACTAAAATGAAGAACTCGGGTGGATATAGCCACAGGCACGTTCTGAAAGATGGGTAAGGAAACAGCCCGTCCTGAATGCAAAGCAGCAGGGTGGGTGAGAGACACAGGCGTGCGGTTCAAAGGCCTGCAGGGTTAAGTGACCTCCTGGGAGGAACGGGGAGCTGGTGTGACAGAACTTTCCAGAATTCATGAAATGCACTAGACCTCAGACTCAATAAACACAGTTACAATAAATAAATAAGATGAAATCTGCACCTAGACACACTATTGTGAAAATGCAGAAACCCAAGACAGGAAATCTTTGAAGTTGCCAGAGGGGGAAGAGATGGGCCGTCTTCACAGGGTCCTCGTGGAAGCTGGCTTGTCACAGGGACGAGGGGCAGCGGAGCGGAGGATGGTCCCAAAGTGCTGGACAGTAGCAGCTGGCTAACAATGTCCTTTAAGAATGAAGCTAAGGGGCTTCCCTGGTGGCGCAGTGGTTGAGAGTCCACCTGCCGATGCAGGGGACACGGGTTCGTGCCCCAGTCCGGGAAGATCCCACATGCCGCGGAGCGGCTGGGCCCGTGAGCCATGGCCGCTGAGCCTGCGCGTCCGGAGCCTGTGCTCCGCAACGGGAGAGGCCACAACAGTGAGAGGCCCGCGTACCGCAAAAAAAAAAAGAAGAAAAAAAAGAATGAAGCTAAAAAAGACCTTTGCCAGACAAAAAAGGAGAGTTTCCCATCAGAAGTCCTGTGCTGAAGGAGAGTCTAAAGGATGTGCTTCGGGCCAGAGACAAATGGTCCTGGACGCAGATGGAGGAAAGGTGAGGTGGGCGTGCAGGTGAGTGTACAGGCTGCCGGTGGCCATGGCGTCTGGTGGAGTCCTTGGCGGCAGACACACAGAGGTGGTGATGCTCGGGCAGGGCCCGGGGCCTCAGGGCAGTGCCCGTGTGAAAGCCTTGCCCTTGACAGAGCCGGGCCGTGCCCTCACGTGTGCTGTCGACCACTGAGGGAGGGCGTGGCGCCACCTTCTTGCCTAAGCTCGTCCCCCCGGGCAGGCCCAGAGCCCCTTGTAGGTGGGGCGCCCACCCTGCCCTGCCCTGCACACCCGCCAGCCTGCTTGTGGAAACCACCGAATGGGAGGTCGTTATGACTGCAGTGGGCCTGCCCTCAACCTTGGAACCTCTAGAAAACAGCTGTTGTGTTGTCCTGCCCAGAGGTGGGAAAATGTCTTCTGGCTGGTGGCCTTCGGAGGTTTACCAGGTAACACACGCTCATTTGCTCATTCACTGCTGGGCGCTCACTCAATCCCAGGTGCCAGGGGTAGAAAGATGAATAAAAAGCGTTTCTGTAAAGAATGTATGTTTTTACAGGTAAAGAAAGACTTGAAAAAGCCACCCCATTTGATCGAGGGAACGCGAACGTATACGTATGGGGGGGGCGCTGTTCCCTTCCCCGCCTGGCGGCCGTCACCTGGCTTCACCACTTGCCGTCATTTTGCCCGTGTTTTTTTTTTTTTTTAAAATAAATTTATTTATTTAGTTTTGGCTGCGTTGGGTCTTCGTTGCTGCGCACAGGCTTTCTTTAGTTGTGGCGAGTGGGGGCCACTCTTTTCTGCAGTGCGTGGGCTTCTCATTGAGGTGGTTCCTCTTGTTGCGGAGCACGGGCTCTAGGCGTGCGGGCTTCAGTAGTTGCGGCTCATGGGCTCAGTAGTTGTGGCTCGCGGGCTCTAGAGCGCAGGCTCGGTAGTTGTGGCGCACAGGCCCAGCTGCTTCGCGGCATGTGGGATCCTCCCAGACCAGGGCTCGAACCCGTGTCTCCTTCATTGGCAGGTGGATTCTTAACCACTGCGCCACCAGGGAAGCCCCTTGCCCGTCTTCTTTCATCTTTTGCTCTTCTTTTTTTCCTGGGATGTTTTGACAGAGTAATTTTTAAAAAATTGGTTTTCTGAGATACAATTTGCTCACAATAAAGTTCACTTGTTTTAAGCTTGCGCTTTGAATTTTGGCAAAAATGCACGTGTTCGTGCACCCACCCCCACAGACACAACAGAGAACATTCCCACCCCCCAAAATGTTCCCTCGTGTCCCTTTGCACCTAACACCCTTCCCAGCCCCCAGCAGCCCCTGGTCTTCCTTCTGTCACCGCACTTCTGCTCTTCCTAGAAATTTCACATGAAGGGAATCAGGCAGTGTGAGGCCTCTGGTGTCTGCTTGCTGTGACTTACGTTTGCGTTTGGGGTTTGCCCGCGTCGTGGTGGGTTGCCTCACGGTGCGCTGGCTCACCAGGGTGGGCGTCTGGGTTTGTTCCTGTGCTGTCGGCTAGGCGTGGAGCTGCTGTGAGTCCTGGTGTGCGGGACTTGTGTGGACGCCTGGTGTCGTTCCCATTGGGAAGGTACCTGGGGATGGAGTGGCCGGGCCACGTGGAAGGTGGATGTTTAACCTTTTAAGAACCTGCCACACGTTTTCCAGAGTGGCTGCATCATTTTGTGCCCCCGCCAGCCGTGTGTGAGTTCCCAGTCCCTCCACGTTCTTACCAGCACGTGGTATGGTTAATCTTTTAAATCTTGGTGTTTCTAGTGGGTGTGCAGCGACACCTGACTGTGGTTTTAATCTGCGTTTCCCTTTTTTAACAATTGAATTCAGTTAAGTGCTATGAGGATGAAGAAGACACCCCAGGTCTGTGGGGATGCTGGGGAGGGAAGAGTTAATACCCTGGTGCCAGCAGTTCTGAAGCATCTCACAGCCCGCGGCGTGCTTTAACTGAGCTCCAGAAGACGACAGGGGCGCCCTCCTTGTCCATCCTTGGCATCTTAGTCTTTTTACTTCTTTGAACATAAGAAGATACTCGTTGAGGGTTAGGGTCAGGGTTGAACGCCAGTCTCAGTGAGAGAAAGGGTGAAAAAGGATCACAGTTAAAAGTCCTCCAGAAGGATTCGGTCACCAGGGCTCAGACGCGTTTCCCTAGAGACACTGGCTCTTATCCCGTGTCACGGCAGCACCGGGGCCGAGACCCTTGACTGTTCTTGCCTGCGCTGTGGCCCTCACCTTCTTGTGTGCTTGGCTTTCAAGTGTGTGCGTCTGTAAGTCTCCCAGCGTTGGGCAGGGCTGTGGGAGGGACGCTGGGTCCATGTCCTGAAGCAGCAGAGAAAGAGCCCCTTTGGCCTCCAGGCCGCATCCAGCACGCAGTCTGGCCGGCTGTTCCCTGGGCTGAGTGGCAGGGACCACTCTCCAGGGGGTGAGAGGAGGGGGCGGCCCTCTTGGCTTGCTTGTCAAAGGAGGCTTTCAGAGGTGATGGAATTCAGGCTGGTTCTTGAGGGGTGGCCGGGTGGGTAGGAGACGGGGGCTGCTGCTTGCTGTGGACTGCGTGTCCTGTGTCTGCAGATGCTCTCCCACGGAGACGGGGACGGGTCCCAGCCAGGAAGTGACAGAGCTGGGCTCCTCGGGGGCAGCGGGCAGATGAGCGAGTGGGGGTGGGGGTGGGAGCCAGACCTGGTCTGACATTATGTTGTTTGGTCATTGAATCATATGCCAGTCTGCTGCTCAGAAGGAGGGAGGGTTTCTCAGAGCTCCCCAGTGCCAGGTGTCCAGCTGGCTGGCCGACTCCTGATCACTGTCACCCTGGGGAATCTTGGTGGGGTGCCTCTTTCTTCTAGACAGCGCTTTGATGCCGGCCAGCGCTTGTCCCTGGAGCACGAGTGACCTGACCCCGTACCACGAGGAGCGTTGCTGTCATTGTCTTCCTGGCTCCCATGTCTGGCCCTTGACAGTGTGGCAGTGGCGTCACTGTGATGCCCAGCTCGGAAGACGGCAGCCTTTCTGGCTGTCATCTTTGTAATCTGCTAAGGAGCGTTTTACACTTCTCAGGGGAAATAAGAACCTCTGGTATTTAAAATGGCAGGGTTTAGTGGTCCTTTTTAAAATGGCATCTTATACTCTGCCAGCGACACGTCTTGAAGGTGCCTTGCTGTGATCTCCTGTGAGAGGCGTAGTCACGCTGTGATTAGGGTGAAGACACAGAAGCCCTTCTGGTCCTTTTATGTGTGACTTTTAGGGTGGGTGATTTGTTCTAAAACTGGGTGTAATGAAAGATTATTTAGAATGTGTTCACCTGCCTAAATTAGTAAACATGTTTAAAAGATTAAGTTGCTGGTTAAGACAGGGCGGCCCTGGCAAGGTTGTGGCCGGTGGGAACGAGGCCCTGGGGCCGTCCTGGGAAGGCAGGGGTTCCGGCTTCTGTTTTGTCAGGGAAGCCGGACATTAGGATTCCGACGTGCAGCGCCTGGTTTAGCAACACCGCGCACTCACGACACTGGCCTCCTGGAGGCCGGCCCCTCACGTCCCGCTGTCTTGTTTCTGCCCTGCCCCCGCCTCCTTTCCGCAGGCGACAAGGCCCTGGATGGCTACAGCAAGAAGAAGTATGTGTGCAAGCTGCTCTTCATCTTCCTGCTGGGCCACGACATCGACTTCGGGCACATGGAGGCCGTGAATCTGCTCAGCTCCAACAGATACACCGAGAAGCAGATCGTGAGTGCGCGGGGGCGGGGGTTCTTCCCATCAGGTGGTCGTTTAGTGTCCTGCTCTTTCTCTGCACCTTCCGTCTAGTCTGGGGATTTCCCGTGGCTTCCGGTGGGAGCTGCACCAAACCCCCGTTCGATGCGAGGGGTGCCGTTTCCCATGGGTCCGCCTTAGAGGGCAGGGAAGAGCGTTTCCTTCCCCTCAGTGCCTTGCTGACGCGTGTCACAGATGAGTTCACCCAGTGGCCCCTGCGGCCACTGCCTGTTTCTGAACCAGGCCCCACACACCCACATGGTTTAAGAGCCAAGCGCAGGTGGCGGGCCTCGCCTTGCTCCCAGCTGGCCCAGTGCCTGGGCCCTGCCCACCCCAGGCTTTGTAATTGTAGCCCTGCATTCTCTTGGAGTAACCTGATTTGTGTGTTTTCTTGAGTGTTACAAAATAGCATTTTCCTCTTGTCCAAAAATTTAACTTACAGAAAGTGAAAAAATACCCTAGATGCCCCAGGAGTTCTGTTAAGTATTGGTATTTACTCAACAGGAATTTATCGAGTGTCTGCCACGGACCCAGCAGTGTGCTGGGGGTCCCTGGGGACTTACGACCATAAGCAGATGTGGACCCTGCTCTGTTCCAGGGGGGAGATGGCATCAGACAGCCCTGTACACAGAGAATAGAGCTGTGGGCAGTGCCCAGTGAAAGAGGCGTGTAGAACCCTCCAGACCCTGAGAAGCGGGTGGCTAATAGGGAGGGCTTCCGGGGGGCATCCTGAGCTGAGACTGAGGCCAAGGGGTGCACCGGGGGCCAGGGCAGACAGAGCCGCAGCACCCAGTCAAGGCGCGTACGCGGAAGGGAAGGCGGTGAGCTCCTCCTGAGACTGACGGGGGCTGAGAGGTCAGCGTGTCCCGCGTGGGAGGGCGTGGACAGCGGGGGTGACAAGGGGCTGGAGTTTGGCCTGGTGGTAAGCGGAAGCTGGGGCCTGGAGACAGAGTGGAGAGAGGGGACAGCGGCAGTCAGCCGGGTTGCTGGAAATCGCCGTAGTGGCCCCGTTCCAGCTGAGGCGGGGCCTTTCCATCCTGTTCAGGCCGTGCTGAGCACAGGTGCCCATGGATGGGTGAGTGGGATGGGGGCACCAAGGTGTCTGATGCCGCTGGGGACAGTGCCTCTTAGGTTCGTCCCACAGAATCGTTCACAGCGGAATCCGGGGACAGAACTGGCATTTTCAGCAGAAGGCAGCTGGTCCTCCGTGGCCTGACGGCCGCAGCGCCCCGAGCAGATGAGATGGTGCTGGGGCTTGCTGGCGGCCGAGGTGTCCGAGGTCTGCCTGGTGTCCGAGGCACTCGGCTTGTCACGAGCGCTGTGCTCTCTCGCCCCTCTGGAACCCAGGGCTACCTGTTCATCTCGGTGCTGGTGAACTCCAACTCGGAGCTGATCCGCCTGGTCAACAACGCCGTCAAGAACGACTTGGGCAGCCGCAACCCCACCTTCACGGGCCTGGCCCTGCACTGCATCGCCAACGTGGGCAGCCGGGAGATGGCCGAGGCGTTCGCGGGGGAGATCCCTAAAATCCTCGTAGCCGGGTATGTGTCCGGTGCCCTGCTGCTGAGAGTGTGGCCACCTCTCACGTTAAACAGATCAGCTGTGTGACTGTTGAAGGATTTATGGAGTGAGCTAACCTCCCCGTCTCACGTCTCACGTGGTGGGGAGACGGGGAGGCCAGGTGAACCTTCCATCCAGGCAGAGGGAGCGCGGCCGTCCTGCGGGCACGGGGCCCCTTCTCGCCCTTTCGCAGAAGCGTTCACACACCCCAATCCTGAGACTTCCCAGCACCCCACACCCCCACCCTCTCCAATCTGGAGGGGAGCTGAGTGGGGCTGAGCAGGCAGGTCTGGAAGAGTTTCCAACAGCGCTGTGCCGGGCTGGGCCACGGGGCGTGGCGGAGGCGGGCCCCCCTCCTGTTCCAGGACACGCTGCACCTTGCGAAGGTGACACAGAGCCCACACCCGGGCAGCACGGCTGGCTGAATAGGGTCCCAGCCCAGGGGGCGCGTCAGGACTCAGGGGACTGGGTTCTGTGGGACAACCAGCGAGCAGGTGGAGCAGGACTCGGCAACTCCAGCTCCTCTGGCCGCGGGGGTGGGGCCGTGGGGGACGGGGCCGCGGGGGAGTGGGAACGACCCTCAGACAGCGCAGTGGAGAGGCTGGGAGGCTGTCGGGAAGCGTACCCACACCTCACCAGAGCACGTGGGTGTAGACGCCTGGTTCTCAATGAGTGGTGTTGCCCCAGCATGTTTGGTTGTCACCACAAAGGGTGTTTTCCTGACATCTCATGGGTGGAGCCCAGGCATGCAGCTATACCCCCTACGGTGCACAGAGAATGATCAGCCCGAGGTGGCAGCTGTGCAGGACGGAGCACCTTGGCCGTGAGCAAGAAGCAGTGCAGTGGCAGGGTGGCCACAGGCCCGGGGAGTGTCGGGTGTGTGGCTGCAGGCCTGGAGGAGTGCCACCGGCGTGTCACACCAGAGGCAGACGGAGGAGCCAGGCTGGAAGAGAGGTCACGGAACTGCCTGATGGAAAAAGCGGTCCCGAATGTGAGAGCTCAGAGGCGGTGGACGCACAGTAGCACGAGCACAGGGGAGGGGTGGCAGAGCTGATTGGAAGCACGTGGAGAACCAAGGTGACACCGTTACACACCTGTGAACCGGAAGACGCAGAGAACATGGCGGGTGCCCTGAGAATTACGTCACCGAGGTGGGAGAAAGACGTGGTATGATCAGAGTGGGCCAGAGGGGCAGGTGGGGCTGGAGGTTGGAGCCAGTCAGGAGGCAGCTGTGCCTCAGGGTCCTGACCCCCTCGTGCAGCCCCGCCCCTGCCCGGTGCACAGCTAACCTGGCTGCGGGTTGCCGGTCTCTGCTTTCAGAAGCAAGTTCCCCGGGATCAGAGCTTTGGCTCACTGTGACTGTTGCCTTCTTTCTAGCATTTTGACAATGCCTGGTGTGTAGTAAGCGCTCAATAAATACCTGTTGGATGAGTGGAATGTGAAACAGAGGTAATCTCTGAAAGTGTTCAGATAATTCCAGAACACTTCCCTGAAGTAAAGGGTGGATTGCACTGCAGGTTGAAAGGACACAGAAGGGTGTGTGCTGAGACACAGCCTGGAGGGGCGGAGCCCGAGGTGGAGAAGAGAGCCTGCAGCAGGAAGATTGCTGAGGGGTGTGCGGGGAGCTGGCCTCGTTCTCTCAGTGTCAGCATCACAGGCAGCCGCTCTCGCCCCAGAAGCTCAGGTTGTGTGGACCTGTGAGCCCTCCTTGAAACAAATGACCAACGCTTGAAATCCAGCGACCAAATAGACTCAAAGTGGAGTTGTGGGGACGGAGGTGCCTGGGCGTGGAGCTGCAAGGCTGAGGGCGGCGGGGCAGAGCCGGGAGGTCGGGGAGGGAGGGACGATGGGGCGCCCTCCAGGCCGGGACTGAGCTCTGGGCCTTGACTGGAGACAGAGTTGAAGCTCAGGGGGCAGCGGTCTCCTTGCTTTGCACCGTCCTCCGGTGTTCCCACCAGCAGCGGCTGTACGGGTAGGGTGGGCTGCCAGCTGGTAGACCCCGCAGTAGAAACCGGCCGGCTTCTTTCAGCCGCAGTGTGTGGGCGCAGACGGCAGACACCCAGGAGGCCGCGAGGCCTGGAGGTTGCCGCTGCCCGCCGCTCCTGGAGCACGCGGCGCGGGGCCAGAGAGAGGGACAGGCGTCTGCCCCTGCTCCCCGGAGGGTTTACATCCAAGAGAGAAATTTTTACTGAAGTAATTTTTCTTTGGCATGGAATGGGGGGTAGTTTAGGGGTTTGTCATATCCGTTGGGAGTTATTTAGGAACAAAAGAGCTAAAAGGAGGTAAATGGTAATGACAGCCCCCAAACCCTGCTCTTCCCTCCACGGAACGGGAACCCCACTGCTTCTGTCAGCACTTAGGGGGCGTGGACAGTTCTTCTCAGACGTGTTTTGTGGCCTCCTCTGGAACGCTCCTCGGTGGGCCTGCTGCTTGCCCGGCTGCATGGCAGCGTTTGGCTAGGGTCTGGGAGGAGGAGGGGTAAACAGCGTTGGGACCGTCTCTGTCCTCGGTCAGCACGAAAACCAGGACAGGAACCCTCCAGATGCCCCTTGCCCAGCGTAGCTGCGGTTGTTCCCTAGGCGCCCGCCGGGTGTGTAGGGGAGGAGATCTCTAGGTGGACACGGGGCGCCATGGCCGTGCAAGGCTCTCTGATACTCTCCCCTTTGGACTCTGTGTTATTAAGTGAGCTTAAAAAATACTGCTATTGGGGGCTTCCCTGGTGGCGTAGTGGTTAAGAATCCGCCTGCCAATGCAGGGGACACGGGTTTGAGCCCTGGTCCGGGAAGATCCCACATGCCATGGAGCAACTAAGCCTGTGCACCGCAACTACTGAGCCTGTGCTCTAGAGCCCACGAGCCACAACTACTGAGCCCACTTGTCACAACTACTGAAGCCCGCACACCTAGAGCCCATGCTCCGCAACAAGAGAAGCCACCACAATAAGAAGCCAGCACACTGCAATGAAGGGTAGCCCCCGCTCTCCGAAACCGGAGAAAGTCTGCGCGCAGCAACAAAGACCCAACACAGCCAAAAATAAAAATAACTAGAAAAGAAATGAAAAAAAATACTGTAATTCAGTTATTAGTTATTGGAACGTTAGCTGTCAGCCTGCGTAGCTGAGGTTGTGCACAGCACTTGGGAATTGCTGCTTCGGCGAGGAGCAGGTTAGCGGTGGCAGGACCCCTTCCCGTACACCGTGTTCGGGGCGACGTCCGTGGAGGTGGCCCCTCGAGCAGACGGCTGTCTGTCACTGTGCAGGCGTGGTCCCCACCAAGACCCATCGCGAGAGGTGGGCCTGAGCTTGTTGCGTGGAGAGCTTGACGCGGCCTTGTCCCGAGTGTCCCTCCAGCCCCCGCACGGGTGCACCTCTGCTTCTGTGGTGACTGGGGTGTTGTCCGTGGGCTCTGGGCCGGGCTCGCCGCTGTGCCCAGGAGTGACTGCTGTCTGTCTTGCAGAGACACCATGGACAGCGTGAAGCAGAGCGCCGCCCTGTGCCTGCTGCGCTTGTACAGGACGTCTCCCGACCTCGTCCCCATGGGCGACTGGACGTCCCGCGTGGTGCACCTCCTCAACGACCAGCATTTGGTAGGTGCCTCTGGGCCAGTGTGCAGCCCCTCCCGTGGAGCAGCCTCTTTCGGGCCAGTGCGGTGCGAGCAGCTGTGTGTGACTTCCGAGATGCTTGGGGCGACGTCCACGACCCGTCCATCGAGCCTGGGAGCGCCTGTGGTTAGGGGTCGGGAGCCCCTGCCCTGGGGACAGGGTGGACTGGACAGGGTCTCTGGCTCACCCTGTCACCAGGCGTTGGAGGGTCTCCAGCTTGCCGGCTGCAGGGACGAACAAGGCACAGCCCAGCATCTTCTGGAAACACTGCGTCCACTGAGGGCTTCACAAGGCGTGCCTGTCCTCACCCTGTTTAAGGCTGTCAGAGGGCTGTCCTGTAGCCCCCAGGCTCTGGCGTGCAGGCTGCCTAATGCACATAGCTGGTGCACGAGCCGGGCCCGAGCCCTCCCCGTGTCGCAGGCCAGGGCAGGGAGATGTGGAGCGATTCGCTGGCTGTGGTTGGCCGTGAGTCATGGGCCCTTGTCCACGCTGACACCGGGAGGCGGGGCCGAGTAGGAAATGATGCTGGACAGAGTGGCCTTGTCCTGCCGGAATCCCGTTGTACAAACGAGAGAATCGAGGTTCCACACAGAATTTCCTGCTGAGCTGATAGGTGTTAGCACATTAGCTGGTTACTCCATTGTTTCCCAGAAGAGAAATTTCCCTTAAAGATTAAATGAAAAGTAACCCATCGGCATATGTAGACTCAGAGATGAGAGCTGGTGGTTGGGTGGCTTGCCTGTTGGGCTGCCCGGCGAGCTGGCCCTCCGTCGTTTCCCACGCTTACCAGGAATGTTCGAGTCTGCATAGGGCAGCCCTTCCTCGGAGGGGAGGGGGCGTCTGCAGGCCGTGCTGCGGGGGCGGGGGCCTCGGGCCGCAGCGTTCACATGCGGGCCTCGCGTGCCGGGCCATGCTCCACCTCTTCGGGTTCAGGCCCTGCCGTGGAGTCAGGCGGCCAGGCTGGAGGCCGTGGGGCGTTTTCCAGTTTTGCAGACGAGGAAACTGAGGCTCAGAGAGGTTGGACGGCTTCACACAGGTCCGGGCTTGAACCCGGAGCCGACGGCAAGGCAGGGCCGGGGCAGGGCCGTCCAGAGCCCAGGTGTGGCGGGGACGCGGCCCAGTGCTCTGAGCAGGCGTTATTGGCTATGGTTCGTGGCATTTTACCAGGAGTTGTCATCACTCCTGCCTTGTCGGGGGAGCCTTCTGCAGCCACATGCTGACAGGTGCCGAGGCCCAAGGCCAGCGACGCCCACACCGAGCGCTTTCCAGGGTGGTGGAGCCGTGTCTCGCCGGCCAGGAGGCTCTCCTCCTTGGACGATTCTGTGCCCGGCTGTTGGGTTCGCTTTTGTATTTTCACGTACCCGGCTCTGTTGCCAGGTGCACTGCTTGGCGCCTTTGTGGTTCTAGGCCACAGGAGCCCAGCTTGCGTTGGGCGAGGTGGAGGGGCGTCTCAGCCAGCCCAGGGTGTGGCCGCGTCCACCGGCCAGCTCTCCCTTCACCTCTGCTGCTCTCTGCACCTGCTCTCTGCCCTCCGCGGGGCTGTGGCTTCTTGACGCACACCTCCTGACTTTGCCACCAAAGGTGTGAGATTTGGCTTCTTTGGTCTCAAGGTCAGGAAACCTCAGGAAGAGTGTCACTCGCCCACCCAGAGGGAGCAAGCCCTTCCGAGAGCAGCGGAAGAGGCGGGAGGGCTGTGATGTACAGAGCCCTGCGCCAGGCCTGGCCCTCCCTTAGTCGTGTGCGGCCCGAGCGGTGTCCCGAGGGGGGAGAGGAGGCGGCCCGGGTCGGGGGTTGAGGGCTGGGGCCTGCAGAGCCACGGCTGCGTGGGCCCCCCAGCCCTCTCCTCACACCGCCTTCCTGCAGAGACCCTGCGGGCGCGCAGGGAAGGTGAGAAGCTGCACCTCAGGAGCCAACCAGCCCCAACTGACTTCTGTCAGAATGTTTCCTGATTCATCCCTCAGGTGAATCTTCCTGGGGAAGCAGGCTGTGTCCCAAACACTCAGAAGCCACGGTGAAAGAGACTCTGCCCTGCGTGTTGCAAACGCCAGTTTGTTAAAGCTCTGTGTTTGGCCCTTATCGCCCACTGAGATGTGGACAGTGAGGCCAGTTAGACCCGTTTCTTTAGCGTGGCTTTCGCGTTTCCATCAGAAAGACGAAAGAACAGCACAGCGGTGGCCTCTGATGAGGTCGCTGTGGTGCTGGACCTGACCCCGCCTCGGCTGCAGAAACTCTGCCACCTTCTCCCGCGGGCTCGGGAGTGGGGGTGGGGGAGGGGCTCGGGAGTGGGGGTGGGGGGGCTGGAGGGATTACTGATGATTCGAGGGGGTTTGTTTGCATCTTTACACCCGTTTTTGTCAATGGGTGTCATTCGTTTTGTCTTTTCTTTCTTATATTTGCAAGAGACCTTCTCTACCTAACCAGCGTCTCCCTCCAGGAGACATGAGTTACTGGGAGTAAATACTAGTGTCCCAGGATGACGATAGAGACTCCCCTGGGCTGCGTGGAAGGTCCCCGTGTGCTGAGGCCAGGGTTCCGCGGGCCTCCGTGGGGAGGGTCAGGTCTCGTCCAGGCCCGGTGGTGCTTTCAGGACAGAGGGCAGAGACACGGCTTGGACGACCCCTTCAAAATGGGGAAAAATGGGCTTTTCAGTTGCTGTTTTACACGATCTCAGTTTGGGGTTGTAAAGATTGATGTGAGTCTGAACACGGTGTGTCCACCCGGAATGATCTAGATCGGGGCAGCGAGCGCAGAGGCAGGCGACGCGGGGGGGAGACTGGGGCCCGGAGCCGCTGCCCCGCGCTGGCCTTCGCTGAGGCAGGGTCTGGGCTAGAGGGGTGCTGGATTTCCCAGTTTTCAGAGAGACACTAGAACAAGAAAACAACCAAGTGTGCACCTTGCTTTCTAAGCACATTGGGAGCTGATCAGAGTGGGCCCGAGGTGGCCCTGGGCTGCCTCTGCGTTTGCTCTTCTGAATTTAAAGTTCTGTTTAGAAAAGGAGTTTAAAATGAGAGGGTGTCGTCAGGAGCTTTGGCGTCTAAACGTGTGTGTGTCTCCTCTCAGGGTGTGGTGACTGCCGCCGCCAGCCTCATCACCACCTTAGCACAGAAGAACCCGGAAGAGTTTAAAACCTCTGTGTCTCTGGCCGTCTCCAGGTTAAGCAGAGTAAGTCCGTCGAGGGGAACGGAACTCGGTGGGTTTTGGTCTTAGTTATTTTCTCTAATTAATGTATGTACTTTTTGGAATGCAAGATGTTTGGGTCACTTTGTAAGTTCAGGGGTGGAAATGAGTCTCGGTTCATAGCTGATTGGCTTTTCTTTCGACCTTTTTTTAAAAAAATTTTTTTAATTAAAAAAAGTTTTTTTAAATGTTTTTAATATATATTTTTTTACATCTTTATTGGAGTATAATTGCTTTACAATGGTGTGTTAGTTTCTGCTTTATAACAAAGTGAATCAGTTGTACACATACATATGTTCCCGTATCTCCTCCCTCTTGCGTCTCCCTCCCTCCCACCCTCCCTATCCCACCTCTCCAGGCGGTCACAAAGCACCGAGCTGATCTCCCTGTGCCACGCGGCTGCTTCCCACTAGCTATCTACCTTACGTTTGGTAGTGTATATATGTCCATGCCACTCTCTCACTTTTTCACAGCTTACCCTTCCCTCTCTTTCGACCTTTTTGTCAGAAATGCCCTGTTTGCGGGGCCAAGTGCACAGAGCAGAGCAGCTCAGCCCCTGGCCCCGCTACAGGGAGGGAGCGTCCTCAAACTGCGTTCAGCTCTGCACTTTAAATTTTGTGTGACAAGATCACACAGTATATGTTGTTTTATGATTGGCTTGCTTTGCTCGACATGTGAAGTTGGCGAATTGTTTCGAGTGCCGATGGTTGATCCCTGCTGCCGTGCAGTGTCTGTGCCCCACCCGCCTGTGCCTCGTCTTGTCCAGCACTTAGCCATCCCCCTGGAGGTGACTGTGACGGGCCTGCCCCCTGCCCAGCGCCGGGGGCCACCTCGCATTGTGATCTGGTCTACGCTTTCCTGCTTATCTGCGAGCTGGGGCAGCTTTGCACGTCTGCTAGCTTTTTGAATACCTTCTTTTGTGAAGAGCCTCTTCAGTCTTTTCACCTATTTTCCCATGGCGTTGTCTTTTTTGTTGTTTTATAGAAGTTCTTATTTTATTTTGTTAATTTACCTTAATTTTGTATTTATTTATTTGTTTGTTTGTTTGTTTTTGGTATGCGGGCCTCTCACTGTTGTGGCCTCTCCTGTTGCGGAGCACAGGCTCCGGACACGCAGGCTCAGCGGCCATGGCTCACGGGCCCAGCCGCTCCGCGGCATGTGGGATCCTCCCAGACTGGGGCACGAACCCGTGTCCCCTGCATCGGCAGGCGGACTTCCAACCACTGCGCCACCAGGGAAGCCCCTTGTATTTATTTTTACATTTATATTTACTTATTTTTTTGGTCACGTCACGTGGCGTGTGGGATCTTAGTTCCCGACCAGGGATCGAACCTGGGCCCCCTGCAGTGGAAGTGCTGGAAGTGAGGAGTCTTATCCACTGGACCGCCAGGGAAGCCCCCTTTATATACTGTAGATATGAGCACTTTGTTGGTTAGATTGGGTTGAACCAAACAAAATTGCCAACTTTTAATCATTATTGATCTACAAAAATGCCACCTTCGTATAGTTCAGCCTACTCTGTGTTTAAAAATCTTGTCCTGCTATGTAACTTGCCGTTTCAGTCTCTTATGAAGTCTTCTGTGATCAGAAATTCCACATTTTAATATAGTCAGACTTACTAATCCTTTCCCGCATGGTTAATGTCTTCGTGTCCGTAAATGTCTGAGGTTGTTCCCTGTTCTGAGGGCTCGCGTGCAGGTTGACGATCGACCTGGGGCAGGTGTGTCTGTGTGGTGCCGCTTTCTCCCTGCAGACTCTGCGCTGCCCTCGGTCCCACACCAGCGGCCGGGTCTGTGCTGCACTCCCTTGGTTTCTCTGTACATCTTTGCACCAGTGGTGTGACTTTGGGCTAATTTGATGTTTAGTGGGGCCAGTGTTCCCCCACTCAACAGAATCCTACTGGGGCTGCCTTTAATCTGTAGGTCAGTTTTGGGAGAATTCAAATCTATGTAGTATTGAGATTTTCAATCTGTGACCATGGTGTTTCTCTCCATTTACTTAGTCTTTAATTTTTCTCAAAAATGTTTCAACTTCTCGAGTAGAGGTTCTTTTATTTTTTATTCAACTTGTCTTTATATACTTTATTTAAAAAATGCTATTCTCAATGGTACCCTAAAAATGTTATTATACAATAGTATAATATAGTATAAAATGCTTGTTTGCACAGTTGGTTTTTGTATATTGCCCTTGATGTTGGCAATTTTGCCAAACTCACCTATTAATTTTGGTAATTTATACGTGGATTGCTTTGGGCCTTCTCTGTACCCCGTCATGTGGTCTGTGGACAATGGCAGTTTTCCCCTTTCCCAGGCCATGTTTGTTTATACTTTCTGCTTTACGGCTCCAATCCCGACCTCCACTGCAGTGTTGAATATGAGAGATAATCGGTGTCTTGTTTCTGCTCTCGAAGGGAAGGTCTGCGATGTTTCACTGTTAAGCACGACTTAGGCTGGTTTTGTCGGTGTTCCTTCTCTTTGCTACATTAAGGAAATTCCTTTCTGTGTCTTTGCTAACATTTTTATCATTGGTTAACTGATGAAGCCGTTTGAATTTAGGGTTTTCTTTGTGAGACAACTTCTAATTATGCATTCAATTCAGATTCAGTTCTTGACATTTGCTAACTTGTGTGAATACTCAGACACGTTGGCCGGAAGTTACTCTGTGTGCCGGCTTCACGGTGAGGCCTCCCTTCTCCATTTTGACGCTGGGTGTTCGCCCTTTTCGTTCTTTGCTTGATTAATCTCACCAGGTGTGATGCTGTGTAAGAATTAATCTCGTCAGGTGTGATCCTGTGTAAGAATTAATCTCGTCAGGTGTGATCCTGTGTAAGAATTAATCTCACCAGGTGTGATCCTGTGTAAGAATTAATCTCGTCAGGTGTGATCCTGTGTAAGAATTAATCTCACCAGGTGTGATCCTGTGTAAGAATTAATCTCACCAGGTGTGATCCTGTATAAGAATTTCTTCGGACTTTGTTGATCCTGTTTTGATTTTTCTACCTTATTACTTTCTGCTTATTATGTCTTTGTTGTTTTCTCTGCTTTCTTTGGCTTAATTTGCTGGTCTCTTTCCGAACCTTTGAGATGAATTCAATGCTTTTGTTTCTCTATTTGTTTCATTGTGTGCATTTAAAGCTGTAAGCTTGTCTCTAAGTGTGGTGTTAGCTGCATGAGATGTGTTCGAAAGGCTGGCTGTGTCCATGCGATGGCGCGGTCCTTCTACCACTCGGTGCGCCTGCACCTGCTTCTGCTGGTCCCGTCAGTGCTTTACACGGCTTGGAGTTCACCCACTGCAGGAGTGGCCGCGTCCCAGGTCACTCATGACCTAGTGTCGCTCGCCGCTGCGAGCTTTGTGACAGCAGCCGCTCCGAGCTCCCAGACGCAGGACGTGGGGAGGTGCTGGGCTGCGTGTTGGTGGGCGTGTGCTGCCTTAAGGGACAGTCCCGTGTTCAGGAGGCTGAGGGGGTGTCTGTCCTGCCCAGACTGCGTGGGACAGGCGGGTGGCAGCGTGATGGGAGGCCGCTTGCTTTTGGGCCTGGGCAGCTCACAGCGGGGCCTGTGCTCGGGGCGGTGTGGGTGCAGGGCTGATGACTGAAGGCCTCCCTTCTGCGTTGAATGCACTTTCCCAGTCTAGGCTCCAAGAACTCTGTACTGAGTGCAGCGTCGCTCTTGTGCTCTCGGGGTCGGGTGCCCAGGGTTTGTGTCCTGCAGGGGAGGGGCGTCATCGCGCAGTGGCTCCTCCTGGGGCCTGGGCGCCTGTGCTCCTGCCCTTCAGACACAGACAAGTGTGCCGCACGCTCTCAGCACACCTGCCCGTGGTGTCTCATCCCCCTGTGCTGTTTTGCAGATCGTGACGTCGGCCTCCACAGATCTCCAGGATTACACGTACTATTTCGTCCCGGCTCCCTGGCTATCAGTCAAACTTCTGAGGCTGCTGCAGTGCTACCCGCCCCCAGGTGACAGCCGTGCAGCAGAGGCCTCTCCGCAGGGGTTTCCTGCAGCGTTTTAGGGTTAGGGCTCTCGTTGGCTACCTTTAAAGTCCTCTCCGGTGCTGGCTCTTGTTCTCTGGATCTTTCTGTGATGCTGCCATGGCTCTTGGCTTTCCCCAGCAGCTGGTAGAGAAATCACAATTTTGGTGCGGCTCGGGGTGATCGCTGCTTTTACAAATAATTCTGGAAACTGTTTGAAACCTTACATCCTAAGTTGTTAACGATCTGTAACCTTAAAGTACGCATCACGGATGTTGTTACGCTCGTGTTTTATTCTACAGCGTTACATTTGACTAGTATGGTAGGTATCTAGAAACGGAATCTCCTGGTTGACAAATGCACAAGAGAATTTGCGTCCAGTACTTCCAAACTGCCTCTACACGGATGGTTTTGTTGTTGTAACCTTTACCTTATAATCTTCATTTGTGTTTGTACAAGGTATGTCTTTGTTAATTCCAGTAACTTTCCATTCTGAGTCTGTTCTATACTAAAGCGTGAGTTGCACGCCCTGCGGCAGAGCCCTCGCGTGGGAGCGGGACCCCGCCGTTGCCTCCCACTCCCGCCCACCGGCTGCCCCCATCTCTCCTGCGGCAGTAGTTCTCTCCGTGGAACTGACCTCTGCCTCCTTTATTCCGAGATCTGGGGCGACTCCGACCCCCGATGGGGGTGGATCTCATCACCCTCCTCCTCCTTTCAGGCCCCTGCCCCCAACCCCGGGGCGGCTTTGGGAGCCCTGCCCTCCGTCCACTCGGGTGCGCAGGGCCCGCCCTCCCTGAACAGCTGGTGGTTGGGCAGGTGCCTTAGATGCGCTGCAACAGTTTCTGGAGTTCTGGTATTTTTATTGCTTTCTCAGTCTTTTTTTTGGTGCATTATTTCTTTTCTTCTGGTTTGACTAGAACTTAAAATTTTTTCTTTCTCATTTTATTGCTCTTCAGACTGTTTTCTCTATTTCTATTGGTAATAGCAGGTAGAGGAAAAAACCTTTTGCCCCCCCTTCCCTCAAACTTTGACATCATGTGTTTTGTCCATGTCTCTGAGATTTTATTTTCCTTGACTTATATAATCTATATTTCAGCAAAAACTTGTGTATGTTATTTGTGTTAAAATGTATGAGTAGCTACCCTGGCTGGCAAATCCTCTTATTTTAAGCAGCCACACGGTTTGAGTAGGGGTCCTCGCCCTTCGTTTTGGGGTTGTGAGATGAAGAGTACCAATACTCAGGCGGGGCGGCCGTGTGGGCCAAGGGGAGCCAGGCCAACGTCTGTCTGTCTCGCCCAGAAGACCCTGCAGTGCGAGGCCGCCTGACCGAGTGCCTGGAGACGATTCTGAACAAAGCCCAGGAGCCGCCCAAGTCCAAGAAGGTGCAGCACTCCAACGCCAAGAACGCCGTGCTCTTCGAGGCCATCAGCCTTATCATCCACCACGACAGGTGGGCCCCGCGGCCTGGGCCCCACGCCACCCTCCCTGGCGGGCCACCCCGTGCGCATTCCGGCCTCAGACCCTCCACGCCGTGAGCGTGACTGCCGTGGTCTTACTTCCCCCAGACGGCTGCCCTGCTTCTCTTGGGCATCCTGCCCGACCCGCTGCTCCCAGGGCCACCTGGGAGTGCAGCATGAGCATGTGTGTCCTCTAGGCTTTGTTGGTCCGAGGCCGTGGTGGGAAAGTGTGTGGAGGTGGCATGGGGAGGGGAGGGGGTGGGGGGCGCTCCTGCGGCCCCGCCTTCCTGCAGCGCTTCCGCCGGGTGCAGCTGCCGGAGCTCTGCGGTCCACGGGGCTGGGCACCGGTGACGAGACTCTCCCCCTCGGAGCGGCCTCCCTGTCCTTGTTAAGTGTTCAGAGGGCAGAGTAAAGAGCGAGCAGAGACGTAACGCCGCGTTTCACGTAGTCGGTGCTTAAGTAGCCAGTAACCTCTGTTGTATCACCTCCGTCTGTGCGTCTGTCTCTCGGTGTCGCGACTTTCGTCCAGCTGTCGGCCAAGCGGGTTCTCTGGCTGAGGCTTGGTGAAAGCCGGGTCCCCTGCCGCCTCCGCCCCGCCAGCTTGGCGTGGAGGCTGGGGGTCTCAGCTGCCCTCGACCCTCTGGAGTCAGGGGTTCTGCAGATGCACTCAGAAATGCTCTGGGGGACGCAAGGCACGGGTCCTTGTGTGGTACCAACTAGAGTGAGCGTCAGGTCTTGCGTCCCGGGAGGCCGCAGTGGCCGTGAACGTGGCACGGCCTAGGCCGAGTGGAGGACCCCTGCCCACCCACCTCTCCCGTCCGCACAGCGAGCCAAACCTGCTGGTCCGCGCCTGTAACCAGCTGGGCCAGTTCCTGCAGCACCGGGAGACCAACCTGCGCTACCTGGCCCTGGAGAGCATGTGCACGCTGGCCAGCTCCGAGTTCTCCCACGAGGCTGTGAAGACACACATTGAGACGGTCATCAATGCCCTGAAGGCAAGTGTGCTCTTCTGGGGCTGCCTGGCCACGGGGGCGCCTTGTCCCTCATGCTGTCACTCATGGGCTACCCGGGGGGGGGGGGTCCCGCGGTCACTTGGGGTCGTGCGCTCGGGCCCTGGGCGATCTGGCGGGCTGCGTGCGTCCCCAGGCGGTTCTGCCCTCTGCCCGCAAGAGACCATGACCACACAGGGCATCTCCCACTGGGCCTGGCACGTGAGCAGAGTCACAATAAAAATGGGATTGATAGAAACTGTTCGTTTTGGTGGAAGGATGAAATATTTTGTCCACGTCTCCGAGAAAACTCGCTCCTTGCAGAAGGATATTTGCTTTGTCAGGGAATTGAAATTCCAGAGCTGGAAGAGCCGAGCTGAGGTCGTCTCCTCTAATGAGGGTTGGCTCCTCAGGGTCAGACACAGCCACATCCACTGCGTTCCTACGTGTTAGAAAACTGAAGGCAGGTGGGGAAGCTACAGAACCCACTGTCTTGGTCCTGGGCTTCCTGCTGAGAACACGTCTGACCCTGTTCCTTTGGGTTTGCGCGTGTTTAATAGACGTTTGTGGTGTGTGTTTTGAACAGGAGCCGTACAAAGGTTTGGAATCGCGCTTTCTGGTGTTTCGAATTCCTCCTGGGTGGTTTTCAGTCACTGCCTGGATCAGAAAGACTTGCTCTTGCCGTGCCTGTGGCTGGGCCCATGGCAGTGCCTCTCATGCTATCCTGTGCTGGGGAGCGGCTGTGCTCTTGTTTCTGAGGGTCCGGGGTGGGGCTGGGAGCCAGCGCGGGGACAGGCTCTCAGGTGACGCAGAAGGGGCCGGTCTGTGACCACACAGCAGGCGGCCTCTGACTCACCCCCTGGGGATGGAGTGTGATCGTGATCTTGGCCGGTCCAGAGCTGCGGGGTCTGAATGCCGGAGTGAGGAGGGCACTGGGGTGGCAAGTGAGGGGCTCTCGGGGTCCTGGATTTGGGTGCTGAGTGGGCAGAGCTCCGAGTGAGCATTGGGACGGGGGCGGGGGGGGGGTGCCTGAGCCGCCCGGCTCGGGACCGTGGGAGGGCATGTGTCACAGTGGACTGCCACCGTCCCCTGCCCAGGCTCCCTTCATGTGGCTGTTGGCTCTGTGCTCGTTCCCCAGACGGAACGGGACGTGAGCGTGCGGCAGCGGGCCGTGGACCTCCTCTACGCCATGTGCGACCGCAGCAATGCCCAGCAGATCGTGGCCGAGATGCTGAGCTACTTGGAGACGGCCGACTACTCTATCCGAGAGGAGATTGTGAGTTCTGGCGGCCTGTGTGTCGTCACCGGCCCCGATGCCTGTGTCTCAGCTGAAGCGCGTCCCTGCAGCCTTGTTGAGAATCTACTACGGACTGGACGAGAGGCCTTTGCTTTAGCTTTTTTATCGGCATGTTCAGGGGAGCCTTCCAGTCTTCCAGAATCACTTGGCAGAGGCTCTCCCCCTCCCCCCCGTGCGGAGGTCCCGGGAGGCAGGTGCTCAGCACAGAGGGAGCAGGGCGTGCGTGGGGGGTGGGCGCAGCGGGGACACAGGCCGGCGTGGCAGTGAGGGGGCCCCAGCGCCCAGCTTTGGGCCCAGCTCTGGGCTTGAAGGACTCGAAGCCGAGGGCGGTGACGAGGTGGGTGTTCTGGAACGGTGCTCTGGGGTCGTTACGGAGGGTCGACTTGGAGACCAGAGGGTGTGCAGAGCAGGTGGATGGGGGATCTGGGGCGCGGTCAGGAGGTCACGCTGGGGAAGGTGGGCGTGCGGGCGGCAGCACGGGGGGCCGGGCTCCAGGTTGGCGACCGATGCTGCTCAGGGCAGGCTCGGTGCAGGAGGAGGCTGTACCCGGGGGAGGTGAGGGGCCTGCTTTCCGCAGCCCGGAGCAGGTGCCCTGGGGAGCTGGGAGAAGGGCTGTCGGAGCAGGAGGCCCAGCGAGCGCGGGTGGCGCTTTGCCAGTGGGGCTGCCTGGGCTGCGGGCCGGGTGGCGGGGGGAGGACGGGGCTCGCTGTGCCTCTCTCGACACGTCCCTCCACGTCTGCTCCTGGAACCTTAGACTTACGGGCTCCTTTGACAAGTGGGGGTCGCTTTGACGTGGGTTCAGGCCCTTCTGAGGCCCTCCCTGAGTGGCCGTGCCCTGCAGGTGCTGAAGGTCGCCATCCTGGCGGAGAAGTACGCCGTGGACTACACGTGGTACGTGGACACCATCCTGAACCTGATCCGCATCGCTGGAGACTACGTGAGCGAGGAGGTGTGGTACCGCGTCATCCAGATCGTCGTCAACCGGGACGACGTGCAGGGCTACGCCGCCAAGACGGTGTTTGAGGTGTGGCCCCGCCCCGCCCCCGCCAGCCTTCCCGCAGGCCGGGCTCCGGCACTGCTCCTGCCTCCGCTGGAGTCTCGGTGCCCTCTGTCCCTGATTTCAGCACAGCAACCCCGGGTGGGAGGCTCTCGGTCAGCGCATGGCCTCCTGAGCAGGCTGCCCGGGCTGGGGCCTTGGGCTGGCCTCTGTGTGTCCGAGAGCAGGTGTGGGGCCGCCACGGTGGGCTTGTGGTCTCTGTCGGCGAGGGCCGTGTGCCCCCGCCCCTGCCCAGGGCCCACGCGTCAGTTTTTGGGAGCAGCTCTCGTTCCCGGGGTGGGATCGGCCGTGGCCCTGCCCGTGGGGCTCCCCTGCTACTGATCCCTCTGCCGAAGTGGCCAGGAGAGAGGATGGCGCAGGGAGTGCATTCGGGAGGGGCTCAGGAGGCTCTGGGGGCTGCGGCTGCATGCAGAGCAGGCTCCCTGGGAAGGCAGCCTGAGCCCGCTCTCCTGGCTTGTCACACGGCTCAGTGGCTTTCTCCGGAGGCCGAGCTCTACTGGTGCTTCCTCTGCCTGGGCACCAGGCTCACCGCGCGTGCTCTTCCGTAGGCGCTGCAGGCCCCAGCGTGCCACGAGAACCTGGTCAAAGTCGGTGGCTACATCCTAGGGGAGTTTGGGAACTTGATAGCAGGAGACCCGAGATCCAGGTGAGTCACCCGGGAGCTGGGAGTCCCGCGTCCAGTGCCGGGCCTGTGCCCACTGATTCACACCCGATGGCCTAGTAGAGGCCAGCTGATGTCCCGAGCTCCCCAGGACAGCCCGTAGCGAGGGGACATCCGCTCTGGTTGGCTGTACAGAACACAGGGATTCTGGGGGGAAGGAGGCATGGCTGATGGCCGGCGCTGTTCAGAGGGGAGCCTGGACTTGGCCTGGAGCGGGAACGCACAGCTTCTGGCTGAGCGTGGGCTCATGCCCCCGAGTCACTCCGCGCTCACTCCCCGTCTTGTGGGGACACACGGGGGTCAGGCTCAGGCGGGGTGGTCCAGGCGGGGAGTGAGGCGTGGAGGTGACGCTGTGCCCCATGTGTGCCCCCCCAGCCCCCTGACCCAGTTTCACCTGCTGCACTCCAAGTTCCACCTGTGCAGCGTCCCCACCAGGGCGCTCCTCCTGTCCACTTACATCAAGTTCGTGAACCTCTTCCCGGAGGTGAAGGGCACCATCCAGGACGTGCTGCGCAGTGACAGCCAGCTGAAGAATGCTGACGTGGAGCTGCAGCAGCGCGCCGTCGAGTACCTGCGGCTCAGCACTGTCGCCAGCACCGACATCCTGGTGCGCCACGCTGCTCTATTGCCCCCCGCCTCGCCTTGGCCACCCTTTCTGGGGGCCGGAGGCCATGGGGCTTCGTGCTGCGCTGACCTAGGGCTCCTTTCCCCCCAGGCGACTGTCCTGGAGGAGATGCCTCCGTTTCCAGAACGTGAGTCTTCTATCCTGGCCAAGCTCAAGAAGAAGAAGGGCCCCAGCACGGTGACCGACCTGGAGGAGGCCAAGCGGGAGAGGAGCGCCGACGTCAACGGGGGCCCCGAGCCCGCCCCGGCCAGTGCCAGCGCTGCGGTGGGTCCCCTCCTGAGGGCCGTACCCTGCGTGAGCTCCTGGGGCACCTGGTCCCCGAGATCCGCGACCCTGGACTGTTGTCGTTGGGGGGCAGGCTGACCCAGACGCCTGTGTCTGTCAGCCAGACTGTGTCTGTCGGATGGTTGTCTGGGGTCCGCGGTCAGCTCCCACGTCTCCCCTCGGCTTTGGATTTAGAAGACGTGGTCACCCGTCTCTTGCACGACTGCCGTATAGTCCCGCACCCCTCGCTGGTTTCCAGTGGACCCACCTCCTGCTGTCCTCAGAGGTTTTTCACTAGTGAGCGCGTTAGAGCGAGCGTCCTGTTCACGCACGATGCCCTGAGAACATGTCCTTTGACGTTCGTCGGGGAAGATGCCGTTTTGAGAGTTGTGTTTCCTTTCTCGGCTCAGTGGAGGGAGCCCGGGGAGCAGGTGCGTTAGCCCGGCTGGGCAGCAGCCCCTGCGGCCCTGCAGGCGGCTCCCGAGGACCTTGGTCTTTATGCTTGGCCCGTCGGGAGGCAGCCTGGAGAGCTGTGTGTCCCCTCTAGGACGCCGGTGCGGCACCATGGACGGTGCTGCTTACGCTGCTCGGCGGCCTCTGTGAGGGCGGGCCCCACTGGTGGCGCGTGCAGCGTGTGGACGGCCCGGGGCCCGGCTGGTTTGCTCATCCAGAGCGTGCTCGTGTCTGAGTCCTGCTGCTCCTTGGGGGGCGCTTGCCTGGCTCCACGTCTCCTTGTGTGCCCCGGGGCCTCGGGCCCGCCGTGAGGCCTGTGCTCAGACCTGGCCTGGCCCTTGACTTGGGGCCCCGTCACAGCCAGGACCTCTCACCTGAGCCCTGATACCTTCTCTCCAGGGGCGCCCTTCGTGGCCCTGTGGATGTGAGTTCCCGTTTGTCCTCACGGCTCAGGGAGCTGGGGCAGGGGGAAGGCCTTGACGGGGCTGGGGAGTTGAGGCAGAAGCAGCAGGACAGGAAAGAGGCTGGGGTCCCTCCTGGCTGGGATTCTCCTCCTGGTGTCTTCTCTCTCCTGTCTTCAAACTCAGAAGGGAGGCCCCGCCGCCAGGTGGCGTTGAGATGTCTGGATCTCACGAGAACGCCTGGGCTGCCTTTTGCTTTGGGCAGTGGTGGCCAGAATGCCTTTTATTTAGGGTCGCAGGTCATGCCAGGAGGCGATTTTCTTTGTGGCCTTCCTGGGAGCTCGGCTCAGCTGTGGCTTTGGGGTGCTTGTCTGTGCGCCTTGAGGGTGGGTGTCTGGAGGCTGCCGGTCCTCCTGGGGCTTTGGGCTGGCGGAGGAGCCCAGAGCCACCCTGCACCCTGTGGTGTGCGGCGCTTTGAGCAGGTGTAACCTGTGCAGAGCCGGGTGCCAGGCCGGCTCCTGGGGGAGGGTCTCCCCGAGTCCTGAGAAGAGGGGGAGGCGGCGAAGCGGCGGGGGGTCCCAGTGCTGCAGGGTAGAGCCTGCACGTGGGGTCTGGGGAGGGAGTAGGCGTCTTAGCGGGGCCTCCCTAAGGAGCAGCCTTGCTTTTGTCTGTCCGTGTTTGACTTAATGGGACAGAAGGGTTTGCCTACTTTAAAAAGCATTTGCACTGTTCTTTGGGAACCAGTGGAGACATTGTGCAGTAGGTGGCAGAGGTGCAGTGACCTCGTCAGGCTGCGGGTTCTGTGGCCCAGACAGAGGCCTTTCTCGCGTCACTCACAGCAGGCTTGGGCCCCCCCCCCCTCACCGGGAGCAGCTCCTAACCTTGGGTGGCCAGGCTCCCGAAGATGGCCTCGCTGGCGGGAGGCTGTTGTGAGGGGCTGTGTGTGCGGGAGTGTCATCCCAGGTGCAGGGCCAGGAGCCCCCGTGGCCATTTCATCGACTCTCCCCAATGGCGCAGAAGCGTCTGAGGAAGCTTGACAGCTCCTCTGGGGGCCCTTCCCCTTCTCCTGGGGAGCACGGCCTGGCCTGTCGGCTCTGCCCAGGAGCCCCTTTCACCCGGAGCCGCCCGCTTCCGGGCCGCTTCCGGCCGCAGGGTGGGCCTGGCGCGCTGCCTGCCCTGGAGCCCCAGGAAGGAGGGCCTGGCGCACGGAGCGGAGCTCTTGGCCGGCTCAGGCCCACGTCCTCTCTGCGGGACGGGACACGTGTTCTGTAACGCCTCTTTTGTCTCAACGTGGAATCCATACAGAAGATCATCTGCCTAAGCGTGTAATGTTTTAGAAATTCAGTGCAGTGCTCTAAATATAAAAGGGAAGTAAGTAATTATTTATGCTAATGTAATGATTCTCACGTGTACGTCCTCCGCATGGCCTGAGGGCGGGCTGGCCAGTGCCTGGGATGGGTGCATCCACACTCCTGAGAAAGAAGGGGCGTTGGCCTCCTTGGGCTCTCAGCGTGGCTGCCGGCGTGGCTGCGTTCCTGGAAAGATGAGTGAGTGCGCAGTAACACCGAGCAAGGTGTTCACTGCAGTGACGAAAAGCAGCTCTCGGATGTAGTCTCAGGTGACTGTAAGTGGATATTTGCCCTCGGGAGGGTCCAGGGGGACATTTAAAAGTCACTCCAGATGAGTTCTCACAGGCCTGGTTCTCGCTGCGACAGGAACCTCTCGGTCCTCAGGACCGTGCACGTTTCTGGACTCGTGCGCCCAGGCAGGGGCAGCGCCAGCTCTCTGTGCAGCTGGTGGGGGACGTCTGGGGAGGGAGCGTGTGATGAGCTGCGCTGTTGTGTCTCCTGTGAGCTTGGAGAGGGATTTTGGAAGGGCTTTGTTGTGTTCTTTGTCTCTTGCCTAGGATCAAAAAGCAGCTGTTTAGGCACATCATTGTAAATCAGCTATACTTCGATTAAAAAAAAAATAAAACAAAACAACGAAAAAAGCAGTTATTTTTAAAAAAACCCTGTTCTGCAGGCATTTTGTCTGCTCTTCCTCTGTAACGAAGCAGAACGTAGATGACCAAGGCTGCGCCCTAGTAAGCTGCTGGCTTTTACTTCTTTCATCTTTCCAGACTTCTTCACATGGTTGACAGTGACACGCACAGTCTTGTCTCTGAAACCAGACACTTCTTTTCGGGGTGTGGGTGGGGTGCAGGCCCTTGCGCTTGCCTGGCGTGGTGCCCAGAAGGGTCTGCGCTGACCTTCTCCTTCCCTGTCTTCCAGTCCACGCCTTCTCCGTCGGCAGACCTACTGGGGCTGGGGGCTGCGCCCCCCGTCCCCACGGGACCTCCACCCTCCTCCGGCGGGCTGCTCGTGGACGTTTTCTCAGACTCACCCTCCGCGGTCGCTCCCCTGGCTCCCGGCTCCGAGGACAACTTCGCCAGGTAGTCTGCCTCCTGCATCCCGAGGACAGGGGCTCCCCCCGCCCGGCCAGGCCTGCGCCCTGGGTGCCCAGGGAGGGAGGAGGCTCAGGCGCTGGACAGGTGAGGGAGTGGTGGGCGCCCTGTGTGCTGTCTGCTCCCGTGGGCTGCGCCTGCCCTGCAGGACGCTTGTGCTCTGCTCTCCGTGCTGTGCCCCTGGGCTCTCTAATCACGCCCTGTGTCTGCCCTCCAGGCACCTAGCTTTTTCTTGAAGAGACGCTCTTCAGTTCACAGTCACTGCTTTGTCCTGTGGGGTCTGCTTCCAAGCCTGCTTCCTGCTCCTCCGCTGACCTGTTCCGTCCTTGTCACCTCTGTCTGACCGGTGTCCCGATGTTCACACCCCTGCTGTGGGCCAGCAGAGTCCTGCGTGCGGTCAACTTGGCCCCGTTCCCCCACTTTGAAGGCGAAATCCCAGGCTGCTCTTCCCCGCGCTTCGCTGCGCGGATCCTGCCCCTTTTCCCTGCTTGCTGTCTGTCCCTCTGTCTCTGCTGATCGAGATCCAGCCAGGAGGTGGGGGGCTCCCCCTCCGAGAGGAGAGCGGGTGTGAGTTCTGTCGTCTCCAAGGAGCGGCTGCTCGTCTTGGTCTTTGTGACCGCGGAAGAGTTCTTGTGGTTTTCTGGTTTCTCCTGTCTCTCTCCGTTCGCCCCGCACACTGACTCGTATTTCCTGTCGCTTGTTGGAAGTGACTGGGGAAGGGCGGGTTTGCAGTGCCGCCAGTTGTCCGTCTGTGGCGGAAAACAGACTCTTTTTCTTAAACTGAGGTATATAGTTAGTTGGTTTACAACATCATATTAGTGTCAGGTGTACAACGTAGGGACTCAACTTTTTTAGGTTATATTCCGTTTAAAGTTATCACAAAATAGTGGCTGTATTTCCCTGTGCTGTACAGTATATCCTTGTGGCTTATCTATCTTATGTGTAGCAGTTTGCACCTCTTACTCCCGTACCCTGTCTTCCCTCTCCCCCCTTCCTTCTCCCTGCTGGTAACCACTAGTTTGTTCTCTGTGTCTGTGAGTCTGTTTTGTTATATTCATTTATTTTTCAGATTCCACATGTGAATGGCAGCATACAGTATTTGTCTTCTCTGTCTGACTTATTGCGCTTAGCATGACGCCCTCCAAGTCCATTCATGTTGCAAATGACAGAATTTCATTTTTGTATTGGCCGAGTGTGCGTGTGTGCGTGTGCGTGTGCGTGTGCGTGTGCGCGTGCGCGTGTGTGTGTGTGTGCGTGTGTGTGTGTGTGTTCGTTCCATCGTATATTATACCACATCTTTATCGACTCATCCGCTGACGGACACTTAGGTTGCTTTCGTATCTTCACTTTTGTAAATAATGCTGCTGTGAATATTGGGGTGCATGTGTCTTTTCAAATTAGTGTTTTCATTCTCCTTGAATATACCCAGGACTGGAATTGCTGGGTCATGTGGTAGCTGTATTTTTAGTCTTTTGAGGAACCGCCATACTGTTTTCCAGTGTTTCACCAATTTACATCCCCACCAGCAGTGTGCAAGGGCTCCCTTTTCTTCATGCTCTCCTCAGCATTTGTTATATGTGGTCTTTTTGATGATGGCCGTTCTGACAGCTGTGAGGTGTTGTCTCTTTGTGGTTTTGATCCCCGTTTCCCTGACGGTGAGTGATGTTCAGCATCTTTCATGTGCCTGTTGGCATCTGTATGTCTTCTTTGGAAAAATGTCTGTTCAGGTCTTCTGCCCGTTCTTTAATTGGGTCATTTGGTTTTTCGATATTGGGTTGTATGAGCTGTTTATATGTTTTGGAAATTAAACCTCTTATTGGTCTTGCCATTTGCAAATATTTTCTCCCATTCAGTAGTTGTGTTTCTGTTTTGTTGATGATTCCCTTTTGCTGCGCAAAAGCTTTTAAGTTCAATTAGATCTCGTTTATCTTTGCATTTGTTTCCTTTGCCTTAGGAGCAGATCCAAGAAAATATTTGCTGCAGTTTATGTCAAAGCGTGCTCTGCCTGTGTTCTCTTCTAGGAGTTTTATGGTTTCAGGTCTTATATTTAGGTCTTTAATCCAGTTTGAGTTTATTTTTATATGTAGTGTGAGATGTTCTAGTTTCATGCTTTTCCATGTAGCTGTCCAGTTTTCGCAGCACCAGGGGAAGGGAGAGCAGGGAAGAGGGGAGGGGAGGACAGGAGGGGCAGGGAGGGCCGCCTGGGTGTGGGCGTGGGTGTGCGTGGCCCGCGGACAGCCCCGGTGGAGACCGTTTGGAGGCCACTGCCGCGTGTCAAGTGGCCGAGCCTGTGGGCCGACCTGAACAAACGTGTGTGCTTTTGCCGTGGCGCCCGTGTCCTGCGTCAGTGGAAGCTGTTCACGGCTGAGCAGCACCTTCATGGAAGGCAGACGACCTGCTCCTGTGGTCATTCCTTGGTTGTGCCGTGTCACCCTCTCAACTTACCTCCCATCTCTAGCGGGCGCTTTTAATGGTGTTCGTCGGAATATTTGCCGCTTTTCCCTTCCCTCCTGTCCCAGAGAGGTTTTTCTGGTCTTCGTGTTCTTTAAACCCTTTTTCGAAACTGATCTTGGTATTTTTGGTGGGTGGGTGGCTTTGAGTGACTCACATGCTGTCCCTTGTCCCCCAGGTTTGTCTGTAAAAATAATGGTGTGTTGTTTGAAAACCAGCTTCTTCAGATTGGACTGAAGTCTGAGTTTCGGCAGAATTTAGGTATGTATTTTACTTTACTCAATGAAAACTTCTCTTAGAAGTTACGAGGAGAAAGTATTTCCAAATCACAAATCTCAAAAGGGTCTAGTTTCTAGAATATATAGAGGATTCCAAATCAACAACAGAAAAACAACCCAGTTAGAAAACGGGCAGAAGTCTCAGACATTTCCCGAAGGAAGACATTCAGGTGTCCGAAAGAGCATGCAAAGGCGCCCACCGCCACCAATAGTCTGAGAAATGCAGTCAGACCCATCGAGGTGCCACCTCATAGCATCGGCACGGCTGCTATAAAAAACAAAACGAGGGTTGGCGAGGACGCAGAGAAATTGGAAGCTTGTGCTCTGGGGGGATGTATTTGCTGCTGTGGCAAACAGTCTGGAGGTTTCTTAAAAAACTAAAACTAGAACTCCCATATATATGACCTAGCAATCCCACTTCTGGGTATTTACCCAAAAGAATTGAAAGGAAAGCAGGGACTGGAACAGGTACTCACATGCCCACGTTCACAGTCACCAAAAAGGTGGAGGCAACCCAAGTGCCATCCATTTGAGTGGATACACAAAATGTGGTTTAAACACACACTGGAACATTACTCAGCCTTAAAAAGGAAGGAACTTGTGACACAGGCTACACAGGGTGAACCTTCAGGACATCACACTCAGTGAAATAATCCAGTCACAGAAGGACTAATCCTGTCTGATTCCACTCCCTAGGGGTCCCTGGAGGAGTCACATCCACAGAGACAGAAAAGTAGACGGTGGGGCCCAGGGCTGGGGGAGGGGAGGGGAGTGAGTGTTCATGGGGACAGAGCGTCCGTTCGGGAAGACGGAACGTTCTGGGGATGAAGGTGGGGAAGGTAACACGACCATGTGAATGTGCTTCGTGCCCCGCCCTGTGCGCCAAGAGATGCGGAGACGGTAAATTGCAGGGTATATGGTGTATGTTTTACCACATTTTTAAAAAAAGCTTTCTGTTCCCCCCAGCCCCCCAAAATTGTGCCCACTGGCTACTGGGGCTGTTGCCGAGGGGCCCTGTGGGCTGCTGGCCCCGCCTCCCTCTTGGCACCATCGTGGAGCCTTGTCTGCGGAAACGAGTGGAGGGTGGGAAGGCAGCGCATCTGCCCCGTGGGGCCCCTCAGACTCCTTCTCACTGAGGACGGACAGAGGTGTTCGTTTCTCATTGGATGAAGGGGTTAGACTCCGGGCCACGGGGGCGTCACCCAGGAGCCGTGGTGTTTCTTAGGCTGTCGGGGAGGCATGCCTACCTGTGCGTCCTCTTCAGGAGATTTGAAGTTCACGTTCCATTGTGAATTCTGAGGGTGTAAGACGTCCACAGAGGTCTGTGTGGCGGTTCCTGCTGTGCTGGCCCCGAGCCCCCCAAGTGCCGAGGCCGAGGGCTCGGGCGTCACTTGTGTGGGTCGGGGGCTCTGCTTCCCTCCGCGCAGCTCAGGAGGCTGCGGCGTGTCGTGGGAACAAGCTGCTTTGCTTCCTTCTAGGCCGGATGTTCATATTTTATGGTAATAAGACCTCCACGCAGTTCCTGAGCTTCACTCCTACGCTCATCTGTTCGGACGACCTCCGGGCCAATATCCTTGGTTCCGTTGCCCCAGGCCCCTGGCAGAAGCGGGTGGAGGACAGACTAGGAGGGCGTTTCCAGGTGCTGTTAATGCAACCTCAGGGCACCTTCCCACACTCAGGTTGCTTGTTTATGCCGCTGGTGAAGTACATGCAGGCCTGTTCCGGCCTCCACGTCTGCTGGGGCTCTGGTCTCCTTGGGGAGTCTCCCAGGGAGCTGCTGCCCAGGCAGAGCGAGTGATGGGCCACCTGGGACGAGCTGCGACCGGAGACGGTCCCGTATAAATGGCAGAACTGGGACGTGAGCTTCTCCAGCCCGTCAGCCTTGCCATCCAGGTGTCCTGTTCCCGCGATGATGGGCCACCTGGGTAAAGTGAGGGCGAAGGAGGCCCAGCTTGACCCCCGAGGATGCCGCCTTCCCTGGAAAAGCCGTGAAGCAGGAACCTCCTTACTACAGGCCAGATCTATTTTTATTTTAAGATAAACACGCTTTAAACGTGGACCGTTAAAGCTAAATGTTTAAGTTATTAAAAACACACGTATGGCAGGTTTCGTCCGAGGTCAGGATGTGAGCTCCGACTCCTGCCGGGCCCCTTCTGGAGCCTCTCTGAACTCGGGGCTCAGCCCATGTTCCCAGCGTCGCCACAGCTTCCTTGACACATGCACATCTGAGCCTGCAGACCAAGCCTGTGGACCCCACCGTGGACGGGGGCGCGCAGGTGCAGCAGGCTGTCAACATAGAGTGCGTGTCCGACTTCACCGAGGCGCCCGTCCTCAACATCCAGTTCAGGTGGGAGCCCCGGCCGAGGCACCAGCCGCTCTTGCTGGGCGCGGGGGTGCCAGGCTGGGCCGGCACGTGGCTGTGACGCGGGACCTCTGCATCCTTCCTTCAGAGGGTGTGGTGAGGACCGAGGGGTGACCTGCCGTGCACACTCCAGAGGCGTCTGCTACAGGGGGGTGTGGGAAGTGGGGGAGGGAAAGGGTGCCCGGGTCTGGGACGCCGGGTGGGCGGGGCCTTCTTCCCAAGGCCCGGGGCTTTCAGGCGAGAGACCGAGGGGCCTGTCCCGCTGCGGGCGCTGCACAGCCTGCTGCTCCAGAGGCCAGCCGCCCGGCGCTGGGCCCACCAGGGCCTCGTCTGGGGTGTGAGCGCCTGTGTGTTGTACTCTGAGCGTACACGTCGGCCTGACTGTTTTTTCTGACGTGTCTGTTGCTTCTCGGCTCGTTCCTGCCGTCTTTCAGCGACTGTGGTAGAGTGTGCTTCCCAGCCTTCCCTGTTGGGTATTTGTAAGGTTAACTTTTGAAAAAGCACCTTTCCAAATACGAGGTATACAGGGACCTGCAGATGGCGTACTTTGTAAAATTTAGGGAAATAGACGTGCAGAATTTTTCTTTCATTCCGTAGGCACACTGTTTTCTTTTAGTCTTTTCATGGAAAAAAGAAAAAACCCACACGATTTAAACTTGGAGTTGTAGGACACGGACTGCTGGGGAACGGGAAGAGGCGACGCCTGTCCCCGGCACTGCGACCAGCCCAGCAGCCTCGGCCGGGGGTGGCGGGGGCACGTTCCCCGACGTCCTTGGCCATCGATGACGGTGCGCCGGAGATGGACCAGCCTCCCTGGAGCCCTGGGCCGCCCTTCCAGATCTCTCCGCCCCGCCTTTTGCACGCGGCCCCCCTGTGCCCTGGAGGTGGCACACTCGGGACGTGGACTCTTCCCAGCATGCCTCTGTGTTGCTCACAGGTATGGGGGAACCTTTCAGAATGTGTCTGTGAAGCTGCCTATCACACTCAACAAGTTTTTCCAGCCCACGGAGATGGCTTCTCAGGATTTCTTCCAGCGCTGGAAGCAGCTGAGCAAGTGAGTGGCGCCCTGTCCCCCCCGGGTGGGTGGGGGGCCTCGGCTCTGGCTCAGCTGACGGCACTCGCGCTGGCCTCGGTTTCCCACAGTCCCCAGCAGGAAGTGCAGAATATCTTCAAGGCGAAGCATCCAATGGACACAGAGATCACCAAAGCCAAGGTAAAGGTCTTGCTGTGGACGTTCCCAGGGTCGGGACACGACCGGAGTCCTCAGAGGAGGCTGGCGGCTTCTCGCCTCGGAGAACCCTCCACCTCTGCTGGCGCCGACGCGAGGGGCTCCTGTTTCTCCTGGTTCTTCCCACAGATTATTGGCTTTGGTTCTGCACTCCTAGAGGAAGTCGATCCTAATCCTGCAAACTTTGTGGGAGCTGGTATCATACACACCAGAACCACCCAGATTGGATGCTTACTGCGTCTGGAGCCGAATCTGCAAGCCCAGGTCAAGCCCCTTGAGGGAATCGTTGAATACGCTTGCTTTTTTTTTTTTTAACTGTGGTGTAATTCACACACAGTGAGGTATGCAGATAGATCCCAGATGTGGTAGTTTGATGTGTTTCGACAGATGTGTACACCTGTGTAACCACCACCACCCACCCGTTGGTGTGTGTAGCATTTCCATCGCCCCAGAAAGTTCTCTGGCACGCCCGCATCAGCCCCGGCCTCCCTAGGAGGCAGCGCCGTGTGGCCCAGCGTGGGACCCGCCTGGCCCCAGGCTCCAGCAGTCACCGTGTTGCTGCTGTGTCCACGGTGGGTCCTCGTGGAGCACGTGGCCCTCCTTTGTGGGGAGTTGCCACTCTGGTTTGCCCAGCCCTCCTGTCGATGGACATCGGGCTGCCCCTGTTTCAGGAGGCATTGAATACGGCTGCCGCAGACATCCGGACATGCCTTTGCATGGGCATGTTTTCATTTCACGTGGGGAACACTCAGGGTGGGATTGCCGGCTCATGGGGTCTGGGCACGGTCAGCCTTGCTGTTCCGACAGCGATGCGGTCTCAGACGCCCACCAGCTGCGCATGAAGTTTCCAGTTGGTCCACATGCACACGAGCACTTGCTGATGTCAAACTGTTTTATTTTTGCCACTGAGAGCGTGTTCGTTGCTTGAACCTGTCAACAGTGGCACCTCCAGGGACGGGCTGAGCAGGGGGCCTTGAGGGGCCACTGGGCGGGGCTGGCCCCGCGGTGCCTGCCCTGGCACCGCCACTGACCTTCTGTGTCCTCTGTTTCAGATGTACCGACTCACGCTGCGGACGAGTAGAGAAACCGTCTCTCAGAGATTGTGTGAATTGCTTTCGGAACAGTTTTAATCAACAAGGACGGAGGGTCAGGCTCCTGTGTCTGCGTTTTTCTTCATCTCCACTGTCGTCTTCGTTGCCATGCCGCAAGTCCACGCCCTGTGTAGTGTTGCAGCCCCGGGTGCCTCCCAGCCCTGCTTCTCTGGCCTCGTCCCTTGTGGGGATGGATGGGAGCCTGTGTGCCGTCGAGGAAGAAGAGGCTCAGCCTGGACCCAGCCGTCCTGCCAAGTCAGGAGGAGAGGGGCGTGGATCCCGGGATTAACTCTTATAGAAATCAAGACAGTTCTGTGGCTAAGTCTACAAATTAAAGGGAATTTAGAAGTTTGAATGAAAATGGAAAGTTGTTTGAAATTTTATCAAGATGCCAAGGCTGTCTTATTGACAGTTCATCTCTGATGCTCTGAGAGGAGAGGCAGCGTTCTGTCTGCCATGGCAATAGATCTTGGCTACTTGGATGGGAGACGGGGAGGCAGCCCAAGGGTATGTCCACACGGGGCCCAAGCGCCGACCTCGGCCAGGGTGAGGGCACAGTGCCAGGGGGCTTGCTGGGGCCGGGTTCTGAATCTAGAAGTTAGACAGGGTTGTGTTCTCAATGACGATCAACAAAAACACGTATCCTGGCTGGATTTAATTCTATTTTCCTTTTTCCCAGCACTGTGTTCTTAAAGCGAGATTTGTAAAGCCATCTGACTGAGACCTTATGTGTGCAGTGCTGGGGGGTGGGGGATTCCTGGTGGCTCTGGAGGGGGTGTACCTAACCTCATGCATCTTTGGGTTTCAAATGAGTGCACTGTCACCACAGTGGCCCAGGACTGGTTCCCGATTGTGATGGCAGGGTTTGTTGTGGGCCAACAGAGAAGATTTCTGGAAGGTGAGCTGGTCTCTTCCCTGTGCAGTGACCTAAAGGTGCCGGGGTCATGATTGCAGGCCAGGGTGCTGTGGACCTTGGCCTGTGCAGTGGGAGGAGGGAGGCCTGCGTGTGGTCAGGAAGCAGAGAGCAGAGTGGGGATGAGCTGGCACCTGTCCCCCCACCCCTCCATGTGCGCGGCTCTCACGTGTTGTCCCCTGCGCCTCGAGATGCCGAGGCGAGGCCTGTGTCCTGTTAGCAGCAGATGCGCCAGGTGGGTGGCAGGCACAGGCTGCAGGTTTGTCCTCGACAGACACATCTGCTTTCGACACTGAGGGGCCCAGGAAGAGCTGGGGCCCTTGTTGGTTACCCTGGTTTTCCAGCAGGGACCGGGCTCCCTGCCGTGCGGTGGGGAGAACCACGTGGGGCAGGGGAACACAGTGGCCCTGTGCCGTGGTGCGGGTCGCGGGGAGGCAGCTTCTGGGAGTCGCCATGTGGGTACTTGGGGCCTCCCACACTGCGGACGCCCCACTCAAGGTTCCCACACCCACCACCCTGTGCAGCCCCTGCAGTGCGCAGTGGTGGAGGCTGAGGCTTTGTGCATGTGGTGGCAGCATGGCCGCTGGTGGCACTGCTGTGCACTGCAGATGGATGGCGTGGCCGTCGTGCTTTTGTTCAAGATGCGGGACGGTACGCGGTGCTTGGGCTCCAGTGTTTGGACTGCCAGCCCGGGGCTGGTTTCTTATGTCAGCCGACGCCCTCCCTCCACCCACCATTCTGGGTGAACAAATGCTGGGGTGGCGGCTGGAACGTGTGTGGTCTTTGGAGGAAAAGGCGCCCGGCATACGGCTCAAGGTCCCGTCCCGTGGGGTTGCGTGGGGCGCTGAGAACCGATGATGCGGGCCCGTCGTCCGGAACCTGTTCCCCAGTCACGGGGATGGAAGCTGAGGTGTGTCGAGGTGACGTGCCTTTTGCTCTGCACTTGGGTTCAGGACGTGGGCTGAGCCTGTGGGACTCATCCTGGTGGGGCCTGCGGCCTGGCCTTGGCTCCCCCCACTCCGTGGTGCGCGTCGGGGGCCTGCCTTCTAGGGGCCTGCGTCTAGGGGCCAAGTGGGCCCAGGGGTTCCTTCTTGGGGGGTGAGCCTAGCCACAGGCAGGGTACAGGGTCCCACGGGACGGAGGGCCTCACAGGAGAGTAGTGCTGAGCTGGGAAGGGTGAGAGGGCCTGCAGGGGAGAGGAGGGGAGGGGAGGGAGGGGAGGGGAGGGGAGGGGAGGGGAGGGGAGGGGGGACGGGGGGGAGGGGAGGGGAGGGAGGGTAGGGGAGGCCGGGGGCCCACAGTGGCACCCCTTCTTGGCCCATGCTTGTGCGGGTCCGACCCCGTGAGCTGGACGCGGGTGTGGGGACTCACAAATGCCCGAGGGGCGCGGGAGACGGCAGGAGCAGAGCTCAGGAGCCTTTGTGCCTTGACAAGTGCCAGTTTATTTGTTGTCTGTTCATGGTGCACAGGGCCTGGTGCCCCCTCCCCAGGGTGAGCTTTGCTGGTGGGCAGGCGGTGACGCTTGCCTCTCCCTTCCCTTCCCCGACTGCAGGGCCCCTCCTCGCTGTGACCCGAGCCTCTCCCCCACCCTTCTCTGCTTGGGCGGCCCCTGTTTCCCCAGGAATCCCCTCTGCAGCAGCCTTCCTCACTCCTGCCACCGGGGGTGGGGTTCTGGTCCCAGCAGGACTGGAAGGCTGCCTTCGAAGGCCGGGAGGCTGTGTGGATGGGCGGTGGGCAGTGCCCTGTGCAGTCCCGAGGCTGGCAGTGCAGGGCAGCCTGCTGGGTTTGGTCAGGGTCTGCAGGACCTTTCTCTTCAGATGCCTGGGTGAGCTGCATCTGAGGGCTCTTTGAGGCCACGCCCTGTGCCTAGGAAAGGGGCTGCTGGGCACAGTGAGTCGGGGGGAGCGGGTGCCGGCGGCGCGGCTTGGTCCTCACTCCCGGGGCCAGGTCTCTAGTCTCCGCAGCGCTGGGAGCGGCACGTGCAGCTGCTGAATACCTGTAGCGTCAGCGTCAGCCGCCGTCCCCTCACCCTGGGGTCTGGGCAGGGCAGCACGAGCTGCTTCTCATGGGAGCTGAGGGGGTGGCAGCAGCTACACTTGGTGTCCACTTGCATGGTGTCAGTGTTGAAGCTGCGGAGGAGCGGCGGCGGGGAGCGCAGGTCAGGACGGCGGCCTCGGGAGTGCTCCTGCCCCTCCCCGGTCGCTCGGAGAGGAGGACCAGGGCCCCAGGCTGCGCCTTCGCGGAGGGGCTGGCCTTGCATCGCTGGCCTCCCCGGCTCCCGGCAGGTGTGGTGGAGGTGGGTGCGGGCCGGGGCCACCCGATGGGGCAGCACGCTGCCTGGGCCGGGACCTCGCGGTGGACCTTCCCCAGCTTCCACTGGGAGCGCCTCTGTCGAGCAGGGCGGGTTCCAAGTCCGGGACCTGGACAAGGGCCGCACGGGGCCGACAGCTCACCTGGCCGAGGAGGCGCATATGCCCTCGCAGCGGGTCACCGTCACGTTGGCCGTGCACCCCTGGTAAGTGACCTCTTCCTCAAACTCCCTCACGCTGCAGGTCCCTGGGAGCCGAGAGTCAGGCATCAGATGGTGGCCCTGTGGCGGGGCTGGAGGACAGGTGTGGCCTCTGGGGGCTCCGCACCTGGCCTGCTTAAGGGCAGGAACTGACATACGTGGCTCTGGGCCTCGGGTTTTAACCCCCTTTTCCTGTGGCATGGTGGATAGTGCCGGCGCCGCCAAGGGAAGGCTGCCAGCTGCCTGACAGCTTAGATCTGGGTGCGGCTGTGTGGGCGCCGCCAGCACGTTAGTGCCCACGGTGGCATCTTCCCTGGGCCCCCACCCTGCACTCGAGCCCCTGCCCCAGGCCATCTCCCCTTGTCCGAGCCCCACTGAGCTCAGACCCCATGGCTTTGCATGGGAACAAAGCCTGATAGCAAGTCTCTCACTGTGTGTTTTCTTCCTGAAAGTTGGCTACACTGGGAGTCCCCAAGGGTCAAGGGTTTTCTCAGAGGACGAGGCAGATTCCCAGCACTGGCCCCAGCCTCCCTCTCCACCTCCCCTCCTGGCCTGACACCAGCCTGCGGGCAGAGGTGTTTCTGGTCTGCTGGGCTCAGTACCTGCGGTAGCGATGGGGTATGATATCAGCATCCCCTGAGGGGACGTTTGGTATCACAAGAGCTCCCTGCAGGGGTGTGGACCTGGCTGTGAGCTCTGTCCTGCATCTGTCCCAGTGGACAGACTGTAGTGGGTGCCCTGACAGCTGGCAGAGCAGTGTTGCCGTTAGAAGCTGCCAGTGTGGGACTTGAGTGAAAAAGCAAAGGCTGGACAGTCTCTCCTGCCTTCCCACCTGCCCCCTTCCAAGGTCTCCCTGTGGCCTCGAGCCCTGCCTGCCCTGCTTTTCCACTGGAGGTGGGACAAGAGGCCTGGCGGGCACGGGGGTCTTCCCTGTGGCGCCCACTGTCCCCAGCCCTCCTCCCCTCCTGCTCTCCTGCTCCCTCGCCCCACGCCCTGGGTCGCCTCTTCCTGGGCAGCCTCCACCCAGTCCTTGTCCCACAAGAGGAAACACTTTTTTTTTCAATACCGTCCTGCAGTGGTGGACAGCCCTGCTGGGGGAAGGCTGGGGGTGTGAGAGGGGGCGGCTGCCGGGCAGGGGAGGGGGTGTCCTTGGAGGACGGGGGTGCTTAGGCAGGCCTGGAGAGGGAAGGTAGAGCAGAGCTGGAGGCGCCTGCAGCACTGAGACCTGGGTGGGCGCCAACCCTGGAGTGCAGGCGCCCCGGCCGGCCGCTAGTCCCAGCTCGGGCCCCGACGATCACCTGGGGTGAGGCGCGTGCCTGCTTTCTGCAACTGGGGGGAGGGTTGCGAGAGTTGAAACTCCAGGTCCTTCTGAGCTCTGCAGAGGGTTGCCGTGGAAGGCTGCTGAGGGGGGTCACCTCAAAGGGAGGCCAGGACTGCAGCAGGGACGTGGAGGGGCGGGGGGCTGAGGGAGGCAGGTGCAGGACAGTCAGGCCCTGACGTGGGGAAGGGGGCGACCTGGGAGAGGCCAGGTGCCCATTTAGGCCAGACTGGAATTCACTGGAGCTGTGCCCTGAGAAGAGGGGAGAAAGGATCTGGGACCTGGCCAAGAAAGGCCGAGGAGAGGCCCCGAGAACATGTAAGCAACATACAGCAGAGGACAGGCTGGAGAGGGGGTTGGGGGAGATGTGACTTGGCCACTGCCTGCTGGTGGGGGCCCTGTCCTTCTAGACACCCCCAGGACACAGCTGAAGCACCAAAGCTCAGAGGCCTGGAATGGCACTCCAGGGCTGGTCAGAGGCCAAGCTGCAGCTCCCCCAGCTGTGCCCGACCCCGAGTCTGCTCAGTGCCCTGCGCTGCCTGGCCGTCCCCAGGCAAGGGAAGTGAAGGCTTTAGGGGGAGGGAAGGAGACACACCTGCTGCAAGGGCTGGGCCAGCCTCTGTGGGTGTGTGCAGGTCATGATGGGGCTCAGCAGAGGGGGGAGCAGAGGCCGAGAGGCAGTGCCCATAGGGTCATCAGGAAATGTGAGGGGACAAGAAAAGGCGGAGATCCCATGGGAGTGACCCAGAGTATCGTCCAGAGCGGAGAGACAAGGCTGAGAAGAAGCATGCACCACAGGTCATGAGGTGGCTGCAGAGATGTCACTCACCTGGAGAGCTGGGTAGAGATGTGACGAGAGAGGAGATGGACTGGCCCCTGGTGGAAGAGGACCCGGCAGTGGGAAAGGAGGAGCTTCCATGCGCAGTGATGGAGCCGGTCAGGAATACGCTGGCCGGCAGCCCGGTGGTACTTGGCTGTCTGGTGGTGAGGTTGGTGGCTGGGGAACTTGGGATGGCTGTCACTCCCAGGGTGGAAGACAGGAGGCCCTGCGTGGGGGCTCGGGTCGTGAGAGAGGTGGACTTTGAGGTAGTGGACCGAGAGGACAGAGCTGAGGAGGTGGGCTTGCTGGGTGTGGTCTGGGATGTAGACAGGACCATGGTACTGGGAGTGGGGAGAGGGGACAGCGTGGGAGAGGATGGGGGTGAGAGGGAGGGCCTGACGGACACGATGGTGGCTGGGGAAAAGCGGCTGGCAGACAGGGGGGCTGTATGTGATATGGTCACGGGTGCAGAGGGGGAAGGGCTGTGCGGAGCTGAACTAGCGGTTGGGATGCTCTGTGAAGTGGAAACTGCTGAAGGTGATGGGGAATATGATATAAAAGGAGGAGTGGTGTGTGAGGACACGTGAGAAGGAAGAGAGGAAGTAGCAGGCAGGGAGGAGAGAGTGGAGGTGCTGGATGAAGACGAGGGGTAATGTGGAAGGTTCGACACAGAAACAGAAGTGGTGAAAGGACTTTGGCTTGGGTTTAGAGATGGAGAAGATAATGTAGAACTAAAGCTAGAGCTTTGTGGTAGTACTGTGCTGACTGAGTTCTGGGCTCGGGTGGTACCTGTTGTGGTCTTTGTCAGTGGTGGGGCTGTGGGTGTGGTGGTCCCTCTTGTGGTCTTTGTCAGTGACGGGGTTCTGGGGGTGGTGGTTCCTGTTGTGGTTTTTGTCAGTGGTGGGGTTCTGGATGTGGAGGTCCCTGTTGTGGTCTTTATCAGTGGCGGGGCTGTGGGTGTGATGGTACCTGTTGTGGTCGTTGTCAGTGGTGGGGCTGTGGGTGTGGTGGTCCCTCTTGTGTTCTTTGTCAGTGGCGGGGTTCTGGGTGTGGCGGTCCCTATTGTGGTCTCTGTCAGTGGCAGGGTGGTGGGTGCGGCAGTCTCTGTTGTGGTCTTTGTCAGTGGCAGGGTTGTGGGTGTGGTGGTCCCTGTTGTGGTCTTTGTCAGTGGCAGGGTTGTGGGTGTGGTGGTCTCTGTTGTGGTCTTTGTGAGTGGTGGTGTTCTGGGTGTGGTGGTCCCTGTTGTCTTTGTCAGTGGCGGGGCTGTGGATGTGGCGGTCCGTGCTGTGTTCTTTGTCAGTGGCAGGGTTGTGGGTGTGGTGGTCCCTGTTGTGGTCTTTGTCAGTGGCAGGGTTGTGGGTGTGGCGGTCCCTGTTGTGGTCTTTGTCAGTGGTGTGGCTGTGGGTGTGCTGGTCTCTGTTGTGGTCTTTGTCAGTGGCGGGGCTGTGGGTGTGGCGGTCCGTGCTGTGTTCTTTGTCAGTGGCAGGGTTGTGGGTGTGGTGGTCCCTCTTGTGGTCTTTGTCAGTGGTGTGGCTGTGGGTGTGCTGGTCTCTGTTGTGGTCTTTGTCAGTGGCGGAGCTGTGGGTGTGGCGATCTCTGTTGTGGCCTTTGTCAGTGGCGGTGCTGTGGGTGTGGCGGTCCCTGTTGTGGTCTTTGTCAGTGGCAGGGTTGTGGGTGTGGTGGTCCCTGTTGGGGTCTTTGTGAGTGGCAGAGCTGTGGGTATGGCGGTCACTGTTGTGGTCTTTGTCTGTGGTGTGGCTGTGGGTGTGGCGGTCCCTGTTGTGGTCTTTGTCAGTGGCAGGGTTGTTGGTGTGGTGGTCTGTGTTGTGGTCTTTGTCAGTGGTGTGGCTGTGGGTGTGGTGGTCTCTGTTGTGGTCTTTGTCAGTGGCGGAGATGTGGGTGTGGCGGTCTCTGTTGTGGTCTTTGTCAGTGGTGGGGCTGTGGTTGTGGCGGTACCTGTTGTCTTTGTCAGTGGCAGGGTTGTGGGTGTGGTGGTCCCTGTTGTGGTCTTTGTCAGTGGCGGAGCTGTGGGTGTGGCGGTCTCTGTTGTGGTCTTTGTCAGTGGCGGGGCTGTGGGTGTGGTGGTCTCTGTTGTGGTCTTTGTCAGTGGTGAGGTTCTGGGTGTGGTGGTCTGTGTTGTGGTCTTTGTCAGTGTTGTGGCTGTGGGTGTGATGGTCTCTGTTGTGGTCTTTGTGAGTGGTGGTGTTCTGGGTGTGGTGGTCCCTGTTGTCTTTGTCAGTGGTGTGGCTGTGGGTGTGGTGGTCTCTGTTGTGGTCTTTGTCAGTGGCGGGGCTGTGGGTGTGGTGGTCCGTGCTGTGTTCTTTGTCAGTGGCAGGGTTGTGGGTGTGGTGGTCCCTGTTGTGGTCTTTGTCAGTGGCAGGGCTGTGGGTGTGGCAGTCCCTGTTGTGGTCTTTGTCAGTGGTGTGGCTGTGGGTGTGCTGGTCTCTGTTGTGGTCTTTGTCAGTGGCGGTGCTGTGGGTGTGGCGGTCCGTGCTGTGTTCTTTGTCAGTGGCAGGGTTGTGGGTGTGGTGGTCCCTGTTGTGGTCTTTGTCAGTGGCAGGGCTGTGGGTGTGGCGGTCCCTGTTGTGGTCTTTGTCAGTGGTGTGGCTGTGGGTGTGCTGGTCTCTGTTGTGGTCTTTGTCAGTGGCGGAGCTGTGGGTGTGGCGATCTCTGTTGTGGCCTTTGTCAGTGGCGGTGCTGTGGGTGTGGCGGTCCCTGTTGTGGTCTTTGTCAGTGGCAGGGTTGTGGGTGTGGTGGTCCCTGTTGTGGTCTTTGTGAGTGGCAGAGCTGTGGGTGTGGCGGTCCCTGTTGTGGTCTTTGTCAGTGGTGTGGCTGTGGGTGTGGTGGTCTCTGTTGTGGTCTTTGTCAGTGGCGGAGCTGTGGGTGTGGCGGTCTCTGTTGTGGTCTTTGTCAGTGGTGGGACTGTGGTTGTGGCGGTCCCTGTTGTCTTTGTCAGTGGCAGGCTTGTGGGTGTGGTGGTCCCTGTTGTGGTCTTTGTCAGTGGTGGAGCTGTGGGTGTGGCGGTCTCTGTTGTGGTCTTTGTCAGTGGCGGGGCTGTGGGTGTGCTGGTCTCTGTTGTGGTCTTTGTCAGTGGCGAGGTTCTGGGTGTGGTGGTCCCTGTTGTGGTCTTTGTCAGTGTTGTGGCTGTGGGTGTGGTGGTCTCTGTTGTGGTCTTTGTGAGTGGTGATGTTCTGGGTGTGGTGGTCCCTGTTGTCTTTGTCAGTGATGTGGCTGTGGGTGTGGTGGTCTCTGTTGTGGTCTTTATCAGTGGCGGAGATGTGGGTGTGGCGGTCTCTGTTGTGGTCTTTGTCAGTGGTGGGGCTGTGGTTGTGGCGGTCCCTGTTGTCTTTGTCAGTGGCAGGGTTGTGGGTGTGGTGGTCCCTGTTGTGGTCTTTGTCAGTGGCGGAGCTGTGGGTGTGGCGGTCTCTGTTGTGGTCTTTGTCAGTGGCGGTGCTGTGGGTGTGGTGGTCTCTGTTGTGGTCTTTGTCAGTGGCAGGGTTGTGGGTGTGGTGGTCCCTGTTGTGGTCTTTGTCAGTGGCGGGGCTGGGAGTGCGGCAGTCTCTGTTGTGGTCTTTGTCAGTGGCGGGGCTGTGGGTGTGGAGGTCCCTGTTGTGGTCTTTGTCAGTGGCAGGGTTGTGGGTGTGGAGGTCCCTGTTGTGGTCTTTGTCAGTGGTGTGGCTGTGGGTGTGGTGGTCTCTGTTGTGGTCTTTGTCAGTGGCGAGGTTCTGGGTATGGTGGTCTCTGTTGTGGTCTTTGTCAGTGTTGTGGCTGTGGGTGTGGTGGTCTCTGTTGTGGTCTTTGTCAGTGGCGGGGCTGTGGGTGTGGTGGTCCGTGCTGTGTTCTTTGTCAGTGGCAGGTTTGTGGGTGTGGTGGTCCCTGTTGTGGTCTTTGTCAGTGGCGGGGCTGTGGGTGTGGCGGTCCCTGTTGTGGTTTTTGTCAGTGGCAGGGTTGTGGGTGTGGTGGTCTCTGTTTTGGTCTTTGTCTGTGGTGTGGCTGTGGGTGTGGTGGTCTCTGTTGTGGTCTTTGTCAGTGGTGATGTTCTGGGTGTGGTGGTCCTGGTTGTGGTCTTTGTCAGTGGCGGGGCTGTGGGTGTGGTGGTCTCTGTTGTGGTCTTGGTCAGTGGCGGAGATGTGGGTGTGGCGGTCTCTGTTGTGGTCTTTGTCAGTGGCAGGGTTCTGGGTGTGCTGGTCTCTGTTGTGGTCTTTGTCAGTGGCGGGGCTGTGGGTGTGGTGGTCTCTGTTGTGGTCTTTGTCAGTGGCGGTGCTGTGGGTGTGGTGGTCCCTGTTGTGGTCTTTGTCAGTGGCAGGGTTGTGGGTGTGGAGGTCCCTGTTGTGGTCTTTGTCAGTGGTGTGGCTGTGGGTGTGCTGGTCTCTGTTGTGGTCTTTGTCAGTGGTGATGTTCTGGGAGTGGTGGTCCCTGTTGTGGTCTTTGTCAGTGGCAGGGTTGTGGGTGTGGTGGTCCCTGTTGAGGTCTGTGTCAGTGGTGTGGCTGTGGGTGTGGTGGTCTCTGTTGTTGTCTTTGTCAGTGGTGTGGCTGTGGGTGTGGTGGTCTCTGTTGTCTTTGTCAGTGGTGGGGTTGTGGGTGTGGTGGTCTCTGTTGTCTTTGTCAGTGTTGTGGCTGTGGGTGTGGTGGTCTCTGTTGTCTTTGTCAGTGGTGTGGCTGTGGGTGTGGTGGTCTCTGTTGTCTTTGTCAGTGGTGGTGTTCTGGATGTGGTGGTCCCTGTTGTGGTTTTTGTCAGTGGCGGGGCTGTGGGTGTGGTGGTCTCTGTTTTGGTCTTTGTCCGTGGTGTGGCTGTGGGTGTGGTGGTCTCTGTTGTGGTCTTTGTCAGTGGTGATGTTCTGGGTGTGGTGGTCCCGGTTGTGGTCTTTGTCAGTGGCGGGGCTGTGGGTGTGGTGGTCTCTGTTGTTGTCTTTGTCAGTGTTGTGGCTGTGGGTGTGGTGGTCTCTGTTGTCTTTGTCAGTGGTGTGGCTGTGGGTGTGGTGGTCTCTGTTGTCTTTGTCAGTGGTGGTGTTCTGGATGTGGTGGTCCCTGTTGTGGTTTTTGTCAGTGGCAGGGTTGTGGGTGTGGTGGTCTCTGTTTTGGTCTTTGTCCGTGGTGTGGCTGTGGGTGTGGTGGTCTGTGTTGTGGTCTTTGTCAGTGGTGATGTTCTGGGTGTGGTGGTCCCGGTTGTGGTCTTTGTCAGTGGCGGGGCTGTGGGTGTGGTGGTCTCTGTTGTTGTCTTTGTCAGTGGCGGGGCTGTGGGTGTGGTGGTCCATGCTGTGTTCTTTGTCAGTGGCAGGGTTGTGGGTGTGGAGGTCCTTGTTGTGGTCTTTGTCAGTGGCGGGGCTGGGGGTGCAGCAGTCTCTGTTGTGGTCTTTGTCAGTGGCGGGGCTGTGGGTGTGGTGGTCTCTGTTGTGGTCTTTGTCAGTGGCAGGGTTCTGGGTGTGGTGGTCTCTGTTGTGGTCTTTGTCAGTGAAAGGGTTGTGGGTGTGGTGGTCTGTGTTGTGGTCTTTGTCAGTGTTGTGTCTGTGGGTGTGGTGGTCTCTGTTGTGGTCTTTGTGAGTGGTGGTGTTCTGGGTATGGTGGTCCCTGTTGTCTTTGTCAGTGGTGTGGCTGTGGGTGTGGTGGTCTCTGTTGTGGTCTTTGTCAGTGGTGATGTTCTGGGTGTGGTGGTTCCTGTTGTGGTCTTTGTCAGTGGCGGGGCTGTGGGTGTGGCAGTCTCTGTTGTGGTCTTTGTCAGTGGCGGGGCTGTGGGTGTGGCGGTCAGTGCTGTGTTCTTTGTCAGTGGCAGGGTTGTGGGTGTGGTGGTCCCTCTTGTGGTCTTTGTCAGTGGTGTGGCTGTGGGTGTGCTGGTCTCTGTTGTGGTCTTTGTCAGTGGCGGAGCTGTGGGTGTGGCGATCTCTGTTGTGGCCTTTGTCAGTGGCGGTGCTGTGGGTGTGGCGGTCCCTGTTGTGGTCTTTGTCAGTGGCAGGGTTGTGGGTGTGGTGGTCCCTGTTGGGGTCTTTGTGAGTGGCAGAGCTGTGGGTATGGCGGTCACTGTTGTGGTCTTTGTCCGTGGTGTGGCTGTGGGTGTGGCGGTCCCTGTTGTGGTCTTTGTCAGTGGCAGAGTTGTTGGTGTGGTGGTCTGTGTTGTGGTCTTTGTCAGTGGTGTGGCTGTGGGTGTGGTGGTCTCTGTTGTGGTCTTTGTCAGTGGCGGAGATGTGGGTGTGGCGGTCTCTGTTGTGGTCTTTGTCAGTGGTGGGGCTGTGGTTGTGGCGGTACCTGTTGTCTTTGTCAGTGGCAGGGTTGTGGGTGTGGTGGTCCCTGTTGTGGTCTTTGTCAGTGGCGGGGCTGTGGGTGTGGTGGTCTCTGTTGTGGTCTTTGTCAGTGGTGAGGTTCTGGGTGTGGTGGTCTGTGTTGTGGTCTTTGTCAGTGTTGTGGCTGTGGGTGTGGTGGTCTCTGTTGTGGTCTTTGTGAGTGGTGGTGTTCTGGGTGTGGTGGTCCCTGTTGTCTTTGTCAGTGGTGTGGCTGTGGGTGTGGTGGTCTCTGTTGTGGTCTTTGTCAGTGGCGGGGCTGTGGGTGTGGCGGTCCGTGCTGTGTTCTTTGTCAGTGGCAGGGTTGTGGGTGTGGTGGTCCCTGTTGTGGTCTTTGTCAGTGGTGTGGCTGTGGGTGTGCTGGTCTCTGTTGTGGTCTTTGTCAGTGGCGGTGCTGTGGGTGTGGCGGTCCGTGCTGTGTTCTTTGTCAGTGGCAGGGTTGTGGGTGTGGTGGTCCCTGTTGTGGTCTTTGTCAGTGGCAGGGCTGTGGGTGTGGCAGTCCCTGTTGTGGTCTTTGTCAGTGGTGTGGCTGTGGGTGTGCTGGTCTCTGTTGTGGTCTTTGTCAGTGGCGGTGCTGTGGGTGTGGCGGTCCGTGCTGTGTTCTTTGTCAGTGGCAGGGTTGTGGGTGTGGTGGTCCCTGTTGTGGTCTTTGTCAGTGGCAGGGCTGTGGGTGTGGCGGTCCCTGTTGTGGTCTTTGTCAGTGGTGTGGCTGTGGGTGTGCTGGTCTCTGTTGTGGTCTTTGTCAGTGGCGGAGCTGTGGGTGTGGCGATCTCTGTTGTGGCCTTTGTCAGTGGCGGTGCTGTGGGTGTGGCGGTCCCTGTTGTGGTCTTTGTCAGTGGCAGGGTTGTGGGTGTGGTGGTCCCTGTTGTGGTCTTTGTCAGTGGCAGGGTTGTGGGTGTGGTGGTCCCTGTTGTGGTCTTTGTCAGTGGTGTGGCTGTGGGTGTGCTGGTCTCTGTTGTGGTCTTTGTCAGTGGTGGGGCTGTGGGTGTGGCAGTCCCTGTTGTGGTCTTTGTCAGTGGTGGTGTTCTGGGTGTGGTGGTCTCTGTTGTGGTATTTGTCAGTGGTGGTGTTCTGGGTGTGGTCGTCTCTGTTGTGGTCTTTGTCAGTGGTGATGTTCTGGGTGTGCTGGTCTCTGTTGTGGTCTTGGTCAGTGGTGGGCCTGTGGGTGTGGTGGTCTCTGTTGTGGTCTTTGTCAGTGGTGGTGTTCTGGGTGTGGTGGTCTCTGTTGTGGTATTTGTCAGTGGTGGTGTTCTGGGTGTGGTCGTCTCTGTTGTGGTCTTTGTCAGTGGTGATGTTCTGGGTGTGCTGGTCTCTGTTGTGGTCTTGGTCAGTGGTGGGCCTGTGGGTGCAGTGGTCTCTGTTGTGGTCTTTGTCAGTGGTGGTGTTCTGGGTGTGGTGGTCTCTGTTGTGGTCTTGGTCAGTGGTGGGCCTGTGGGTGCGGTGGTCTCTGTTGTGGTCTTTGTCAGTGGTGGTGTTCTGGGTGTGGTGGTCTCTGTTGTGGTCTTTGTCAGTGGTGTGGCTGTGGGTGTGGTGGTCTCTGTTGTGGTCTTGGTCAGTGGCGGGGCTGTGGGTGTGGCGGTCCCTGTTGTGGTCTTGGTCGGTGGCGGGGCTGTGGGTGTAGGCTCTGTTTCTGTGACAGGGATGTGTGTCGATGTGGGTGGGGTGCCAGTTGGCTTTGGGCTGGAGGAGGTAGCATGGGGCTCCGTTGATGTGGTGACTCGGTGAGAGGTTGGAGCCACCAAGGAGGTGGCAGATGTTGACACGTTGGGGGGAAGCGTCTGTGGGTGTGATGGGGTGGGGTAGGTGGTGGCGGTCCAGAAAGGTGTTCCCGTGGGCGGACCTGTTGTGTGGGTGGTAGTGGGGACAGAGAGGGTGGGGGTGGAGTGAGTGGTGAAGGGGGTGTGTGGCATGGGGGGTGTGGCCGTGGCGGTGTGTGTTAGGGAGCTGGATTCAGAGTGTGTGGTGTGACTGGTGTCCGCCTCGGCCCTAGCAGTGGTGGCTCCTGACAGTGGACTGGTGTGCGTTGTGCTGTGGCCTGTGGTGCTCTCCGGGGGTCGTGGGAGGTCCGTCTGCTGTGTCTCCTGGCTGACAGGGGCTTCAGGGGTCCAACGGTGTGTTGAGAACGCTGTAGAAAACAGTGGTGGTCAGTTCACTCCTCCTCGTTACCCTGCCTTTGGGTGGGACCCGTTCATCACCCACACCTTCCACATCGTCCTCCTCACATGTGGCTTCTGTGTGTCCCTGGTGGTGTGTCCAGGAGTTTCCTGAATGACTATCTCGTTCCTTTCCCAAGCCCCACCCCGGCATTCTCTGTGGACCCTTGTTGCCTCTCAGCTGCTTGTAGTGGGCTTTGGGGTCCCTCCCCGGCAGCCCTGCATGTCTCTGTCCCCTCGACGCTACTCTCAGGGTGGCCGTTGTTCGGGTGGGCTCGGCTATCCCTGCATGGCTCCCCTGCCGCTGGCCTTGGGAAAGGCTTCTCTTCTCGCCTGCTGTCAGGGTAATCGGAGGTTTGGGGCGCTGCCCCAGAGTCGGGGCCTGCACTTGGGTCGGGGGCCTTTTGGAGCCCTGGATCCCCTGGGGCCTGTGGATTCCCTTGGTGGGGGTGGCCGTGGTGGATGGGCGCTTGGGTACCGTGGCGGGGGAGATGTGCAAAGAGGAGCGTGCTGAGTCAGGCAGGCTGCTGCCTCCCTCGGGCCTGAGCCGGTCCTGTGTGGTCGTGGGGGTGGCCCAAGGCTGCTGTCTTCCACGCGGCCCCACATAGCTTGGGCTGGGTGCTGGGGCTGCCCCGCTGAGGCCTCTCTGTGGGGACGGGCAGTGGTGGCATGCTTACTTGCGGGGGACACTGTGGAGGTCCCTGATGTTGCCGGGGTTGGTGGGGCTGCTGTGGTTCGCGCCGTGGACCGAGCCGTGGACCGCGTGGCTGTGTCGTGGGAGGATCCTGTGGGCTGTGTTGTGGCTTGGGTCACGGTGGGTGCCGTGGCTGTTGGCCTTCGAGTGGCCGTGGTGGTCGGCGCCGATGTGGCCCGTGTGGTGACGGTGGAGGTGGTTTGAGGTGAATCTGCAGGGAACAGCGCCCGACATCCCCTTCAGCTCCGTCCGCACTGCCACGGGTGCTTCCTCACCCACCCCGGGGCCCTGGCCCGGGGGCCCTACCTCCTGAGGGGACTGTTGGTTGTGTCTGGGTGGTGGGGGCTGTGGCTGTGGCCGTTGGCATGGCCGGAAGGCTGGGTGTCCGGGTCGGGGCCTCAGGTGTGGCCGGGGAGCTTGGCGAGGGTCTGGTGGAGCTCAGCGCAGTGGTGCTGGGGGTCACTGTGGTGCTGGCTGCGGCTGTGGTGGGCCTGGTTTCCGTGCTGTGGGAGCCTGAGTGTAGCACACATGCTGTTGTTGTGGGGTAGGGAGCTGCTCTGGCACACCCTTTGGGAGGAGCCCTTCACTTCCCTGCTGGGCCCCAAGCCACGCGGGCTGGGCAGCGGCCCTCATGGCAGTGGGGGCTCCCGGCAGGGCGTGTGTCCTTTGGCCCTGCTGTGCTTGGTGGCCAGGCAGCAGGGCCCAGTGGGGCCTGCCGAGCCCCTCCCGTCTGACTTCCTGGTCAGCACCTGCCGCCCCCACCGTGCCGAGCAGCCCAGGGCCAGCGCAGCTACACCCTGCCCTGCCCCACGCCCGCAAGCCTGGCTGCGGCCGCTGGGCGGACAGACACAGGCTGGGCTGGCTGCAGCCTGGCTGGTGGAGCCGGGGAGGAGCCCCGGGAGAGAGCCTGCTTCACCTCGGCCCTGGCACGTGTGCAGTCACCTGCCGTGGGCAGCGGCACGGTGGGTGATGACGCCGCAAGAGGAGGGGCGGTTGGGGGTGCTGCCTCCCCGCCCCGTCTCCGCCTGCCTGGGCCCTTCAGAGCCTTCGGCTGTGTCCCCAGGGTGTGAGGCAGAGGACGCGGGGGATGGAGCTACCGCAGAAGTGCCGGGACCCCTGCTCCCCGTCTTCTCTCCCCTGCTCCCACCTCTGCACCGACGGCCTGGCAGGGAGTGGAGGGGCCAGCCGGGGTGCTGCCCAAGGGTAGCTGCAGGTAGTGTCCAGTGCCCACCGGGCCGCCTGCTGCTGAACTCCCAGGAGGTCCCTGCTCTGCACCCACACACCCCAGCAGGCTGGCGGGGCCTGGGTGTGCCCTGTGGCTGCAGGCTGGGTGAGTGGATGTTTGGGGAGGGGAAGGGAGGCGAGGGCCAGTCCCTTTCCCTGTGTCTCTGGCTGTGCCCCTGGGGAGTGGGGGTGCTGGGAGGCTGGCCAGTTTGGGCAGGAGCTGCGAGCTCTGGGCGGGGGCGTGGGGGGTTCTTGGGCAGTGGACTGAGCTTACTGCACGGCAAGCACATCCCCTTGTCGTGATCGAAGTACTCGTTCTGGGAGCAGTTGTAGCAGCCTGAGGGGGGTGTGCAGAGAACAGCCAGACCTCAGTGTCCAGAAGCAGAAGCCCCTTTTCCCCAGGCCTGGTCGCCCCCCCAGCCCCGGCTCTCCTGGCCTCTCCCCCGATCCCCAGGCACAGGTGCCTGCCTGGGTCCCCACTGTCAGACACACCCCCACATCCCACCTGCCAGCAGGCCTTCCCCTCCTCCCGTCTCCTTCTCTGCGCCCAGTACCTTCGATGTTGGGCCCCGGGAAGCTCTGCAGCAGCGCGGGGCAGAGGCACGGCTGGTAGTGCCATGTGCAGCTGGCCTCCTGGGCGTGCTGGTACTTGCCGCCGCCCACCTGCGTGTGGGTGTTGTAGAAGTCGCAGTAGATGGCTGCGGAGAAGGGCACCGTCAGGCGGCAGAGCCGGCCCGGGAGCCCGCACCTGCCAGCGGGCTCAGGGTGCCTCTGCCTCCCTGGGGGTGCTGCCCGCCCCCCGCCCCCTGCCCGGGGGAAGCGCTGCAGCCGGACATTCCGCCTGTGGCCCCGCGGAGGCCTTTGGGCAGGAGTGGGACTCACGGCAGAAGTCTGGGGACCGCCAGTCCACGCACACGCCCTTGTCCACGCAGGCCTTGGCGTAGGCGGCCACAGCGTCACACAGGCACTCGCAGTCCCCGCCGGTGTCACACCCACACGTGTCGCGCACGCAGGCCTCATAGTAAGGCAGGCGGTACACCTGCGGGGGCCGACTCTCAGCGTCAGGGCGGGGCCGGGCTCCTCCCGGCTAGCCCTCCCCTGACGGCTTGGCCGCTGAGCCCGGGGCGCCGGCCAGGGTAGGACCGGGCACTGGGGGGGCACCTGGCCCTGACGGCTTGGCCGCTGAGCCCGGGGCGCCGGCCAGGGTAGGACCGGGCACTGGGGGGGCACCTGGCCCTGACGGCTTGGCCGCTGAGCCCGGGGCGCCGGCCAGGGTAGCACAGGGCACTGGGGGGGCACCTGGCCATGGCAGGCGGCGAAGGTCTGGCTGTTGATGATGCTGCACTTGCGCTCAGCCCAGGAGCGACGGAAGGCGTTGAGGCTGCAGGGGTCCTGCGTGAAGGTGGTGTCCCCGCACAGCGGGCTCTCCTTCCAGGAGTTCACGAACTCCAGCTCGCTGGACGCCAGGTACTTGCTGCGTGTCTGGAAGTCGTCCTTCATGTTCCCGTTGTAGTTGCCGCACAAGCCGCAGAGGGCGTCCTGCGGGGGCTGGTGTCAGGCGGCCGGCAGGCAGGGACTCACCACTCCCTGGGGCTGTGGGGCAGGGGCGGCAGTACCTGGGAGGCACGGGCGATCTTGATGAAGACGGTCATGTGCTTGTTCCAGATGAGGGTCAGGTTGTACGTGCTGCTGACGGTGGCGTCCAGCACCAGGTGCAGGGAGCCGGCCTTGACCCGGAAGTGCACAGCGGGGTCCTCCCCGCGGACTGTGTAGTTCCCATCCGCCAGCACGATGGACAGGCCCTGTGGGGTGCGGCTGTCACAGGATGCCTGCCCACGTCCTGGGTGGCCACTAAATGCCGCTGGGCTCTGCCTCCCGGCCTGAGCTCTCCATGGCAGGGCCAGCCCTGGCCTGGGGGGTCTGCCCTCTAGAGCCTTCTGTCGGCAGAAGGTTCCAGAACATGCCGGAAACCGTGTCGAGGGCTGAGGGTCAGGCTTGTGGGAGAACCCCTACCTGCTGTACGGTTGTCCAGTTCCGGGGACACTGCTGCCGTGATGTGGGCGTGGAGGCCAGGGCACAGGGCCGTGAGGGCCCCGAGAGGCCAGGCCCTGGGGCCCTGGGGGGAGGTTGGGAAGGCCACCCGCCTGCTCACCCCCAGGAAGATCTTGATGGCCCGTGAGCAGGTGACGCCCGACTTCCCACACACGACATTCTCTGTAAGGATCCTGAAGGTGGGCTGCGAGTCGCTGGCACCGCAGCCGTCCTGTGGGGAGACGGCGCTGAGGAGGCCCTGTGGCCCCCAGGCCCCCCGTGGCCCAGGCCAGCACTCACTGTGGCCAGGATGTACTCGCAGTTGCCATCAAACACAAAGCGCTGCCCATCGAAGGTGACCACGTGGCCCTCCCCGTAGAGGGTGCAGGTGGATGGGCAGTGGGCGCTCTGCTGGCACGTCCACGTCCCCCTAGAGCAGATGCTGTGGGGGGAGCAGGGCATTCTGGGGTGACTGGGGCACACGCACCCCTGCAGGACCCTGACCTCGTGGGTTGGTAGGGGCCCCTGCCCGCCCCAAGGGCTCAAGGACAGTTGGGCCACCAGGTCTGTGGGTAGGGCTGTGGCGCACCAGCTCTTGCAGTCCGTGTGGAGCTCGGCGCCCTGGGGATAGGAGACGCCTGCAAACTCGCACGGGCACTCCTCGGGGGGCACGCACTGTCCGCTGGCGTTCTCGTAGAGCCCCTTGGCACAGACACAGCCAGGCTCACACTTGGTGGGCACCTGCAGGGAGGAGGGTCAGTGGCCCCTGGAGGGTGGCCCTGCTAGCTGCCTCCGCAGCCCTGGGACCTTCTGAGACTCCCCAGCGTTCTCCCCAGACCTGCTCCCTGTGTCCATCCTGCTCTGGGCCTTCCCTTAGCACAGCTGCCCCTCTCTGAGGGGCATCACCTCTGCGGCATGGCTGGGCTGGTGTACCCTCACCCCAAGCTGGCAGGGCCCACGGTCCTCAGGGAGCCCACAAAGGAGCACACCCGGCGGCCACGCCACCGGTCACGCGCATCATGGGACGGTGGGGACGGAGCATGGCCCGCCTTTCGTGAGGGGTCTGTGGGACTCTTCTTGTGGGCCAAGGAGAAGATGTCGGGGCGTCCGCCGTGGGAACGTCTAACCCAGGGTGTCCCCGGCGCCCCGGGCAGTGGAGCCTGCCCTCCGCGGAGCACTCTTGCCCTCGCTCCACCTGGTCTTACACAGGGGGTGCCGGTGGCTAGCATCTGGCAGGTGGGAGCGCAGGCTGCCCCGAACTTGTCCTCCGAGGACTGGCTGCAGGACTGGAACGTCTTGGGGGCCGAGCAGGTTGCTGCAGAGACAAGGGGCACGGGGTGAGGCGGGCCCAGAGGGGCCGAGGCACCCACAGTCCAGCCTCGCCAGCCTCGGCTACAGCTACGTACCCAAGAGCATCTGAGGCTGTGCCGGGCAGCTCAGCCGCCCGTTGACGCAGTAGCTGCAGGAGAGAGGCCCGGTGAGCGCCGCCTGGGCTGGGCTGCAGGCCGGGCGGCCACCCTCTGGACCCCTCGCTCACCAGATGACGCCATTGACCATGGTGGACTGGTCGGCCAGGATGAACTTGGAGCTGTCCAGGAGGCAGGGACACTGGGCCTCACGCACGCACTCAGCCTTGTGGTTCAGGTAGGTGCCCTCGGGGCAGTTGCAGCCGTCCACGGGCACGGCGCTGGGGTGGCACTCGACCTCGCGGTCGGACAGAGACAGGCACGTGCGGTCACAGGCCTGGCTGTCGTAGCTGAACGTCTGGTTGCCTGTGCAAGGGGTGCCTGCGGGGGACCCGGAGTCAGGCCCGGTGCGGGGGTGTGGGGGGCGGCACCAGCCCCGCCGGCCCATACGCACTGCAGTTGTCCACGCTACTCCTCCAGCCCGAGAGCAGGACGCCCCGTGAGGTGCACGTGAGGGCGTAGTCGCCCAGGGCGGCGCAGATGTGCGGGAAGGTCTCCGCGTAGTTGCAGGCCTGGTACACGCACCTCTGTGGGCAGACAGGGGCCGTGGGTGCCCACCCAGGACCCCGAGGGTGCCCCCTGCGCCACCCCCGCCCCGCTGCCCACGGGGCCGCCCACCTTGTAGAAGGGCTTGGGGTCCACGGCGGCGTGGCACCTCTCGAACACCGTGCCCTTCTTCACCAGCACCGCGCAGTGGGTCTCCGCGCACACCTCTGGGGGGCAGGCCGGCGTGGGTCAGCCGTCCGCCGGGGCCTCCCGCCCACCCCGCAGCCCTCCTGGATGGCACCCACTGTTGAGCTGGCTCATGGAGCAGGGGTCGGTCTCACGCTCGCGCGCGGCTGGGCAGTTCCCTGCCCGCCAGGAGTCCACGAAGAGCGAGGCGGTGCCCTCTGTGATGCCCATGCTGGTCGTGAAGTCGTCTGTCGTGTCCCCGTTGAAGTTGCCGCAGAGCCCTGGGCCGGCCGGACGTGAGGGTGGACTGGCCCACGCCCCTGTCCTGCCCCGCCCTCCCCAAAGCCCGTCTTCTCCCCTAACCACACCCCGGGTGAGAGGCCATGGCTGGCTACACGCCTGGGAGGACCAGCCGGCCAGGTGGAGCCGGCCTGGGCCGTGAGTGCCCGACACCCTGGGTCAGAGCAGGGCTCTGCCGGGCCCCTCCTCTTCCGGAGTGGCCGAGCTGGGTGGGGACGGGGCAGCGGGGGAGGGACTCACCTCTGGTCTGGCCTCTGAACTGGGGCCCGGCAGTGATGTACACCTGGAACAACGGCCACAGCTGGATCACGAGCTCCAGCCCGAAGGTGGTGACCATTTGCAAGTGGGTGGATGTCTGCCTGAAGACCGTGATGTTGCCTGAGGGGACAGGGGCCTCAGCAGGCGGCCTGCTTTGGGGGCAGGCTCGGGAGGCCCCGGGTGCTGGGGGGGAGCTGAGGACCTACGAGTCTCATACGGCAGCCGCTTGGTGTCCCCGTTGTTGGTGATCACCTTGTCCTGAGAAATCACAATTTTGTCCTGCGGGGAGGGTGGCTGAGTTACGGGGGGCTGGGAGTTGGGGCCAGGCAGGGTGGAGGGGGAGCTGGGACGCATCTGCTTGGAGCCCCGGGTGGGCGCAGGTGGCAGGTGGGGTGGCCTCACCTGGCTGGACACGTAGATGACAGCGACCAGCGATGTCTCCGAGTGCGAGTACCCAGACTTGTCGTACACGGCCATGAGCGAGCCCCCGTCGGGGAGCTGGGGGCTCTGGGAGGAGGGGCGGCTCAGCACAGGGGGCCCGGGCTGTCACGGCGACCCGCCGTGGCGGCCCCCAGGCGGAGGCTGCGTCCTACCTGGAGGAGGATGTAGGTGCAGGTGCCGTGGAAGCGGTAGGGCCTGGCGTCGAATGTGGTGACGAAGGAGCCGCCCTCCAGGGCACAGCGCCTGGGGCAGGGCTGCTCCACGCACTCCCAGCGGCCCCCAGAGCACCGGCTGTGGGCGAGGAGGCGTGACCCAGATGGCCCCCAGGGCTGAGGCCGCCGCATCCCCGTCCCTGCCCCCAGCCTGCCTGCACGCCCCTCCTGCTGCCCTGCGCTCACCAGTTCTGGCAGGCGGCTGTCGTGACCTCCCCAGGGGCGAAGACTACCCCGCTGAGCATGCAGGGGCACTGGGGGACAGGCACGCAGCTGTGGTTTTTGGAGATGTCGTCCAGAACCATACCTGCGGGAGAGGGGCTTCCTGGGGCTGCGGGCGCGGAGACCCCTCCCGCCCTCCTGCTGGGCAGCCCCTCCCCAACCCTGTCCCGCCCAGGGGGAGGGGCTGGGGGTGCCCCAGGAGAGCCTCCGCCTTCAGCCCCGCCTGCCTCGCCGCCTCCCGCCCCCTCGTGCTAGGTGCCGCTCCTCATTGGGCAGCGGGCCCTGTCCAGCGCAAACCCCGCCTCTGCCCACCACCTTACTCCCCGCCGACTGGCACATGCGGCCGTGGCCCGGGGCGTCTGTGAGCATCGTGAAGGCAGAGCCCTCCCCGGGCCAAGCCCCCGCAGAGTGTCTGGGGGTTCCGAGCATCGGTGTGGGCGGAGCGGATGCCCTGTCTCCAGGCTCCCTTGCAAGGGTCCTGGGAGAGCAGCTGTCCTCACCTTCCGGGCAGAAGCAGCCGAAGGTGCAGAAGCCGGAGCAGCTGCGCCGCGGGTTGGAGCAGGTCTGCACGCAGGTCTCGCCGCACTCCCGGTACACCTGGTTGGCTGGGCACTGGCCCACAGCTGCAGGTCCGTGTGGCCCTTGTGAGAGGGGTCGGGCGCCCAGGGCCTGGCCACCCACCCGACCCTGGCCGAGGACTCAGGCCAGCCCCTCCTCCACCTGGGTCTTCTCTGTCTCTCAAACAAGGGGAGATTGGGGGCATCGTGTCTGGGGCCCTGGCCCTCCCCCCGACCCTCCCCAGGACTCACAACAGAGGCCAGGGCCCCGCCAGCTGTTGACGGGCTGGCCGGCCATGCTGCACTGGCGCGAGTACTCAGATAGCGTGGCACAGCTGCAGTGGTGCTGGCCGGGCTGGGCACACGTGGCCATGTCCGCCTGGCAGCTCAGCAGAAAGGGCTCCTTGGGCACGTTGCACTCGCGGGACACCAGGGTCAGCAACTGGATGCAGGTCTGGGCCTGGGCACAGGGACACTCAGGGTCATAGGTGTCAAGGCCACATCCCACACCACGCGTGTGACTTGGCAGTCTGGGGGTGTCGCTGGCCTCGGGACCCTGCCAGATCCCGTGAGCCGGCCCCACCCTGGCTGAAGGGCCCCCTTGGCCCCGGGGAGCCCGACCGCCTCACGTACGTTCTCTGCCTGCGGGACCCGGGGGCTGGGGATGGCCTCATAGGCGCAGATCTCGTTGGGGTCATCCAGCTTCTGGAGGGCGGCGTACTTAGGGGGTTCCAGGAGTTGCCCTGGGGTGAGGGGTGGGGCAGGGTCAGCACTATGGTTGCTGGGCCACAGAGGGGTCTCTCCACCACTTCCCCCCACCTACCGTCCTCGCTCAGAAACTCATTGGCCTTCTCGCCGTCGAAGTTCCCACACAGCCCACACATCTTGCCCATGTGCTTCTTCTCCACCAGGACCTGGAGGGGTCGGGCACTGCCGTCGGGTGGGCGGGGAGGCGCACAGGACTCCCAGGGCCCCAGGACCCCTCGGAAGCTGCTCACGCCTGCTCCAGGGGCCCAGAGCACCCCTCACGGGGAGGGTCCTGGCACCATGCCACCCCAGGGTCTGTCCGCCCGGCTCCTCCCAGGGGACCTCCATTCGTGCTCGATGGAGGGAACTGAGCCAACAAAAAGCCCAGGCTCCTGGCCCCAATCCCCAGGAGGGCAGCTCCGCCACCCAGTCCCCTGCTGTGTCCTCACCATGAGGTGGGCGCCCGGACCCCACATGACCACCAGCTCCAGCTCCAGCTGCTTGGCCACCAGCCGCACGCTCTGGCCAAAGGGTGTGATCTGGAGCCCGTTGCTGGTGTAGGGCAGGCTGACGACCCTGCAGGGTGACAGCAGTCAGCGGCCGCCCCTAGGGGCCCCAGCCGCCCGGCCCGGCTCTGCAGCCTACCCCACATCCTTGACGGAGATGACCGCCTTCTGCACAGTGACCACAGAGGCCCCCAGCTCCACGATGACCCGGGAGATGTTCCCGCTCGGCCCTCGCCGTAGCTGCACGCTGAACGTGGACGAGGCATCCTTGCACATGGCCGCAAAGATGTAGTTGCAGGTCCCCGAGAAGTCATACGTGTGGCCGTCGAAGGTGGTGATGTGGCCGGGCCCCCACGTGGAGCACCAGCCCCTGTCTGGAGCTGCGGAGGGAGCGGGCGGGGTCTCGGGGCCCTGCGTCCTCCCGGCTGGTGGGGCAGGTCTGGGGCTCCGGGGAGCCCACACTGGCAGACAAGAGGCCTCCCAATTTCCAGGCCCTCCTGGGGTGGGCGGGAGAAGGGCCCCGCGCCCCACACCCATCCCCTGCCTGCGGGAGCGCAGGCCTCTGATGTGGTTGGGGTCTGTGGCCCCATCAGCCCTGGGGTCTGTAGGACATGAAGCTGCAACTTAGCCCCCATCCCGCAGGGGCAGCAGGGGCAGCAGGGGCTTGTCTCCCCCAGGTGAGGGTGGTCTGAGGCTCTTCCATAGCTGGAGGCCCTTGTGGAAACACCAGACACGGTTACCCTGTAGCAGGGCCATGGCCGGTGGACACGGGGACAGGGGGCTGCCGTGACCCTCACCTGTCTGCGGGGAGTCCTTCAGCCTCCGGAGGCCTGGGGGCACCAAGGAGCTGTCGTCCAGACCTGCGTGGACAGGGCCCGCGGTCAGTGTGGGGCTGCCCAGCTCTGCTCGAGGGCTGTGGCCGGCAGCGTGTTTCGGGTGAGCCAGGCCCGGGGCACGGCAGGGAGTGCGGGGAGTGCCAGCAGGGCTGCTCCTGGGCTGCACAAGCTCCGCCGTCCCCGCCGTCCTTTCCTTTGGTTGCCTCAGAGGGACCTCTCTGAGCTGTCACCTGCTGGGGCTGGGGACACGGTGGGGATGAGGCCCCGCCCCCAGGCACACGCACGCGTGGAAGGGCAGTGAGTGGGGGGCGGCCGCAGACGCTGGGAGCCGGGAGGTCCCTGGGGAGATGGGGTCCCGAGAGTGGGGCTCAGGGCTGGGCGAGCTGGGCCCCGGCTGTCCGTGGCGTCGTCTGTCCCGCGGCACCTGCAGGTCTGCCCGCCGGGCTCCAGGCACTGGCTCGCTCCCCAGAGAAGCCTGGGCGCCGCGCACGCAGGTGGCGTGTGATAAAGGGGCTCCTGGCTGCGCTGGCTCCCAGTGGGCTCCCGTGTGGGCCTCATGGGGGGTAGTAGCTGCAGGTGGGGGTGAGGAGCCCTGAGCCCAGAGGGGTTCGGTGGTCTGCAAGTGGCGGGAGGGCCAGGGAGAGCTGGGCAGGGGTGCCTGGGCGTCTGTGGATGACTTGGCCGGTGGCGTGCCGCTGTCCGGCTACACCCGCCGAGTTCCCAGCCCAGCCCACCTCGGGTCCACTCCCTCTGGGGTCCGTGCGCGCTCTGCCGCCAGCTCAGAGGCTGAGTGAGGCTGAGGCCCGCGGAGGACTTCTCCCTCTTCTGGGCCCTAAAAGGGGCTGTTTCTTTGCTTCCTTCCTCCCTGTCAGCTTCCCGGCGCTCTGGCCGTTGCCGGAGAGATGCCCGGTGACGCTGCTTGCGGCGACTGTCGGGGCAGGAGGCACGGACCCAGCCTCGCCTCCCCTCTCCCTGTCCTGCTGCAGTCCTCCCTGCGGCCCCGTGGGCCCTGTGGGAGATGAGGCCCAGCGCCGGCGGGCGGCAGAGTCATCGCTGAATGCAGCCCCCGGGGTCCCGTCCCTGCTGCTCCCCGCCGCGCCCCCTTTTCCCCGGGGTCTGTGCCTTCCTGGGTGACACTGACCTCCCGAGTCACGGTGCTGGTCGCTGCTGGTGTTGTTTCTCTGGGTGACGCCAGGGAGCAGGGGTGCCTGCCCAACGGCACAGGGTCCCCAGGCCGGGCGGGAGGTGACACCTGGCCGCCTTCCTCTGCAGTGCCCACCACGCCCATCCACGCCTGGGGCCCCTCCTCTCGGCTCACCACTGGCCCCCCGACGCCTAGAGTCGCGCCCACTGGCCCCCGAGGGCCACTCCCAGGTGCCCACTTGCAGCGGCCCCTCCCGTGCTTCGCCTGTCGCCCAGCACCAGCCTCCCGAGCTCGCTGCGCTCGGCCCTCGGCTCCGCCTGGTCCCCGCCCGGCCCTGCGGCCCCGCTGTCTGAACGACAGCCCCCCAGCGGCGTCACTGCTCCTCGCCTAGGACTGTCTGAGCTTCCCACCGCGCTCAGCTCCCTGGCTGGGACCCGCGGGGCCTGCAGGGCGGGCCGGTCCGCCGCCCCTGGCCTTTCTCAGCCCCTGGATGCGCCCTGTGGTGGCTGGAGCACACGCTGTTTGTTCCTTCTGCACGTTTGGCAGCCCTGCCTGCCCTGCCCGTTCTGGGTCAACCCTGGCCCGGCTCAGGGGCCTCTGTCCCTTAATCCCCAGCCCCCAAGATCCTGATGTCTGAACTTGTGCTTTGAGGCCTCTGGTCCAGGAGGGCAGGGCCTGTCTCTCGCTCCCCGCCTCCCCATGCCAGCACGGAATCGGTGCTCAAAGAGTGTTTGCTGAAACGTGGCGAGGCCCCGCCCCTGCCCTGTGCAGCGTTCACAGCCTGGACCCCCATGGCTCCCCAAAGCCATGCCCCTCACTACACCTGCTGGCCTACACCCCGCCCCACTGGCTCCCGAACACCTCCCTCGTCGCCCTGGTTCTGGGTCCAGGTCTGGGGGTCCCCAGGGCGAGGGATGGGCCCAGGGAGGCGGCCTTGGATGGGCAGGGGTCCTGAGTGCTCAGAACCACCCCTGGTGGGAAAGCTGGGGCCTGGGGGTGGGGATGGGGCTTCGTGGGAGGCAAGGGGTGGAACGGGCCCAGGGGAGGCCCGCTCGACTCGGAGCCCCCAGCCTGCCCCCAGCGCCTGGGCCATGGCCAGACGGCAGGCCTGGCGCTTCTCCCTGGCTGCTAGCTGAGGCTGGTGGGGCTCTGGGGCCGCCAAGGAGCGGGCAGTGGGGCAAGGAGCGGGCAGTGGGGCAAGGACCTAGGAGGCAGGCAGGAGGAGTCCCGCTGGCTTGGAGACCGGAGCTCTGGGGCGGGTGCCTGCAGTCAGCAGGAAGGGGATTCCCCCGGGCCATTGGGCACCCCTTGGGGCTGGCCCCTCCTGTGGGGCGGGGCTGGGGTGAGAGCCTCCTAGGCCTGCGGCATCTCCTGTGCCTGGGTTGGTTGGCCGAAGGGACCTGGGGGAGGAGGAAGGGGACCCCCGTCCCAACAGCCCGATGGGTGAGGCTGGGGGCACTCGGGTGGGGCGGCCCCTTCCAGCCTCCCAGGTCTTCAGTCCTCACGGCAGCCACACAAAAGGGAGGCATCGCCCACACTCGTACAGACCTAGAAATTGAGGCCCAGAGCCCACTTCGTGGTGTGTCTGTTCGCAGCCAGGACCCGGTGGAGCCGGGGTCTCTCCCTGAGTTTTTGGACTTCAAGGCCCACAAGGACCCCTTCACGCCCTCTGGCTGCCCCTTGGGGACCCCCAGAGGCATCTCGGGACCCAGGGCCCAGTGGGGAGAGCGACAGGGCCAGGCTCTGAGCGCTGAGGCCCCAGCACTGTCCCTGCCTCGCATGCCCACGTCTGCCGCACCCACTACCGTGGAGGAGACTGCCCGTCCCCTCTGATTCCCACGGGCTGGGCCAGGCTCCGAGGCCGCCGGCGGAGACCTGGGCCTCGGCAAGTGTGGGGCAGCCACAGAGCGAGGAGAAGCCTCCTGGGCCTGGCTTCGCCTCCCCTTCCCATTCAGCAGCGTCCCCACCGCCAAGCCGCAGAGGCGAGAAGGCCTGGGAGGACTTCCCACGTGCAGGAGTCCTCTGAGGGTGTCTGGCCGACCCTGGTACACGGCCTGCAGCCCCCCACTCACCGGCGCTGAGCAGGGCACCCCCGCAGGAGAGAAGCAGCAGCAGCTGGGGCCCGAGCATGGCGCGGAGAGGACAGCGGCCACCGCGGGGCACTGGGCAGGCTGCTGCACCTGTGCGGCCCGAGTGGCCTCCCCCCGACGCCTTATATAGGGGCCAGGGGCCCTGCCCCGCCCCGCCTGCTTGTGCCCCACGCTCCCGCCTGGTAATTGCCACGGCCAGCCAGTCCAGGGGTGGCCAAACAGGATCTGGGGCGCTGCTTTATCAGGACCCGGCCTTTGGAAAATTCTTCAGCGGGCAGCGGCCCCGTTGTCACTCACCTCTGAGCAGGGGGCCGGCACACACCCTCCGGGGCCCTGCACACATCTCTGGTGAAACCTCAATTGCCAGGGGTCTCCCTGGGGGTCGGTCCAGCGAGTCAGCGTGGGCACCTGGGGACTGAGAGGGGGCTTGTCCAGGACGTGTGGGGGAGACGCCTGGGCACCCCCTCTAGGGTGCTACAGAGAGCTTCTGGGGGGCGCTTCATCCTCACCTGGACCCAGGACCCCTACAAGGCGCCCGCACACTGGGTCCCACCCCCACCCTGGGAGGAAAGACTGCCCAGTGGCAGGGACTCTCCAGAGGAGGGCAAGCCATTCCAGACTCTGCCCCTCGGGGCGGGGTCCCGGCTGGGGGGCGCTCATGCACGGGCCACTGGCCCTGGGGCTCAGATGGAGGCCTCCCTGGAGGCCTGAGGAGCTTGTGGGGCTGACACCACATCCCTGGGGTGCAGGGCCTTGGCTGGCCAGCTCGTTGCCGGAGACCCCCTTCTCAGCTGGCCGCCTGGGACTTTGGGCGGTGGGAGGGGCAGAGTGGTCCTGCTGGGCCCCGGGACCCCTAATTAACGGTTGTCTGAACCCACATGGCTCTGAGCTGCGTGCTTCAGGCGCAGCAGGAGTGAGGCAGCCTTGGGGGGGGCATCTCCTGTGCCAGCCTCAGGGTCCCCGGCCCGCTCAGGCAGAGAAGCAGGGGCTGTGCCCCCACCCCCCTGGGAGAAGGACAGAAGGACATGGCTCCTGGGGGAGGCACCCTGGGGAGCGGGAGGCCGGTGAGGCCGGTGGGCACTTGTCCACGGGCAGCTCACACGCCCGCAGTGCGAGGGGTCAGGGCGAGGGTCAGGGTCAGGGTCAGGGTGAGGCGCGGGTCGGGGCACAGGTGTTTCGAATTTTCCACGGGACTGTCTCGCAGTCAGGGAGCAGGGTGGGTCCGACCTCTCCAGGGCATCCTGGCCCTGAGCAGGAGCCCAGGGGGCCTGGCACAGGGAGCTTCCGCCTTCTTGAGGCAGTTCTGCCCCACATGGACCTGGGCTCCTTCCACAGAGACTGTGTCTGGGGCCTCCCCATACCTCACAGACCACCCAGCTCTGCGGGCCCCCCCCTTCCTGGCTCAGAGATGCTGTGTGTTTACCTTAAATAAATTTTAGTTTTAATAGAAAGTTGTTTTAACAGGAAACCGCTCTCGGCTAGCTGCTGGCCTGCGGGTGCCTCAGCCCTGGGGGGCGGGCAGGCAGGTGGGATGTTCTGGGGACCCTGTTCTCTGTCATTTCTCCACGATGCTCTTGGCACCCCGTTCGGAGAACCCCAGGCCTAGGAATGCTCCCGGCCCAGGCAGGGCTGGGCAGAGGGGGTCCCAGGGAGGCCCCCCTGGGTGCCCCTACCCCGGACCCTCCCAGCCGGGGTCCCTGCAGGAAGGATGGTGCTGAAAGGGGCCTGTGGTCTGGGCATGAGTGGGCTCACGTGGCCGTCTGCCTGGGCGTTGCCGAGGTGCCTCCGTGGGGGCTCCCCCTGCCCTCGGGGAGCTCCCGCTCACAGCGGGACTTGTGCAGCTCCAGACGGAGGGCCAGGGAAGGCTGGTGGGTGGGGCCCTCAGCCCTGGCCAGGGCCCCGGGAGGGTGAGCACACTGTGGGGCTGCAGGGAGACGGCCCCTCGGGCCTTGGGACAAGCAGGGAGGCAGGCGCTCCGACAGGCCACCCGGGCCGTCTCCCACCAGACACAGCCATCCCCAGGGCCTGGGTGCGGCCCACGGTGGGCAGTTCGAGGCTCCAGAATGGGCCGGGTGGGGCTGTCCCCCAGAGGTCCCCTGCCACGGGGCCTGGCTGTGGGATCAAGCCCCAAGCCTTTCTCTCTCACGGCCCCCGTTCCATCCCTCTGCCCCGACCCTTCCGGGTCCCCAGCTGCTTTAGCCCCTGCCGGCAGGCGCCCGACCGCAGGGCCTTGGCGTCGGCTGCCCTTGGTGTCCCGCACACGGCCCCCAGATGTCCCCTGGCTCCTCCCCTCCCCTCTGACAGCCTCCCCTGTCCCCTTCTCCAGACTGCGCCCTGCACGTTGGGTGCTGTGGTGTCTCCCAGCAGGTCCTCCCCCCATGGGCCCGTCCAACTGTTTTCCGTGTGTCCCAGCACCTGCAGGGGGCCCACGCCTCGGGACACATCAGGGGACAGGTGGGGCAGACCGTGGTCCCCGGACACTGTTGTGTCCTGGGTGGGGTGGGGCTTGTGGCAGGCAAGGGGCTCCCTCGTTGGGGCCCAGGCTCACCTCCCAGCAGCCTGAGGGTTGCAGGGGTGGCCCTGGCTGGTGTGGGATGTCACCGGATTGCAATCGGCCGCCCCCGGGGCCTGGATCAGAGGCCCGTGTATGTGTGCGTGTGACTTGGTTTGAGTTTCCTGGGAAAGTTGTGCCGTGCGGTCCAGGATCTGTCACCGCAGGCGGCCCAGGTCCTGAAATTAGCGGACAGCTCTGACCTTTCAGCATTGCCGGCGCCCGGGTCCTGTTCCCTCCCAGCAAGGCGGGGCTGAGGCCCCTTTTCCCTTTCTACACAGTGGTTTGGCGGGAAACCATAGAGCATGGCATTGTTGTCTGCTGACCTGGGGGTGCTGGAATGCGCTGAGCAAACGGTGGCAGGGAGATAAGCATGTGTGTGGCCGTTGTTCGCCATTGTCCCCTTGCAGGCTGGGCGACAGGAGCGGTCCCGCTGGCCGGCCTCAGGGAGCAGAACCCCGGACACACGGGTGATTGTCTGCCCTCGCTCCCTCCGCCTGTGTGGCCGGTGCCGTGAGGCAGGGAGCCCAAGGGGGCCTGAGCCCTGGCCGAAGCCTGCCCTGAGCCTACCCCCAGCCCCAGAGCCTAGTGTCCAGGAAGAGGGCCCTACACACCGCTTCCAGCTTCCTGCAGCCCCTTCCTCGAGACCCCCACCCTGGAGCCAGCTGGGACCGGCCACGTGAGGGCTGGGAGGGAGACCCAGGCTCTCCCCGCCACATCCCAGCCACCTTACCTGCAGCTCCCTGGCCTCCTGTCCACTCCTTGGCCAACTCCTGCTTCTCGCTGGCCCTTCTAGACCCCCATCCTGAGCTGCTGGGATCAACGCTGCCGGGCAGAAGTGAAGCCACTGAGCCAGGGACACAGGCGAGGGGCCTGGGCAGCCAGGGTGGGTGCTGCGAGGGGCTGGGGCGGGCCGTTCCTCTGGGGGCCCAGGGCTTCCCTGCCAGCCCCAGCGCCTACCCCTGGGCCCCAGCTCTCCCCCAAAATTCCTGGGCCTGCATTTGGGGTGTGTGCGGCCCCCCTCCCCTGCAGGGCAGCCCCAGTGCTGACTGCTGCCCACAGCCCCATCGTGTAGCTGTCAGATGGACAGAACTTCATGGCTGTGGCTGCAGGAGGGGGCTGGGGCATAGGACTGGACCCGGGACAGGTTAGGGGGTCCGGGGCGGGGGAGTCACTGCCACAGGCTTGGTGGAACCGTGCTCATGGACAGGCTCAGCTCCACCCCTCTCCTGGCCAGGGCCTCTGGTCCTTTGTGTATATTTTAGGTGCCTGGCCCTGTGCTGGGGCCTGATGGGGGGACAGCAAGGGGGCTGAGGGGCAGGTTGAGCCGCGGTGGGCTGGGAAAGCAGGCCTGGGGCTGGATGCCCACCTGCTGCCCAGGCAGCTCCGGCGGGACGGGGGCCTGGCCACCTGCTCTTCCCACCAGGGGGGAGCGTAGCTGGGGTCGGGGAGACGTGCTCCCAGGAGGCAGTGCTCGGCCCAGCTCTTTGGGCAGCACCTGGGGTGCCCCCTGGCCCCGGTGCTCTGAACGATCCTCCCCCCACCCTGAGTCTGGGCACCTCTGACCCCACGGTGGTGGAGGGGCCCCTCCTGACCAGCACCCACTCCCACTCCCACCCCACTTGGGACCTGGGGCTGCCCCTCAGGGGCTCCGAGGCACGTTTCTCCGGGGCCTGGCTTTCCCCCCCACCCCCGCGCCAGCCTCCAGCCCTGAGCTGAGGGTCCCGAAGTCTCCACCTCCAAAGGCGCTGGAGGTGACTCTGATGTCTTCAGCTTCTGGCCAGAGCCCTGCACCCCCTCTGCCCCTCAGCTGCGGGCCGGCTCAGCGCGCGCCCCCGGCCCCCCACCCGGTGCTGTGCTGAGCTGAGTGCCAGCGGATGCCGGGTGGAAAGCAAACAGATAAGGCTGGTCAGGAGCAGCGGGCCGGGAGCCTCACCCCGGGCCAGGGGTTATCGGGCTGCTTGTGGCTCCAGGTGCGGACGTGGCGGGTACTGTTTGCTCTCCGCTGGTGGCCCTGAGGGGCTGCCGGCCGCCATGGGTGTGACCCGGGAGCGGGTGGCCAGGTGGTGCTGCCGGTTGGTGCACACGATCCGTCCCTCCGTTGGGGGGCGGGAGGGCGGTGGGGAGCACATGGGGGGTGTTCTCAGCAGGGTGTCCAGGTCAGGCTGCCGAGCAGAGCCCCGGACCGGGTGGCTCGCCCACACACACTTCTTCTCGCAGCCCTTGGACACTGAGGTCCGAGGTCAGGGTCCCCCCGGGGCCGGGCTTTGGTGAGGGCTCCTCCTGGGCCTGGTGGGAAGAGGGGGGAGGGCATTGATGCCATCATGGGGCCCCACGCTCACGGCCCGATTCCATCACCCTGGGGTCAACGTATGAATTTTGGGGAAACACAAACACGCAGCCCCAAACAGGTGGTACCAGGTTGTGGGGGGCTGTCAGGTTGGAGGGCCCTGAGCAGCCCGGGAAGGCTTCCTGGAGGAGGTGGGCTAGAGGAGGGACAGCCAGACCCTCAAAGCCCGGGGTTGGAGCTGGGGTGGGGAGAGGCCCTGCCGAGGCCGGAAGTGCCTGCTTAGTTGTGGGGACACTGGTGAGGGGGCCGGAGCCAGGCCAGAGGGTGTCCTGGGCCTAGCGTGAGCTGGGTGAAGTGGGCAAACTGCAGATGAGCGGCAGGGTGGGGGTCCTGCACAAAGTGGTGGAGCAGCGATCCAGGCACCCGGCAGGAAGCAGGGAGGGCGGGCAGGGCCGGGTGGGGAGGGTCCCAGGGCCAGGCCCCCCGGCTTACAATGGCCAGTCTGCCTGGCTGGTCACGGGGATTCAGCACGTGCCATATGGGACCAGGTGGACGTCCGGGGTCACTCATGCCAGGCACTGGCCCAGGGGAGCCCTGGGGCCCAGACTTGCTGTCCGGCGGCCATGGTGTCACTCTGGTCACCTGGAGGAGGTGTCATGCAGGTACCTGCAGGCCTCAGACAGCGAGTGGCCGCTGGGCTGTGGGCACGGAGGCGGTTGCCAGGGGCTCCAGAGCTCGCGGGACTGGAGGGCCAAGCCTGGGCCGCAGGGAAGGCAGCCCCGTGGCCCGGCCCTGGGACCGGGGGGGGCCGGTTCACCTGGGAGCCTGGCTCGGGGCACTAGCACCTGCTGTATACAAGCTGTGGCCTCCGTGGCCTCACTCCACAGAGTTTCAGATGGGAGGCAGGTGCAGGAGGGCTCAGGGGCTGCTGGGGCCCCAGTCCCAGGCCAGCTGCAGAGGCACGACACCCCCCAGCTGCTGCCCTGTCTGCTCCAGGCTTGCTGCTGGGTCCCTGTGACCCTGTGATCTTAGCGTTTAGGGATGGTCTACTGTAGTTTATTAAGTGTGCAACAGCGTGATTTCTAACACACACACATTACACATACCTTAATGAAAAAATGTTTTATTGATAAAAAATGCTAACCATCATTGGATCCCTTAGCAAAGATCATTAATCACAGGTCACCGCAATACATATAATAATGAAAAAGATTGAAATCCTGCGAGAATTACCAGGATGTGACATGGAGAAACAAAGTGAGCAAATGCTGTTGGAAAAATGGCGCCAAGACGCTTGCTTGGCGCAGGGTTGCCTCAAACCTTCAGTTTGTTTAAAAAAAAAAAAAAAGGCCCGTGAGCCATGGCCGCTGAGCCTGCGCGTCCGGAGCCTGTGCTCCGCAACGGGAGAGGCCACAACAGTGAGAGGCCCGCGTACCGCAAAAAAAAAAAAAGCCTGATATTTGCCAAACGCAATAAAATGGGTGTGCCTGTCCTTGAAGAGTTCCGTTTGATCAGCTTCGACCCAAGCACACACCCACGAAAACAGCACCACCACCAGGACAGCAGTCACCTCCTCCACCCCCAGAAGCGTCCAGTGCCCCTTTGGGAGCGACCCGTCCGAAACCCGCAGCAGCTGCGGCCCTGCTCTCTGTCCCTGCAGACTTGTTTGCATTTTCTAGATTTTCTTGTAAATAGAATCATACAATATGTACCTTTTTGGTCTGGCTCCTTTCACTCAGCTTTTTGAGAGAAATTATGTTGACATTCATCCATGTCGTAGTTGATCCCATCGTTGGCTCCGTTTTATCACTGAGCAGTACTTAGTGGTTTGTGTGAGCCGGCCTGCTTCTCTGTCCCACACTGGTGGCCACTGGGATGTTTCCAGTTTGGGGCCGTTACAAATAGAGCTGCTGGAACAGGTGTGTCTGGTCTCACTTGGGCACATGCTCCTGTTTCTCTCGGGTAAATACCTGGGGGTGGCATGGCTGGATTGCACGTTTGGCATGTGTTGGAGTTTTTAAGCCGAACTGTTTTCCAGGGTGACCCCGCCACCTGCATCCCCACCGTCTGCATCCCCGCCAGCCACGGATGAGACTTCTGGTTCCCCGCATTCTCGTCAGCACTTGGCACCCTCAGTCTTTCAGACTCTAGCCATTCTTACAGGTAGTGGCGTCTCGCATACACGTGCTTACTCACCATCCATAGGTCTTCTTTGGTCACGTGTCCTTCAAATCTTTCCACATCAGAAAAATTGGATTATTTACTTGTTATTCAGCGTTGAGGGTTCTTTATCTGTTCTGGATAGAAGTCCTTTACCAGATAGAGGCTTTGCAAAGATGTTTCTCCTAGTCTGTGGCTTGTCTTTTTATCCTGAGTAGTATCCTTCCAAGAGCAGACACTGTCCATCTTGACAAACCCAATTCACCAAGTTTTCTTCTACGGATTGTGCTTTTCCAGTGTTGCGTCTAAGAAACCGGATTTTATCATGAAGTGACCTCCGTTATCCCTGGTGATACTCTTTGCTCTGAAATCTGCCTTGTCTGATGTTCCCAGTTGTCCCTCCGTTTCCCTCCTCTCTGTTTGCATGTCTTCTTCCTATCCTTTTACTTTGAACGACTAGTGAGCAGCTAACAGAGGAGCCTTGCTTTTCTTATGCAGCCTGACAACCCACACCTTCTTGCTGGGGTTTCAGAGGCTACGCCGAATACAATTATTGACACAGTTCCGTTAAAACCCACCATCTTGCGGTTTGCCTTCTATTTCTTCCATCTCTCCTGCCTTGTGTCGGACCCACTGAGTAGTTTTTCACAATTCGGTTTTTACCTCCTTTGCTGCCTTCTTTGCTGGAATCCTTTGTCTTGTTATTTTTGTCGCCTTCAGGGTTATAGTGTTTTTGCCTTAACTTGTCAGATTCCACCTTTAGAGACACAGCATGTGGGATGAGAACCCGCAGTGCTGTGCCCCCTTCTCCCTCCTCCTGTGCTCTGTGTGCACTTTACTTCCACATGTTATAGACCCTCACTAGCTACGTGGTTATTATCTTTGTTTAGTCGGTTATCTTTTAGAGAGATTTAAATAAAATAAGCAAAAAGTCCTATATATTTACCTGTGTCATTGCCATTCTAGCTGCTGCCATTTCTGTGTGAACCCACGCAACCATCGGCTGTTGCTCGCTTCTGCCTGAACCTCTCCTGTGCCATGGTGGCGCATCTGAGAGCACTGTCACCTTGCCTCTGTTTTTGGAAGATACTTTTCAGGATGGTCGCTTCTTTGTCCTTTTCTCTGCTCGTTTCTGTCGTCACCTTCTTTGTGCTCCCCCCTCTGGATTCTTTTAAGAGTCTCTTTTCATCACTGGTTTTGAGCAATTTGATGATTTGTCTCGTGTAGTTTTCTTCATGTTTCCTGTACTTGGGGGGTGTTGAGCGTCTCACATCTGTGGTTTCTGGGTTTCATTATTTTGAACTAATTTTGGCCATTATTTCTTCAGTCTGTTTTCCATCTCTCTCTCCTTTGTGGAGCCAGTTACATGTAAATTAAATTGCTTAAAGTTGCCCCACTGTTCACTCATGAGCTGTTTGTTTTTGGACTCTTTTGTCTTTCTGTTTCATTTTGGGTAGTTTCTATTGCTGTGTCTTCAGGTTCACTAATCTTTTCTTCTGTCAGGTCTAATTGGATGTTAACCCCTCCAGTGCATTTTTCATCTCATACGTGGTCATGGTTTTCATCCCTAGAACTGTAATTTGTATCTTTAAAATATATTTCTATCTATCTGTCTACCTATCTATCCATCCATCTATCTATCCATCCATCCATCTATCTATCCATCCACCTATCTATCCATCCGTCTATCTATCCATCCATCTATCTATCCATCCACCTATCTATCCATCCATCTATCCATCCATCTATCTATCTATCCATCCATCTATCCATCCATCTATCTATCCATCCACCTATCTATCCATCCATCTATCTATCTATCCATCCATCTATCTATCCATCCACCTATCTATCCATCCATCTATCTATCTATCCATCCATCTATCTATCTATCCATCCATCTATCTATCCATCCATCTATCTATCTATCCATCCATCTATCTATCCATCCATCCATCTATCCATCCAACTATCTATCTATCCATCTATCTATCCATCCATCTATCTATCTATCCATCCATCTATCTATCCATCCATCTATCTATCCATCCATCTATCTATCCATCCATCTATCATCCATCTATCTATCCATCCACCTATCTATCCATCCATCTATCTATCCATCCATCTATCTATCCATCCATCTATCCATCCATCCATCTATCCATCCATCTATCTATCCATCCATCCATCTATCCATCCATCTATCTATCTATCCATCCATCCATCTATCTATCCATCCATCTATCTATCCATCCATCCATCTATCCATCCATCTATCTATCCATCCATCCATCTATCCATCCATCTATCCATCCATCCATCTATCCATCCATCTATCTATCCATCCATCCATCTATCTATCCATCCATCCATCTATCCATCCATCTATCTATCCATCCATCCATCTATCTATCCATCCATCCATCTATCCATCCATCTATCTATCCATCCATCCATCTATCTATCCATCCATCTATCTATCCATCCATCCATCCATCTATCTATCTATCCATCCATCTATCCATCCATCTATCTATCTATATATCTTCCTGGTCTCTGCTTAACATGGTCAGTCTTTTCTATGGCTTTTTCACACAGAGAATACAGTTATAATAATTGTTTCAATGTCTTTGCTCATTCTAACATCCATGTCAGATTTAGGCTGGTTTCCAATGACTGATTTTTCTCCTGATTGCGGGTTGGAGTTTCCTTTTTCTCGGCCTTCCTGGTACTCTTTGGTCGGATGCCAGGCCTTGTGCATTTTGCCTCGTGGGGGCTGTGGATAGTTTTGTTTTCTTGAGCTTTGCTCTGGGGCACGGTTAAGGTGCGTGGGTGCAGTTCGGTCTTTCGGGTCTTACTCTTGTGAACCATCAGATGGGGCTGGAGCAGCGCTCTGTCCAGGCGGGGCTGGGGAGCGTCTACCTGCTGCACTGTGACCCTGAGGCTTTCCAGCATTGCCTGGTTGGGGGTGGGTGGCGGGGAGGCTGCCCCCTGCCTGTGGGAGCCCTGGCCACTGCTCTCTCTGGTCCTCGCAAGTGGCTCCTCCCAGCCTGGGCACATCCTCCCTTGTGTGTCCTGCCTCGTGGGTCTCGGGCAGCTTCTGCCCACCCAGGGCTCACTCTCTGAGGCCCTGTCCTCTCTGGCATCCCCTGAACTCCAGCTACCTTGGTGTCCAGGGGCCTCAGCTGAGCTCCTCCTGGCCCCCTCCCTGCACCTTGTCCTGGAAGCGATCTCAGGGCGTGACCCGGGAAGCTGTAGGGCCCCCTGGTGCATGCCCCACCTCCCCTGGGATCCCTGCTCTTCATTGCCTGATGTCCAGCATCTTGACCACTGTTGTTTCACATATTTTGTCCCATCTTTTAGTTGTTTCAGGCGGGACTGAATCCAGCCTGTGTTACTCTTTTTGGAAGTTGGAGCTGGAAGAACTTGATGAGATGGAATCTAAAAACCTTATAATGTGGTTCATAGTCACTAACAGAATGTGGGCAAATGCAGAAAAGTAGCCGGAAGATAAGCACTGCCCCGCGGAGTCCCTCTGCCCAAACCCACACCCTGTTAGCCATTAGCCCTTTGCTGTGTCTCCTCCTGGCTGTTTTCTGTGTGAGACATTGGGCAACACTGTTGTGACGCCTCTTACTTTTCCAGGGTGCCTTCATGCCTGGAATTTATCGTCTCCCGGTTCTAGAGGCTGAAGTCTGAGACCCGGTGTCAACAGATTTGGCTCCCCTGAGGCTGGGAGGGGCATCTGGTCCACACCCCTCCTCTTGCTGCCGCCGCTTCCTGGTCACCTTTGGGGTTCCATGGCCTGTGGACACATCACCCCCATCTCTGCCTGCATCTTCACGTGGCCTTCTCCCTGTGTGCGTGTCTGACTAAAATGTTCACTCTTTTTATAAGGACACCACTCGTATAGATTAGGGCCCACCTGTTCCAATGTGACCTCATCTTAAGCAATACATCTGCAAGGACGCTACCTCCATGTCATGTCCCATTCTGAGGCGCTGGGGCTCAGGACTTCGACCTGGAAATGTGTGCATTTCCACAGGAGGCCACGTACAGGGACTCCTCTCTCCTTTGGAGACTGTTTGGGGGGCTACCTTGTGCACCTTGTTCATCTCTGTGGGGAGTGGGTGGGGCAGGCCCGTTCTTCCCAAGGCTCTGCCCGTACCCTCCATCCTGCAGACATCTTGGACCACTCTCCCGAAGGAGATGCCCATCTCAGGGGGTCCTACCCTATGTTGCTGTGGGGCCTCCAGAGGGCCATGGATACACCCTCTGAGCTGGACCTCTCTCCCTCAGGCCTCCCCACCTGCTGGGGACCACGCAGGGTAGGAGTCTCCCCTCATCTCCTCCTGGGTATCACTGAGATGAATGCAGTGGCCCCAGGCCTGGGCCTTGCTGTCCTGAGTCAGCCCCCAGCCCTCTGGCCGTAGCCTCACTGGGCACGCACGACTTGTAGAACAAGGGTAGGCTTCCCAGCAATAATAACGAGAAACATGGCAATGGCTGCTACTGCAGTCCACGCTTACAGCCCTGTGCCGGGCTCTGCCCTTTGAGTGTTTGTGGCTGGTGGGGGCACCTAGAGTCCGGCCCTGCCCGCTGGGCCCCGTCCCCGTGCTGCTGCCCCCGGAGTGACTCTGGCCCACAGGTGACGGGTAGGGCAGTTCCCCCCAGCTGCTCCTTGAGAGGTTTCTGTTGACTCTACCCCTCGCCAGCTCTGTAATCGGCTAGAGCAGAGGTCACATCCGCTTCCTCGAGGCCTGCACACAAGGAATGTCCCTGCTCCCGCGGCGCTGCGTCACTAGGCCTGGCTCCAGGTCCAGCTCTGGGCCTGCTGTGTGGGGCTCTGGTCCCTCCTGGGGGATCACCACTCACAGCTGCACTCCCCACCATAGGAAGTTGGGGCACCAGAGGCTCTACGTACGGTCGCTGTGCCGAGGTCAGACGTGGCCACGCCTGGGGAGGACAGGCCCCCTTTCTGAGGGAAGGAGGGGCAGATTCTAGTCGTCCAAGCTTCACAGCCCACGGGTGGGGGTGGCGCCGTGGCCGACTCCAGGCAGGGTCCCACCTCTTCCCACCCCCAGAGCTGGGGCCATCATTCTGGGCACTTCTGAACCCTCCCCCGTCCCTGGCCCCAGGGGCTGGCCGCCGGCGTGGCCCTTCTGCCTGCATCCTGCCCCCTAGCTTCCCAGGGAGGGGCTCAGGCCAGGTGGGCCCCAGGCAGCCTGGTCATGAAGGGCCTTCTAGGGTGTGGGCTGAGGCCTCAGAGCCCTGACTATCCCCAGGGGGCTGTAGGCAGAGCCCCAGGGCCTCCGGGTGGAGTAGGGCTCCCCTCTGGAGGAGGGAGGCCGCCAGGATGCCCAATGGCCTTCCGTGCGCTCATCTGGCCAAACGTCAGGAGTTTCCCCTGCACCTGCTCACTGCCGCCCAGTTCCCCAAGCACAGGGTCAGAGATGGGCGGCCCTCTGTGGGGCAGGGCCGGGCAGGGAGGCCTCGGGGCCAGGACGAGCAGGGCTGCCCAGCTGGGGAAGGGTCCCCATCGGGTGTAATGCTTAGAGTGACTGATGCTTCCTGACCATCACTGTGCAGATGAGAGAGGCCAAGGTCGGGCAGGAGGAAGCGGAGGGGCCGACTCCCTCCGGCCCAGCCTGTGTGCCTGCCTCGCATGCAGGATGCAGACCCGGCAGCAGACGGCGCCCACTTGTCACAGGGGCCGCGGTACAGAGACAGATGGGGTCAGGTGACCGCGGGATGCCCTCTGACCGACCTCCCCTCACTCCGTTCCAGGGCTGCTGAGGCCCAGAAGCAGATGCAAGGAACCTCCGAGTGGGCGTGGTCCACTCAAGCCACGCCCACGAAGGTCCGTCCGAGTGGGCGTAACCCGCTAACTCACAGCCACACCCACACACGCTCGGGCCCGCCCACGCTCCGGCACACGAGGGCGCACGCGCAGCTCTCCTCCTGGAAGATGTGCGGGCGCTAGGCGTCGCCTGCTGCACATCGGCATCACGCATGCCTCCTGCCTCTGGAACCTTCCATGGGACGGTCGCGCTGGCCGAGGTGTGGGCCTTCCCGGATGCTGAGACCCTTCCTGCACACCCGGGACTGGGAGGGGGGCGAGCTCCCTGCACGGGTGGCCGCAGGAGCGCCCAGTGCCCAGAGGAAGCACTGAGATGGGCAGACGAGGTGGCATCGGGGTTGGGGGGCAAGGGACCGCCCGGCTCCGGGGACCTCCGGGCCTGGTGGGCCCTGTGTCGGGCTCCAGGGGTGTCCCAAGTTCCCCATGGCTGTGCCGAGCCCCCCTTGCTTCTGAACGTGCAGAAGGGGCAGCCGCCAACCAGACTGCAGACACAGGAGGCCGGTTCCCTGCCCCCGCTGCCACCGCCAGGTCCCTGCAGACCCCCAGGCTGGCAGCAGCCCCCGCCCCTGCACGCCAGACTAAGGTTCCGCCTGAGTCTGCGGGGATTCCCCCCCAGGACCCTGTTCCCCCCCTGCAGCTTGCCCGCACCCCCAGGGCCATTCGCTGGCCAGAGGGCACAGGTGGGGCACGAAGTGGCAGCCCGCACGGGGGCCCGGAAGCGCCACAGTGTGCAATGGAACCGCCCTCGGCCGTCCAAAACCTCAGGCTTTTATTGAGTGGCAGCTGGATGCAGAGCATGCTGAGGGTGGGAGGCCCGGGAGCAAACGGTGCGCTGGGCCTGAGGGCCAGCGAGGACCTGTGGTTCCAGAACCCGCCCCCCCCTCGTTCACTCCCAGCCCGCGGCGCCTGAGCGGAGCGCCTCTCCCCCCTCCCCCTCCCACCTTACCCCAGCTGTTTGGTGCCCCTGCAGGCTGCCTGGTTGGGCTACATGCAGGGGCTTGGGGGGCGTGTTGGGAGTGGGTGTGGTCATCGTCCCCCCGACCCAGCCCATAGATGGGCCTGGAGAAAATGATTTCCCCGGTGATCTCACCTGTGGCTGGAGGAGTGGGGCCACCAGGCTCTGCATCTCAGGCCCGCCCTGGGGCAGAGCCAAGAGGGGCTGCCTCGGCCCCAAGGACCCATCCAGCTGTTAAGGAGATGCCTGGTGGCCCCCACCTGGTGGCTTTGGGCCTGAGGGCCCTGGCTGAAGGGAGGGGTCAGCTGGATGTGGCTGGTGTTCCCCTGCCCTCGCGAAGGATGCAGGGACGAGGAGGCGCCCCCAGCTGACCAGTGGAGGCCCTGCTGCAGGGGTGGGCGCCCGGGTCCCACCCTGCTGCCCTCACTGCTTCCCAGAGCAGTGCGTCCCGTCCTTTAGTGGGTGACGGTGGTCCCGGGTTCCTGATCCTAATTCCCCCCCTTCCGGTGTCACCCTTGCTACACCTGCCCTAAATTCCCACCCCAAGTCCCCTTGGCTGTAACACCGTAGCCCTCAGCCCCAGACCTGTGCCCAAAGCTGTACCCCTTAACCCCCAGCCCCACCCTCACCTCCCTCCCTAAATCCCCCCCCCGCCCTCTGGGCTAGCATCTTCCCTAGCCTCAGCCTGTTTAACACATGGAGGCTCAGGGGAGGCAGGTGGGTCCCCACTGCGGCTGCACCCCAAGTGTGTGGCCATGTGCATCTGCCCGGGGCGGAGGGCAGCCTGGACCGTGGGAGCGCCTGTCCTCTGCTCTCTGTGACTCTGCCCCCGATTCTGTGAGCTGGATGGGGGGACAGCTGGCTGTCTCCTCCATCTCTGGAAAGTGAGAAGTGGGTGTTCTCCTGGCCGGAGCATCCTGGCCCCGGGAACCCCGGCTGGCTTCCGGAAGATGCCGGGAGGAGGGAGGGTGGTGGCGCTGGACCTGTGCCCCAACAGGACCTGGCCATAAAGAGGCGGGGCGGGGGCTTCGGCGTGGACTGCTGACCCTCCCTGCCGGACTTTGCCCCCAGCCCGGCCCCCAGCTGTCAGTCCTTCCCAGGAATAGCCACCTTTGTTTGTTCCTTGAGAGTGTGGGTGGCATTGCCTACCTGCCCAAGCCCTGGCAGGCTCCTCTGTGGGCCTGGGGAGGGGGCCAGCAGGCGGCTGGGGCTCCCCTGGGGGCCCTGGGGCTGCAGGCACAGGCCCTCCCCCACCCAACAGTGGGGCACAGGCCTGGAGAGGCCACCAGTGACCAGGCAGGCAAACAGGCCCAGAAAAGGCAGGGCCTGCGTGCGTCCACTCGGCCAGCCCTGAGCTGGGATCAGGGCCTGGGGTCCATCCCTTCCACGGCCTGGCCTCGTCTTGGATTGAGGAAGGTGGGGTCAATTGAGGCAGAAATGATCACTTTCATATTTTAGTTTGGAAAGAGGCCACATTGGGGGAGGATATAGTGTTTCTTCCAGCTCCTTGCTGACTGCCCCTGGACAGGGTCCCCACCCAGGCATCAGTGTTCACCTGGGTGATTCTAATAATATTATCAGGTGATGCATCGTCTCAGCCACTCCCCAGCACGGTCCCCGAGACATTTTTTGGGGGGAGGCTGAGAGCTCTAAACTATTTTCATAAGAAGACCAAGTGAGCTGCCGTTTTCACTGGGCTCCCGTGGCACAGATGGCGCAAAAGCCCCAGTGGGTGAAGCTGTTGGCTCAGCAAGGATCCCGGGGTGGCCACGGGGCAGGGTCCCCCGTCTTCCCCACACACTCTCCCAGGGAAAGAAGCGCTTTCAGCAAACGCTCCGAATTTAACTGACCTCAGTCTGGGCCCTGGCGCGTGAGGGGTTGGGTGGCATGAGTGTCCTGCTGCGCTGGGCTCGGGTGACGGGCGAGGGGTGAGAACCACTGACCGACGGGCCGTCGTTGTTCACACCGGGGTTCTCGGCAGACGTTTTCTCCAAAATGAGAAAAACAGCAGACAGTCCTTGTTGCCACGGTAAACTCGAGCTCTCTAGTGGGAATGAGAATTTTGGAACCTGCCAGCATCAGCGAGACGGCTTCCCGACGTGAAGGCCTTTCTCCGAGCGTGTGATGGTGTGAGTTCCACGTGGACACGGAATGGGAGACTCTGAACCAGCGTTTTCCAAACGACCGATGCGCCATGTTACAGCATCACGGCGGCCAGAGACCCGTCCACGGAGCGAGATGGACCGAGGGTCCCCGGGGCCCCAGTGAGCGGTGCACGGGGTGGGCTCCCGGTCCAGACTGCAACCGCCCCGAGAGACGCCACGTGCTGGGGTTTGGTGTCGGAGCAGAGGAGAAAGTCCGCGAGGATCCCAAAAGGCTGTTCATGTGCTCCTGCCTTTCCAGCTGCAAGTCTGGGCGAGGCCGGATTTTCTCCGGATGCTTCGACCAAGACGACATTTCCCAACTGACCGAAGACAGACGCGGTGACGACGTCCAGCTGCCGCTGAGAAGCCTGACGTCAGGGAGGTTCGCAGAAACGTGTATTCATGCCACTCTTCTTACTGAATTTTTTTTTTTTTGAAAATATAGTTTGTTGGGGTAAAAATGTTATTTATGTTAGCATGTAGTGTATTTATCTTTATTTTTAACTGAAATAAACATTTAAAAATTTTCTCAGTTTTATTGCCTAACATGGCAAATATCAAGAGATATCACCGTCATAAGCTGAAGCTCTTTGGGGGCTCTCAGTGCTTTTCAAGGTGTAAAGGGTCTTCAGGTGGAGGAGTTCATCCTGTCCTGCTGGGGACCCCCTTCTTGCCAACCACAATGCATGCTCCTTTTTAGGGGGGTCTCTGACCTTGGGGAGTGGCAATGTTGCCCCCATGCAGAGGTGCTGACCCATCCGGAGCAACTCACGATAGACCCGCCCCTCCCCGGGGTCCCAGCTGGGGGCTGCTTCCCTGACCTGTATTTATTTATTTATTACTTCAAATAAATTTTCTCTCTCTTTTGAAAAAATTATTCCTTTATTTTGGTAAAGTACACGTGACATAAAATTGACAATTTTAGCCGCGTCTAAGTGCACAGCTCCGGGGCAGTAAGCACACTCGCGTTGTCGTGCAAACTTCACCTCCATCCACCTCCAGAACTTGTTCATCCTCCCAAACTGATGCTCTGTCCCCATGAAACACTCACTCCCCTCCCCTACCCCAGCCCCGGCTCCACCGTCTACTTCCTGTTTCTATGGATGTGACTCCTCCGGGGACCTCATGTGGGTGGAATCAAACAGGATTCGTCCTTTTGTTTCTGGCTTATTTCACTGAGTGTCCCCAAGTGTCCCCAATGTCCCCAAGATTCATCCACATTATAGTACGTGTCAGAATTGCCTTCTTTCGTGTACCCATTCGTCCGTCAGTGGACACGTGTGTTGCTTCCATGTTTTAGCTGCTGTGAACACGGGTGTGCAAGTGTCTGAGTCCCTGCTTTCACTTCTTCTGGGGACGTACCCAGAAGTGGGATTGCCGGATCAAATGGTAGATCTGTTTTAAATTTTTTGAGGACCCTCCGTACCATTCCCACAGCAGCTGCACCGGTTTACATTCCCACCAACAGCGCACGGGGTTCTGGTTTCTCCACATTCTCGTCTGCACTTGTTATTGTCTGTTTTCTGGACAGCAGGGCAGCCTGGTGCGTGTGCTGTCCTGGCCTCTAGCTTGAGGTCCATTCCTGGCGGGCCCCAGGGCTCAGACCAGGCCCCTTTGCTACCTGCCAGACGCTCCGGCGCCCCACCCTTGCTGCCTCCTCTTCCCTGGGGAGCCCCTGTCCTTGGTGCCTGTCTGCTCAGAGGCCCAGGGGTCCTGCCAGGATGGGGTGTCCCGGGGTCTACTGCCCCTAGAAGGGTCCCCAGAGCTTCCCCCGGGGCCCAGGTGTCTGTGTGTCTCGAGTCTCAGAGCCGAGGCCTGGAGAGCAGCTGGGGTTCAGGCCCAGGCCTTCCCGTCCTGTCAGGGAGGGCCCCAGCCCCCAGCCCCGGGGGTGGGATGCTGGATGTGGGCCCGGGGACTGACGTTCGCCTGTCTTTCCGGTGTCCTATCTTTACTGTTCTGTGTGATTGCGTCAGGAGGTCCCCGAGGGCCAGGAAGCAGGTGTTTGTGGCCTTGGGCGAGCCTGGCCTTGGCGTCACTGTGAGTGGTGTGACGTCACCCCGCCCACGCCCACGTGGCAGGGGTTTGGAGAGACGCCAGACACGCTGATCCTTTCTGAGTGCCGGCCGTGCTCTACCAGCCCAGGAGCTGGACACGCAGACCGCCGTCCTGTCTCCTACAGAGGGGCCACACCCCGGCTCCCCCGCCCCTGCCTCGGAGCCCTGAGCCCCCGGTGCCCGGAGGCAAGGGTTCCCGCGCCTGCCTGCGTTTCCCTCGCGGTGAGCGGTGGATGAAGACGGACACCCCGGCCAGCTGGAGGCCACAGGGCTTCTCAGCGAGGGGCGCCCACCGCCTGGCCCAGGGGCAGCTGGTGGGCGGGCTGACGGGGACCTTCGTCCTGGAGGAACGGGGCGGGTCTGCGGGGCTGGCAACACCCTCGCTGGGTGTGATGAGCCTTCAAGGGTGTGCTGGGTCTCCTCGTGCCCTGGCCCGCTGGGCGCTCCCCTCTTTCCCTGGCTGTCACCTTAGGTTGTTTTATGGGCTTGTTCTCCCAACAGTATATCGGGGAAATGAAATCAAACGTTAGATATTCGCTGAGAACTTGATTTTTAACGGCTGTGGGCTGTCCTGGGGTCCAGCCTCACGGCCCTTCATCCATCCAGGCCCAGTGGCGGGACAGCAGGCCTTCGCTCCTGACGGTGGACGCTTAGTGGGGCGCTTATTTTCTGACGTCACAAAATGCTGCTCCAGGTCATCTCAATGTTCTTGCCCAGAAGCTCAGCTACTTCTCCAGGGAACCCTGGTGCCTTTTATGGGAGGATGGTGTTGAGAACCAAGAGGGGTTTGCATCACATTGGGTGGTCATTGCTCGTGAGGTGTCCTGTTTGCAGGCCCTCTCGGTGGACAGCGCTAGGAAGACACCAACTGCATACACATCTATCACCCGTGTGTCTATCTATCTATCTATCTCCCATCTGTCTGTCTGTTATCTATCTATCACCTGTCTATTATTATTATTATCTATTATCTATCACCTTTCTATCTACCTCTACCTATCTATCTATCTATCATCTATCTATCGCCTACCTGTCACCTATCTAGCTATTATTATTATCACGATTATAATTATCTATCACCTATCTATCTATCTATCATCTATATATCTATGTATCTATCATCTATCCTGTGTTTATGGTTTGAACACGCTGGATTTGAGGTGCTGTGCTGTGAGTGATGGCTGATTTATACCTGTGGCTGGGGACTCCCTGGCCGGCTGCCTCCCTGGAAGGCACTGTTGGCGGGTGGGGAGGAGAGAGGGAGGAGGAATTCCCGTCCCCTTTCTGGCTTCTTTTGGAGTCCTGCTGTCCCAGAGGGTGGCTTTTGGGTGGTCCCACTACCAGCTGCGCCCTAGCCCCAGAGGCCCCTCCTCTCTGCTCCCCCCAGCCCTGGGGGTGGAAGCCACTTCCTGCCGCTCCCTCAGGGCCTCCTTTTGTCCTCACAACTTCCAGCACTTGCGTAACTAGCTCTGTGCTGAATCCTGTCTGTTTGAAATACCTTCTGTGGTTTCATTTTTCTGATGGGACAGTAATTGGTACCGGGTGGACTTCCGAGGTCAGTCCAGGGTCCAAAGTCAGGAAGAAGACTGGAGGGCAGATGGGCACCCTAGAGACAGAGCCCCAGGGAGGAGGGGATACCGTGAAGGCAGTGTTGGGGGGACCTGTCAGGCACGAAGCAGCTGCAATAGCAATGAGGAAAGAAAGGTCGCACATCAATGCCTCAGAGTCCACCTTCAGAAATTAGAAAAGAAAAAAAGCAAATTAAATCCAAAGTAAGTGGAAGAAAGGAGTATCGTTAATAAGATGAAGCAGAAAAGAAAGTACTGGAGAAAAAAGCAAAAAGGACCCAAAAGCTGGGCCTTTGAGAAGGTCGATAAAATAGATAAACTTCGAGCCAGACTGATAGAAGGAAAAGAAAGAAGACGCAAATTACCAGTATTAGGAATGAGAGTGGGGACATCACCACAGATTCTACAGATATTAAAAGGATAATAAGGGAATATTATGAACAATTTTCTGCCAATAAATTTAGCAACTTGGGTGAAATGGACAAATTCCTTGAAAGACATAATTCACTCAAGAAGAAGAAATAACTGAATAGGCTTATATATTCAAGAAATAGAAAACAAAACAAAACCAAAAACCTCCCCACAGAGAAAGCTCCAGGCCCAGACTACTTCAGTGGTGAATTCCATCAAGCATTTAAGGAAGAAATAATACCAACTCTGCACAGACTCTTCCATAAAGACTGAAAAAGAAGAAATATTTTCTTTCTTAAAAATTTATTTATTTATTTTTGACTGTGTTGGGTCTTCATTGCTGCATGCGGGCTTTCTCTAGTTGCGGCGAGCGGGGGCTACTCTTCCTTGCGGTGTGTGGGCTTCTCATTGCGGTGGCCTCTCTTGTGAAGCACAGGCTCTAGGCGCACAGACTTCAGTAGTTGTGGCTCGCGGGCTCTAGAGCGCAGGCTCAGTAGTTGTGGCTCACGGGCTTAGTTGCTCCGCGACATGTGGGATCTTCCCAGACCAGGGATCAAACCCGTGTCCCCTGCATTGGCAGGCGGATTCTTAACCACTGAACCACCAGGGAAGCCCCAGAAGGAATATTTTCAACTCTTTCTATGTGGCCAGTATTACCCTGATGCCAAAACCACACAAAAACACCCCACGGGGGAAAAAAACTGTAGAGCATCTCCCTCATGAACATAGAGTCTAAACAAAATTTTAGCAAATCAAATCCAGCAACGTATGAAAATCATGACTAAATTTTTTTCCCCCAGGAATACAGGGTGGGTTCACCATTCCTGAATCATTATAATTCACAATATTACCAGACTAAAGAAGAAAAATTATAGGGTCATCTCAATAGATGCAGAAAAAGGCATTTAACAGATTTCAACACCACTTCCAGATAAAATCTGTCAGCAAACTAAAAATAGAAGAGAACTTCCTCAACCTGATAAAGAGCACATCTACAAAAAGCCTACAGCTGGAGTCATACTTACAGACCTAACGCTGTTCCCTGGAATCAGAAACAAGATCAGGATATCTGCTCTTATCATAATCAACGTTGTGCTGGGAATCATTACCAGTACAACCAGGAAGAGAAAGAAAAAAAAAGAACTAGACTGGAAAGGAAGAAGTTTAGTTACAGGTAACATGATCTTCTATGTAGAAAACCTGAAATATACAAAAAAAGCTACTATAATTAGTGGGTGAGTTTATCAAGGTTGTAGGTACCACAAAAATCAACTGTATTTTTATATATTAGGAACAATCAGAGATTGACATAAAAAGACCATTTACCATATGATAAAAAACATGAAATGCTTAGACAAAAATCTGACAAAAGAAATGAAAGACCCATACATTGAAAACTATAAAACACTGCTGATAGAAATGAAAGATCTAAATAAATGGAGAGATATACCTTGCTCATGGGTTGGAGGACCCAGTATTACTAAGATTTAATTCTTCCCAAACTGGTCTATATATTCAATGCAATCTCAGTCAAACTACTAGCAGACTTTTTCTTGGTAGAAATTGACAAATTGATTCTAAAATTCAGATGGAAATGTGGAGGACAGAGAATAGCTAAACAAAACAAAACAAAACAAAACCCACAATTCTGGAAAAGAAAAACAAAATCGGAGGGTGAGCATTAGGTGATATTAGAATTATTGCAAAGCTACAGTGATCAGAACAGTGTGGTATTAACACAAAGATAGACAAATAGACCAATGTGACAGAAGAGAGAGTCCAGAAATAAATTCACAAGTATAAAAAACTAAATTTTTACACAGGAGCAACACAGGGAAGCAAGGATAGCCTTGTCCAGAAGGAGGTGGAACAATTGGGAAAGGAAAGGAAACTTCAGGCCATGCCTCACGCCATATGCAAAAATAATCTCGGAATGCATTGTGTAAAACCTAAAGGTATCATACTTCTAGAGGAAAATGCAGGAGAAAATATTTGTGAACTTGGGTTGGGCAAAGCCTTCTTACCTATACCCTATCATCCGGAAGGCACCATCCATAAAAGAGTAAACGGATGAACTGGGCCTCATCAAAATGAAAACCTTCTACTCTTCCAAAGACACTGTTAAGAGACTGAACAAAACAAGCCACAGAGAGGAAGAATATTTGCAAAGAGTATCTCTAGTACCGAACTGCTATCTCGAATAGATAAACCACTCTTAGATCTCAGTTAAAAGTACCACCCAAATAACCCAATAAGTAATTGGCAAAAGATCTGAGCAGACACTTCAGCAAAGAAGATAGGTAGGTGGCAGATAAGCACACGGAAGTGTTCTCAACGTCATTAGTGAATAGAAATGCAAACTCGGACCAGGATGAGATACCACCATGCACCTATTAGAACAGCCAAAATGGAAAAGGCCAAAGGCATGGCTGGGACGGGGTCGGGGAGGTCTCATCCACCGATGAGGGGATGTGATGCACAACCCCTCTGGAAACAGCCTGGCCGTTTCAGAGAAATTGGAACACGCACATGCTGTGCGGTCCAGACACTCCGCTCCCAGGTCAGTGCAAAGACACCTGTGCACACGCTCATGGCAGTGTGATCTGTGATGGTCCCAAACTGGAAACAGCCCAAAGGCCATCAGCAGCTGAGGAAATAAACACTTTTATTTCCACCCAAAAGAAAGCCACTCAGTCATAAAAAAGAATGAACCATTCCTGCAAGCAACATTGTGGATGCATCTCAAAATAATTATGCTGATTCTGTGAAGAGCTAGCGGCAATAATGGCAAACAGAGGAAGTAGCCAGAGACCAGAAGCTGGAAAATCAGAATAAAAACCAGTTGATGGGGACTTCCCTGGCGGTGCAGTGGTTAGGACTCCGCGCTTCAACTGCAGGGGGCCCAGGTTTGATTCCTGGTCGGGCAACTAAAATCCAGCAAGTCGTGCAGCGCGGCCAAAAAATAGGAAAAAAAAAAAAAAAACCAGTTGATGATCCCCTGAGAAACTGACCACCCATGTCCAGAAAGCAGATCCCCACAAAGTAAGCTTTCTCTTCCCCCCCAACGTGTGTGAGGAATACGGGCTGACCCAGTGAGCGGAAATAAGAGGGAAAAATTCAAAGTTTAGACGAAAGTACAGAAGAGACCTCAGAATTTATAATAGTCAAAAGATATGGATATATCTGGAAAATAGGCCAGGGTTTCAAAGGCTTTTGCTCCACTGATTTGGAAGTGGTGCTTTCCTAAGGGTTGTCTGCTTCGATAATCTCTCCAAAATAAAAGTCACCTTTTTTTGGAAAAAAAAATTATGCTGAGTGAAAGAAGCCAAACCAAAAACCAGTACCTGTGTATGGATCTATTTACATAAAATTCTAGAAAATGCAAGCTAACCCTTGGGGCCAGGAAGCAGTACGTGGGGAAGGGGTATGAGATTTCCTGGGCGACTGCTGTGCATACATTGACCGTCCTGATGGTGGCGATGGCGTCAGGTGTGTATTTATGTCAAAACTGATCAAATCAACACTTTATTGTATATCAATTTCACCTCTGTAAAACTTCGAAAAAATATTTCAGATTGGTTCTGTTAGACAAAATTTTGTCCTGAGTTTTCCAGACCAGTGAATCCTAAGTGTTTTCCTTCTTGCAACAGAATATCATAGCCATAATTTATAATGGCTGCATGACGTTCTAGAATTAATTCAGCAGTTAGAGATCTAAAATTAATCATAAAAATATATTCAAGCCAAAACTATAGCGATGGTGGAAAAGATCAGTGCTTGCTGGGGTTTTGGTGGGGAGGGTTGAGGAGGTGAAAGGAGATTTGATACATAATGGGGGTGCATGACACTATGTATTTGTCAAAGCCCATAGAGCATTGCAGCACAAATGGTGAACCTTAATGCATGCAAAATACAAGAGCTACTTAGCAGGTTGAGGGATCCCAGGGTGGCGAGCAGAAATGTGGCAAAGCAATGTAACTGCAAACGGATGAATCAGCTTCGCTGGTGGGGGCAGGGAAAGCGGGGGATGGGGGCGCTCTGTCCTTGGGGAACCACTCCAGCAAGGCAGGAGAAGCAGATTCCTCCCCTGGGGCTATGACACCACCCAGGAACCTGATTTTCTGTTACTCATACTGGTTTCCGCAGAGAGCAACAGTCAACCTTCTTGAAAAATGGTCACACAATTGCCAAGTGGTGGACAGCGTGGGCTGGGGGCAGAGAGGACCACTGTGAGTGGCCTCTGGCTGGGCGAGCGCAGGGGGCTCTTTCACTTTCTCCGATCATTGGTTTCCTTGTCTCTAGAATGAAGTAGTGTGAGCATCTGCCTCCCAAGGTTGTGGAGGACTTTAATGATAAGGGGGGGTGATTGAGTACCTGGCCATCGCCCAAACACAATGAACCCTCATGAGGTGGGAGCCCTGTGGAGCTACTACAAAAGGCACACCCCACCCCTCCTAGAGATTTTGTTTGTTTGTCCACTCATTCACCCATCGATCTAGCCATCCATCCATCCATGCACCCATCCACTCATCCATCCATCCATCCATCCATCCATCCATCCATCCATCCATCCACCCATCTACCCATCCACCCACCCATCCACCCATCTACCCATCCATCCACTCACCCATCCATCCATCCACCCATCCATCCATCTACCCATCCACCCACCCATCCATCCACTCACCCATCCATTCACCCATCCACCCATCCACACACCCATCTATCCCTCCATCCATCCACCCACCCATCTACCCATCCACCCACCCATCCACCCATCTACCCACCCATCCATCCATCCATCCACCCATCCATCCATCCACCCATCCATCCACTCACCCATCCATCCATCCATCCATCCGTCCATCCATCCATCCATCCATCCATCCATCCATCCATCCATCCATCTACCCATCCACCCACCCATCCATCCATCCACCCATCCATCCATCCATCCATCCATCCACCCATCTACCCATCCACCCACCCATCCACCCATCTACTCACCCATCCATCCATCCACCCATCCACCCATCCATCCATCCATCCATCCACCCATCCATCCATCCATCCATCCATCCATCCATCCATCCATCTATCCATCATCCATCCATCATTTACCCACCTATGCATCCACTCATTCACCCATCTACCCACCCATCCATCCACCCACCCATCCATCCATCCACCCACCCATCCATCCACCCATCTACCCATCCACCCACCCATCCACCCATCTACTCACCCATCCATCCATCCACCCATCCATCCATCCATCCATCTACCCATCCACCCATATACCCATCCATCCACTCACCCATCCATCCATCCACCCATCCATCCATCTACCCATCCACCCACCCATCCATCCACTCACCCATCCATCCATCCATCCATCCACCCATCCACCCATCCACACACCCATCCATCCATCCATCCATCCACCCACCCATCTACCCATCCACCCACCCATCCACCCATCTACCCACCCATCCATCCATCCATCCACCCATCCATCCATCCACCCATCCATCCACTCACCCATCCATCCATCCATCCATCCATCCATCCATCCATCCATCCACCCATCTACCTATCCACCCACCCACCCACCCACCCATCTACTCACCCATCCATCCATCCACCCATCCACCCATCCATCCATCCATCAATCCATCCATCTATCCATCATCCATCCATCATTTACCCACCTATGCATCCACTCATTCACCCATCTACCCACCCATCCATCCACCCACCCATCCATCCATCCACCCACCCATCCATCCACCCATCCATCCACCCACCCATCCATCCATCCACCCATCCATCATTTACCCACAGATGCATCCACTCATTCACTCATCTAGTCACCCATCCACCTAGCCACATACCTACCCAGAAGCAAAGTTATTGAGTGACTACTGTGACGCTAGCCCACAGAGGAGCCCACATAGGCTGCTGCCCTCGAGGTGCTCACAGCCTGAAGGCCACAGGGGTCACACAGTGCAGCCAGGTTGGTGAGGAAAATGGTCAGTGTAAGGACCAGGTCTCGAGGCGGGGATGACTGCTGGAAGGTGACCGGTCTCCTGAGGTGCAGTGGCCCTTTACCCCCAAGGAGGCCAGGCCTGTGCCTGCCTGCCCTGCGGAGCAGAGCCCGCTGACCTGGCCCCGCCCCACTTGCTTGGGAACAAACACCTTTGTGTGTTAACCCACCTACTCTTCAAGCATGGCAGGGGCAGATACGTCATGTCCTACTGTAAACCTTGCAGGCCAGGGGAGGTGGTATGAGGCCTGGGCCTGCACACCCCCAGGTCTTTCAGATCCTCTGAGGGTGCTGGCCAGGTCTGAGTTACCCTTTCCACTGCCTCAGGGAGCACATGGGGAGGCGGTGGGCATGGCTGGTGTTCTCTTTGCCTGCCTCCGAGTCCTCAGACACTTACCTACCGGGGACTCTGTCCGGTGTCTGGCTGGGGCTGTGGGCTCCCTTGGGTGTCCCGAGGGCTAGGAACCCACAGCTTCCCTGGGCACACCCTCCATCTGCCCACCGAGGCCGGACCACCGGAGCCGTCGGCCTGGGGTTGGGCCCAGGGTCTGAGAAGGGTCTACACATATGGATCCTTGTTCTTTTACAGACCCCCTCCGCCCTTCCTCCCTCCCACTCCCTGATGAGTCGCCCTCCCCCGCTGCCCCCGTTCCCCGCCCTCCCACTTCCTGATGAGGCAGGGTTTGTGGACAGATCGCCGTGGCCAGTTGTTTTAGGCTGCGTTTCGTGACGTCTCTGTGGCCTCCTCCCTGTGGTCAAGACTGTGATTTCCGAGACTGTAGTCCTGGGAACAGTGTCCTGTTGGGGTAAACACTGCTGGGTGTGGGCCCTGGCGGGGGGAGGCCCGGGGCTGCCCAGGCCGGTGTGCATGTGTGTGTGTGGGTCTGTGCCCCGGGGGGGTCCACCTGACTGGTGGGCAGGCAGTCAGCCCCCTCAGCAGCCCCCGACTGTGGCTGGCCAGAGTGGTGTCCTGGTGGCCTTTGGGCGTCACAGCCTTGTCACAGAGGGACGCTGGGCAGTTTCCTCAACTCTGCCTCAGTGAAGGGTGGGGGTCCCGGTAGGGCGGGAACGGGGCTCCAGCGCACTGAGTGGAGTGTCACAGGCCGAGGGGCCTCCTCCTGCATCCACAAGAATTAAAGTGATGGATGGATGGACATGTCTAAGCACCCAGGTGTCCTAGTCAGGTACTTTCCAGGGACTTACCTGCTAGGGACCCGCCATGACTGAGTTTGCCCAGCGGCCGGGAGACTGACCAGAGGTCGCATGGGGGCCCCAAGCCCTCCCCATCTCCTCCCACCAGCCCCATCCCTCCTGCCCTCTCGTGCCCACCCCAGTCTGAGCGCCTAATGGCACTGCTCACGGGTCCCACCCGAGAACCTGCGTCTGTGCCAAGAGGGGTGTGGGCCTTGGGACACTGGCTTCCCCACCCAGAGGGTCCATGGGGCTGACCTTCTCAGACCCAGGGGGGACCCAACCCCACCTTCTCAGACCCCAGGGAGGACCCCACCTTCTTAGACTCGGGGCTGTGCTGCGCGTCCTGTCTTTGGCCAGGAATCTCTGATTCCCACCAGGGCAGAGGGAGCCTGGCATGGAAAATCACTGCCCCTGGGGGTCGCAGAGGGGGCCCTGTCCTTGGGTTTCCCCAGGGCGCAGTGCCAGCCCATGCAAGCCCCACAGGAAGTGGCACGATGGGCCTGCTGGGCCAGCTGCTCTGGTTGCCTGATCCCTGCTCCTCCTGGCTCGAGCCGAACGCTGTCCCCCACGTGCCTGGGTCCCTGGGCCCCTGGGCCTGGGGCTGGCAGCACAGCAGGACAGGATGAGGGGCTTTACCTCAGGCCCCCAGGAGGGTCAGGCCTGGGGACCATGGCTCCCAGTCACTCTCTTTGACCCTGGGGGTACCCGTCCTTTGATGTCTTGGCTCCGCGGGGACCCCGGGAATCGTCAGGTGCTGTGAGCAGAGCTCGTGGCCCTGGGTGCTGTTGCAGTGGTGTGGAGGGCCTGTCTGCAGAGGAAGGGCCCCCGGGAGGTGCCAGGCCAAGGCCCCAGCTTCTGGTCACTGCCTCTGCAGGGGCGCCGGACTCAGGGTCCCATGGCCCCCACCACTGGGCAGCCCCCTTGTCCAGAGTAACAGTTGAGATGAACCTCTCCCACTTGCCCCTGAAACTCAGGGGCCCCGAGGTTGGAGACCGAGGCCCCCCGACCATCAGAGCTGTTCTCCACAATTGCGCTGGCCAAAGTCAAAAGTCGAATTCAAGATGCACGTTTGTTTTCAGAATGGAGGAATGCAGGGAGGGGAGGCCCCGATCTCGGTTTACCCACCAGCGACATGGGTGCCCACCCAGAGGTTGCTAAGGCTTGGGGCCAGCGCAGCTCAAATGCCACGTCCTCAAGGCATTTCCAGACGTGCTCGGGTTCATTTGGAGGGTCTGAGATGCCCTGGAGGCCATAGTTCCTCTCTGGGGCAGGACCCTCTTCCCACCAGAGGCCCGGCCCGGGAGCACCTGCGTGACTGCCCCACCCTCTTCCCTGGTTCTCCCCACCGTCCTGGGGAGGCTGCAGGGCCGGGCCTGTGCCTGCCAGGCCGTGCTCGTGTCCGGCCCCGGCCCCACTCCCCTTGGGGACGGCTACTCTCAGCCTCGAGCCCGGTGCCCTGTGTCCCAGAGGATGTGATTCTGTTAAAGCATCCCCTGGCTGGGCTCCCCAAGTCCCAATTACATGTAATTCCAGAGGCTGGCTTGGCCTGGGAAAGGAGGGGATTAGAGGGTGGGCCGGAGCCGGGGGCCCCTGACCGAGCTCAACGAGGTATGGGAAGGAATTGGTGCGGAAATGGGGCACCGCCTGGACCCCACAGGAGCCCATGCCCTCCCTGCCTCGGCAGCGGGGTTCAGGGAGAGCAGGGGCCCCCTTACCCTGACCCGGAGCTCGGGCCCCTGGCTGGGGAGGCTGAGGTCCAGGAGGTCTCCGACAGGCCCCCAGAGTGGGAGCCCACACCAGGCAGTAGTTCGTCGGGGCCCCTTGGGAGGCACCCCATTTGACGTTCGCCGTGCCAGAGATGCTGAATGGGTGGGGTGGGGTTCGGGGAGCCTGTTGGCTGCCAGGACGTGCTTCTGGACGACCCTCGTGGCGCAGTGGTTGAGAGTCCGCCTGCCAATGCAGGGGACACGGGTTCGAGCCCTGGTCTGGGAAGATCCCACATGCCGTGGAGCAACTAAGCCCGCGCGCCACAACTACTGAGCCTGCGCTCTAGAGCCCGAGAGCCACAACTACTGAAGCCCGCGCGCCTAGAGCCCGTGCTCCGCAACGAGAGAGGCCACAGCAATGAGAAACTTGAGCGCCACAACCAAGAGTAGCCTCCGCTCATCGCAATTAGAGAAAGCCTGCGTGCAGGAACAAAGACCCAACGCGGCCAAAAAAAAAAAAAAAAAATTAGATTCCACATTAAAAAAATGGGGGGCCAGGTCCTCCCTGTCCCGGGCCTGGTTCCGCTAGTGGCTGGGAGGGACGGAGGTCCGCCTTGGGTGTGTGTTGGAATCGGGTAATTGGGGCTGCCACATTCTGGGCAGAGCCAGCTCTAACCCGGGAGCAATAAAAAATAAACCTCAGATAACCTGAATCAATATTTCCCCACCAGGGCCCTTGGTGCCCCCGCAGCTGCTTTCCTGACAATCTGGCAGTGCCCCACCCACCCCTCGCCCCTCCCCTGCCCTCCCCACCCTCCGACTGCTCTGCGGGGCCATATAAGGCCCAGACCCCTGCCCCGGTCGCTCTCCCACACCAGGTTTCTGGCCACCATGGGGCTGCCACTAGCCCTCCTGGTGGCCCTCTGCCTGACTCTGACCTGGGCCGGGGGCTCAGAACTCCGGAGAGGTGAGAGGGTGCAGGCAGGAAGACCGGGCGGCCCAGGGCACATGGTCCTGCCTGGGGTAGAGGTGTTTCCCTCGGCCCGGGCTTTGGGGTGGACAGCGTGGGCCAGGCCTCCTGCAACCCCACCCCTGCTGACTTTGGGTGGAGGGATGGAAGGAAGGAAGGAAGGAAGGAAGGGAGGGAGGAAAGAAGGAAGGAAGGGAGGGAGGGAGGAAGGAAGGAAGGGAGGGAGGGAGGAAGGAAGGAAGGGAGGGAGGGAGGGAGGAAAGAAGGAAGGAAGGGAGGGAGGGAGGGAGGGAGGAAGGGGGTCTTGGGTTCCCACCATGCTTCTGAAGGTGATTGCCTGGCCAGAGTGTGTATCCAGGGGACAGTCCCAGGCGGACGCACCGGTCTGGGTGGCTGCCTGTGGGCCTAGGGGAGGCAGGGGCCTGCCAGGAGGGGCCGGGCCAGGGGAGGCCCCCAGTCCCGGTATCAGTACCGGGACTGGGGGTCAAGACCAAGCTGGGCCCTTCAGCAGAGCCAGCTGTTTGGGTCTCTGCTCAAGGGGTGGCTTCAGCCAGAGAAGACCATGCAGATGTAGGATGGGGACATCTCTGTCCCAGCAGGGCACTTGGGGACAGGGTGGTGGCGGGGCTGGGGGAAGGGGGAGCTGGCCCCATACGGATGAACATGACGCAGGTTCCCTCTGAGAGGTCTGGCACAGATCTTCTGCGGGATGAGGGGCGGCTGGAGCGGGGCTGGGGTGCTGGCTGGGGTGTCGATGGACGGAGTGTGGTGGAGACCGGGGTGGGGAGCTGGGCCAGGCTGACAGGGCGCCAGGGAGCCCGACAGCCCCTCTGGCCCTGCTCCCCGCTCAGCACACAGCTGCATCCCCTGCAGGGTCAGGGTGGGAGGGCGCGGCAGCTGGAGACGCCCTTTCAGGGGGCTGAGACTGCGTGGATGGGGTGGCCAGTGTCCAGCAGAGGACCCTCACAGGACGACCCTCCCTGGGGCCTGGGCCGAGACCCCGACGGGCTCTGAGCTGCTGCGGGGCGCCTCTGGAGGGTCCTCAGAGGGCCGCTGCCAGGCCAGAGCCTCGGACGGACGGGCTTCCTGGCGACATGGGCTGCTCACGTGCCCACCCGCTGCGCCCCAGCAGGCAGGACCCGGAACCACGGCCAGAGCGTCTGCAGCACGTGGGGCAACTCCCACTACAAGACCTTCGACGGAGACGTCTTCCGCTTCCCCGGGCTGTGCGACTACAACTTCGCCTCTGACTGCCGGGACACCTACCAGGAGTTCGCTGTGCACCTGAAACGGGCCCCCGGCCGCAGTGGGGGCCACCCCCAGGTCGAGTACATCCTGCTGACCGTCAAGGGTGATGCCATCTACCTCACCAGCCAGCTCGCTGTGGTGAACGGCGCCGTGTGAGTGGCCACGTCCTGTGAGCCAGTGCCCCCGCTTGCCCTCCCTTCCCCCCACCTCCCCCCACTGCCCCGCCGGCTAAGAAGGAGAGTGTTGGGGAGAGAGCTTTATTACCAGTGAGTCTCCTCCAGCCCCGCTGCTGGCAGCCCACCAGGCTCTGGGCTGGACCGTGCTGGGCAGGGTGGCCTGGCAGCCCAAGCTAGGGTTACAGGAGCCCACGGGAGGCCCGTTCCTCCTTCCCCCACGTTGTCCCGCGTTGTCTCAGGAACAAAGGGGCCCTGAGCTCATTGCTGCCCCGGGCGGGCGGGGGTTGGGGTGCAGGGGGCGTCCCCACCTGCAGGGTTTGCCCTTCCCCTGCTCCAAGGGATTTTGATTCCCCGAAGCCCAGGCTCAGAGCAGGGGGTGGGAACAGGGCCCACACGGGCAGCGTGGGGTGGGTGCGGCGCCTGCCCTGGGCGATGGGGTGGGTGGGGCCTCTCCAGCCTGGCCCCCCTCCTCCCAGGGCTTTACGGGCTCCCTGGGGGCCCTGCCCAGAGCAGAGCCCAGGGAGGGGGTGTGGAGAGGGCGTTGGGCCGGCGGGTGTGGCTCGGCCCGGAGGACCTAGCCAGGCAGGTGGACAGGGGCTGGGCCACGGCTCGAGTGCCCCCAGAGGGTGGCCACACTGCTTGTGGCTCCGGATGGGAGCCGGCCACCCCACCCACGCCCCCAGCCTCAGCCCCTCTGCCACGTGGGTGCTGCGTGGGCCGGCGTGACCCCGGTGCCCATCCCCCAGGGTCAGCAGCCCGCACTACAGCCCGGGGCTGCTCATCGAGCAGAATGACGCCTACACCAAGGTCTACTCCCGTGCCGGCCTCATGCTCATGTGGAACCGGGAGGACTCGGTCATGGTGTGTCACGGGCCTCGGGGACCCCAGGGGACCAAGAGGGGGTCTGGGCGGGCTGGGGCGCTGTGTGGCCTTTGGGCGGGTGGAGAGGCTGGAGGCAGAGCGGGGGTCAGGCGGTCCACCCCGTGAGGGGACCCTCTGGCCCGGTGTGGTGCTGGCCCTGCCCCTTCCCCCGCCCCCTCCCCCCAGCTAACCCCAGCTCTCCCACCACGGCTGACACCCGTTCAGGCAGGGTTCTGAGGCTGACCTGGCTGCCCCACGGCCTGCTCACTTGTCTCCCTTCCCCGGACAGCTGGAGCTGGACAGTAAGTTCCGGAACCACACGTGCGGCCTCTGCGGTGACTACAACGGCCTGCAGACCTACTCTGAGTTCCTCTCCGATGGTGAGGGCCTCCTCGGGCCTTGGCGGCTGGGCTGCGGGCAGGCTCCCCGCCCGGCCCCGCTGAACGGCTGTGCCCCCCAGGCGTGCTCTTCAGTCCCGTCGAATTTGGGAACATGCAGAAGGTGAACAAGCCTGAGGAGGTGTGCGAGGGCCCCCAGGAGGTGCCGACCCCCGCGTCCTGCTCTGAGCATGTGAGTCGCTGGCCATTCGGGGGGGAGGGGGCCGTGGGAGCAGAGCCTGCACCTCCCCCCAGAGCCGTGCCCGCTGGCCTCTGTTGGGGACCCCGCGCCCGCCCCGGTGGTGCGGAGGGGAGAGGAGGCCGTGAGCAGCCCCATTCACTGCCCGCCAGCGCGCCGAGTGCGAGAGGCTGCTGACAGACACGGTCTTCGAGGACTGCCGGGACCTGGTGCCGCTGGAGCTGTACGTGCAGGCCTGCGTGCAGGACCGCTGCCAGTGCCCGCATGGCGTCTCCTGCGTCTGCAGCACCATCGCCGAGTTCTCCCGCCAGTGCTCGCACGCCGGTGGCAGGCCGCGGAACTGGAGGACCGCCTCGCTCTGCCGTAAGTGCCGCGCGGGCAGGAACCAGGGGCACGTGGGGCATGATCCGCGGGGAGCGCGGTGCCCTTTGCGCCCTGGACTGGGAGCCATGCTGTGCCCAGCTCAGCTGGGGCACGAGGCCGGCACGGACCCTTCGTGGCACCCGCTGCGCCCTGCCCTCGGCTCAGGGGCCTGCCTCTGCCTGTCCAGCTAAGAGCTGCCCCAGGACCATGGTTTACCTGGAGAGCGGCTCGCCCTGCATGGACACCTGCTCACACCTGGAGGTCAGCAGCCTGTGTGAGGAACATCGCATGGACGGCTGTTTCTGCCCAGAAGGTGAGTGCTGGGGACGCACGCAGGCAGCGGAGTGGAGAGCGCTGCCCTGAAGCACCGCCCGCCGCCTGTGCCTGGCAGGACGGCCGCCTCGCTGCCTGGGCCTCGGCTCTCAGCCATGCTGAGGGAGAGCGACAGCTCGGGGCCCTGCAGGGACATCGGGGACAAGGTCCAGGTAGAAGGGCTACAAGGGCTGAAGACCCCCCAACATACACACAGCAGTGTCACCTTCCTGCTCATCACCCGTGGACAGACCTCCTCCTGCCTAGCCTGTGGCTCTGAGCCTGGAAGCAGGTCCCTCTGATACAGTGTGGGGACCACAGTTGTCCCCAAAGGACCATAGGTGTCTGTGGCTGGGAGGCCTGGCTGGCAGCACCCCTTCAGGGAGGCCGGCCCCTGGCTGTGGCCCTGGAAGCGGCAGCCCCGCCAGGGGGGACGCTGGCGCTGTTCGGGCCGGCTGAATGGAACATGTCCCGCGCTGTCCCAGGCACTGTGTACGATGACATCAAGGGTGACGGCTGCATCCCTGTGAACCAGTGTCACTGCAAGCTGCATGGACACCTGTACGCGCCTGGCCAACAGATCACCAACAACTGCGAGCAGTGGTGGGTCCCGGAGCTGGGGTCCCGACGGGCTGGGGTCCAGCGGGAGGGGAGTCCAGCGGGAGGGGAGTCCAGGTGGGCTGGTGTCCCGACGGGCTGGGGTCCAGGTGGGCTGGGGTCCTGATGGGCTGGGGTCCCGACGGGCTGGGGTCCCGACGGGCTGTGGTCCCAACGGGCTGGGGTCCAGGTGGGCTGGCGTCCCGATGGGCTGGGGTCCAGCGGGAGGGGAGTCCAGCGGGAGGGGAGTCCAGGTGGGCTGAGGGTCCCAGCGGGAGGGTTTCCAGGTGGGCTGGGGGTCCCAGAGGGCAGGGGTGGCGGTCGAGCCTGACCCTGGCCCTGTTGCCCTGCAGTGTTTGCAACGCCGGCCGCTGGGTGTGCCAGGACCTGCAGTGTCCCGGGACATGTGCCCTGGAGGGCGGTGCCCATATCACCACCTTCGACGAGAGGAAGTACACGTTCCACGGGGACTGCTACTACGTGCTGACCAAGGTGGCTGGCACCCGGGTGGGCATGTGGGTGGAGCTGGACCCCTGCCCCACCCGCTGTGTGGCTGCAACGCCCTCTGCCCTCCCCGCAGGACACCCATGACTCCTACGCCGTCCTGGGCGAGCTGACCCCCTGTGGCTCCACCGACAAGCAGACCTGCCTGAAGACAGTGGTGCTGCTGGCTGACAACAAGAAGAACGTGGGTGCCCCTGCCCCCTGCCCTCCCAGCACCCCCGGGGGCCCCAAGGCCCTTCTCAGCCCCCGTGTACACTCGGCCTTGCCCACAGGTGGTGGCCTTCAAGTTGGACGGCAGCGTCCTGCTGAATGAACTTAAGGTGAACCTGCCCCACGTGACGGGTGAGTCCAGCTCCAGGGCGCCCATGCCGGGGAGGGGGCGGGGTGGGGGGAGGAGGGGGGAGGGAGACGGGGGAGGGGGATGGGAAAGGAGGGGAGCCCTCCCCACGAGCCCTCCACGGCCCTTCCCCTCCCCTGCCTTGCAGCGAGCTTCTCCATCCTTCAACCGTCCTCCCACCACATCGTCGTGACCACCGCCTTCGGCCTCAGGCTGCAGGTCCAGCTGGTGCCGGTCATGCAGCTCTTCCTGACGCTGGACCATGCCGCCCAGGGGCTGGTGCAGGGTGAGCGGCCCCGCCCAGCGCCCCCCACGCAGGCCACCCTCGGGCCTGCGCACTCTGACCCCCGACCCTTCCCAACCCTGTCCTGGCCCCTCAGGCCTCTGCGGGAACTTCAACGGCCTTGAAGGTGACGACTTCAGGACGCCCGGTGGGCTGGTGGAGGCCACGGGCGCCGGCTTCGCCAACTCCTGGAAGGCCCAGTCGAGCTGCCGCAACAAGCTGGACTGGCTGGATGACCCCTGCTCCCTCAGCATCGAGAGCGGTGAGGCCTGGCCGCTGGGGAGCTGGCCTGGCCGCTGGGGAGCTGGCCCGGCGCACACAGGGCTCCTGGTGGGACGCGGCGGGCGGGTGTCGTGTGGAGACAACAGAGCCAGCCGTCCACCTGCTGCCGTCTGCCTTGCGGCTGGTTTATGGTGGCCCACGGTGGCAGCCTGCCCAGTGACATGGCAGAGGGGCCGGGGCCGGGGCTACTAATCGCAGGCTGGTGGCCCTCATCTGGGGGCTGGCCTGGTGCCTTGACAGGACACCCTAACACCTGCCAGGTCACCTGCCACGTCCACGAGGTGGAGAGAGGAGAGGGGTGGGAGCCCTTGCCTTACAAAGGGGCACCGTCCTGTGCTGACCTGCCCTGAAGGGAGGGGCCTGGGCTCGGTCCACCGAGGGGACAGTGTCTGCTCCAGCCTGGGCGGCTGGGCAGCCTGACCTGGGGGACTTGTTGGAGGGGCCGTCCGCACTGACGGGCTGAACCCTCTCCAGCCAACTATGCCGAGCATTGGTGCTCCCTGCTGAAGAAGACAGAGAGCCCGTTCAGCAAGTGTCACTCTGCCGTGGACCCAGCCGAATACTACAAGGTGGGCGGCCCCCGGCACTGCCCTCCCCGCTGCCTGCGCGGCTCCTGTGCGAAACGGCCCCCAGGCACTGCCCTCCCCGCTGCCTGTGCGGCTCCTGTGCGAAACGGCTGCGTGTGTGCAGAGCACATGTGTATAGCTGGGTCTGTGTGCACAGCACATGTGTATAGCTGGGTCTGTGAGCACAGCACATGTGTATAGCTGGGTGTGTGTGTGCACAGCACATGTGTATAGCTGGGTCTGTGAGCACAGCACATGTGTATAGCTGGGTGTGTGTGCAGAGCACATGTGTATAGCTGGCTGTGTGCAGAGCACATGTGTATAGCTGGGTCTGTGAGCACAGCACATGTGTATAGCTGGGTGTGTGTGCACAGCACATGTGTATAGCTGGGTCTGTGAGCACAGCACATGTGTATAGCTGGGTGTGTGTGCACAGCACATGTGTATAGCTGGGTGTGTGTGCACAGCACATGTGTATAGCTGGGTGTGTGCAGAGCACATGTGTATAGCTGGGTGTGTGCAGAGCACATGTGTATAGCTGGGTGTGTGCACAGCACATGTGTATAGCTGGGTGTGTGTGTGCACAGCACATGTGTATAGCTGGGTGTGTGCACAGCACATGTGTATAGCTGGGTGTGTGTGTGCACAGCACATGTGTATAGCTGGGTGTGTGTGCAGAGCACATGTGTATAGCTGGGTGTGTGCACAGCACATGTGTATAGCTGGGTGTGTGCACAGCACATGTGTATAGCTGGGTGTGTGCAGAGCACATGTGTATAGCTGGGTCTGTGAGCACAGCACATGTGTATAGCTGGGTGTGTGTGTGCACAGCACATGTGTATAGCTGGGTGTGTGCACAGCACATGTGTATAGCTGGGTGTGTGTGTGCACAGCACATGTGTATAGCTGGGTGTGTGTGCAGAGCACATGTGTATAGCTGGGTGTGTGCACAGCACATGTGTATAGCTGGGTGTGTGCACAGCACATGTGTATAGCTGGGTGTGTGCAGAGCACATGTGTATAGCTGGGTCTGTGAGCACAGCACATGTGTATAGCTGGGTGTGTGTGCACAGCACATGTGTATAGCTGGGTGTGTGTGTGCACAGCACATGTGTATAGCTGGGTGTGTGTGCACAGCACATGTGTATAGCTGGGTGTGTGCAGAGCACATGTGTATAGCTGGGTGTGTGCAGAGCACATGTGTATAGCTGGGTCTGTGAGCACAGCACATGTGTATAGCTGGGTGTGTGTGTGCACAGCACATGTGTATAGCTGGGTCTGTGAGCACAGCACATGTGTATAGCTGGGTGTGTGCAGAGCACATGTGTATAGCTGGGTGTGTGTGCAGAGCACATGTGTATAGCTGGGTGTGTGTGTGCAGAGCACATGTGTATAGCTGGGTGTGTGTGCACAGCACATGTGTATAGCTGGGTCTGTGAGCACAGCACATGTGTATAGCTGGGTGTGTGCAGAGCACATGTGTATAGCTGGGTGTGTGTGCAGAGCACATGTGTATAGCTGGGTGTGTGTGTGCAGAGCACATGTGTATAGCTGGGTGTGTGTGCACAGCACATGTGTATAGCTGGGTCTGTGAGCACAGCACATGTGTATAGCTGGGTCTGTGAGCACAGCACATGTGTATAGCTGGGTCTGTGAGCACAGCACATGTGTATAGCTGGGTGTGTGCAGAGCACATGTGTATAGCTGGGTGTGTGTGCAGAGCACATGTGTATAGCTGGGTGTGTGCAGAGCACATGTGTATAGCTGGGTCTGTGAGCACAGCACATGTGTATAGCTGGGTCTGTGAGCACAGCACATGTGTATAGCTGGGTGTGTGCAGAGCACATGTGTGTAGCTGGGTGTGTGTGTGCACGTGCGTAAGTGCTGCGTGTCTGTGTGCTCACACGGGCGTGATGTCCCCCAGCCAGCTCTCCCCGTTCACTGCCCTGTTTGCCCCCACAGAGGTGCAAATACGACACGTGCAACTGTCAGAGCACGGAGGACTGCATGTGCGCGGCCCTGTCCTCCTACGCCCGCGCCTGCACCATCAAGGGCGTCACGCTGTGGGGCTGGCGGGAGCGCGTCTGCAGTGAGTGCCAGGTGTCCTGGGCCCGGGCCGGCCTCCAGGTCGCTGCTGTCCCAGGTGGCAGCTCACCCTGGCCGTCGAGGGTTGAGGGTGCAGGGGGCCGACCTCACTCCCAGCTTCCCCGGCTAGGAAGCAGCAGGAAACCAGCCCTGGGCCACTCTGCTTGCAGGGAGGGGCCTGGAACTGTGGCCACGATGCCTTAGCTCAGAGGGGAGGTGCATGCTGGGGGCTGGGGCACCTGTGTGGCCAGGGGTCCCGGGGTGACTGCCCTTGTTGGCCCCCTGGCTGGGTGGGTGTCCTGGCCAGATGTGGGGCTCGGGGCTGGCTTTCGGGGAAGGGAGCTGCGGGCCGTCCTCCCGCCCCTCAGGCCGGCCCCTCCCCTCTGCAGACAAGGACGTGGGCTCCTGCCCCAGGTCGCAGGTCTTCCTGTACAACCTGACCACCTGCCAGCCGACCTGCCGCTCGCTGTCTGAGCCTGACACCCACTGTGTCAAGGGCTTCGCACCCGTGGACGGCTGCGGCTGCCCCGACCACACCTTCCTGGACGAGAAGGGCCGCTGCGTGGTCCTGGCCAAGTGTTCCTGCTACCACGATGGCGTCTACCTGGAGGCAGGGAAGACCATCCTGAGGCAGGAGAAGCGATGGTGTGTGGCCTGGGGTCAGGGAGGGAGGGCCGGCTCTGCTGGGGGCGCCCACACCCCCGCCCAGTCCCACAGAGCCACTGGGCCCGCCCCCGAAGGGCCCCATTCACCCCCCACCTCTCCCTCACAGCGTTTGCCAGAACGGGAGGCTGCACTGCCTGCAGGTCAAGCAGCCCTACCAGGGTAAGTGGCTGCTGCCCTGTGCATGGCCTGCCGCCCCCCAACCTGCTCCCCCTCCATCGCCTGCGCGAGCCCCGCACCCAACTTCACCTGAGCTGATGTGGCCCCTTCCGTCCCGCAGGCTGCCCGGCCCCGAAGATCCATGTCGACTGCAACAACCGGACGGCGCTGGCCACCCGGAACCCCAGGCCCGTCAGCTGCCAGACGCTGGCTGCCGGCTATGTGCGTGCTGGGCGGGGGCGCTGTGGACGGGGGTGCAGGCGGGCTCCCGTACGGCCGGTCCTGCGGCTCTGGGCCCTAGGTCCTCTGGACACATGCGCTTCGCCGGCCCTCCCCGTTCCTCGTGGGAGGTGACCACCTGTGGGTCCCCACCCAGACCGCTGAGGGCACAGGGACCAGTGTAGGGGCCCCTGGCAGGCTGCTCTCCCCCATCTCCCAGCCCAGTGGTGAGCCCGGGGGCAGGGCTCCGGAGGCTGGACCAGGGAGAGGCGTCAAGCGTCAGAGGGTGGGGGGGCGGGGCAAGAGGGGTGTCTGCAGCAACAGAAGAGGGGCCAGCCACCCTGGGCCTGGCACCTGATCCCCGAACCCCGCTCTCCAACCGCCCGCCAGTACCAGATGGAGTGCATCAGCGGCTGCGTGTGCCCTGAAGGGCTGATTGACGATGGCCGGGGTGGCTGCGTGGTGGAGGAGGCGTGCCCGTGTGTGCACAACAAGGACCTGTACTCCCCCGGGGACAAGATCAGGGTGGACTGCAACACCTGGTAAGCACCCTGGCCCCCGACCCCCAAGCACTCCGTGGGGAGCCGGCCCTGGACCACAGGCCTCCTCCACGGGGGTCTCCTCCGCGGGGCTGGCCGGGGTCTGCAGGGCCCTGGCCTGGGTGGGCGCTGGGATAGGAGGGCCTGGAGGTGTGCTCTGTGAGCTGCTGGAGGGCTTTCCGCACAGCGCCAGGGTACACGCTGAGCAGGGGTGGGGGACCTGGGCCCCTGCAGCCCCTCCAGGCCCCCCATCTCGCTCTCCTCAGCACCTGCCAGAAAGGGCGCTGGGCATGCACCCAGTCCGTGTGCCACGGCACCTGTGCCATCTATGGGAACAGCCACTACATCACCTTCGATGGGAAGTACTATGACTTTGATGGACGCTGCTCCTACGTGGCCGTTCAGGTGAGGCCGAGGGCATGGCCAGAGCCTGCCGCTGCTTCGTGGCCCCTGCGCTGCTGGCCCTGGGCTGCTCCAGACCAGTGAGGAGGCTCCGAGTGGAGGGGTCTGGGGCGGGACGGGAGCCCTTCCGTGGCCCTCCCATTCCATGACCCTCCCGTGGGTTCCGGGGGTGTGGGGTGCAGAGGGGCGTGTGTGTTTGGGGGGGTTAAGGCCCCTCTCAACAGATGAGGGGCTGAGGCTCGACCAGGTCCAGCTGGGGGGAGGTGCCCAGGACCCTCATGGCCGGACCGGCCTGGCTCACGTGCCCGTGGGCCCCCAGGACTACTGTGGCCAGAACTCCTCACTGGGCTCCTTCAGTGTCATCACCGAGAATGTCCCCTGTGGCACCACGGGCGTCACCTGCTCCAAGGCCATCAAGATCTTCCTGGGGGTGAGTGCTGCCTTCCCCTGGGCATGCATGGTCCCTTGGGGACCCTCAGGCCCGGCCAGTGACGGGGCCTCTCCCCTGGGCACAGAGGACAGAGCTAAAGCTGGAGGACAAACACTTCATGGTGATACAGCGTGACGTGGGCCACCATGTGGCCTACACCACGCGGGAAGTGGGCCAGTACCTGGTGGTGGAGGCTAGCGTCGGCATCCTCGTCATCTGGGACAAGAGGACCAGCGTCTTCATCAAGCTCGCCCCCTCCTACAAGGTGCGCAGGCGCCTGCCCGTCAGCCAGTCCGTGCCTGTGCTCCCCCCGGGCCCCCCAGGCTCGTGAGCGGTCAGCCCCTCCCGCCTGCGAGCCCCCGGCAAAGCCCCCGGCCGGCTTGTCTCTGCAGGGCACTGTGTGTGGCCTGTGTGGGAACTTTGACCAGCGATCCAGCAACGACTTCACCACGCGGGACCACATGGTGGTGGAGAGTGAGCTGGACTTCGGGAACAGCTGGAAGGAGGCCCCCACCTGTCCGGACGTGAGCGCCACCCCCGAGCCGTGCGTCCTGAGGCCGCACCGCCTCTCCTGGGCCGAGAAGCAGTGCAGCATCATCAAGGGCCCGGTCTTCGGGGTCTGCCACAGCAAGGTGGGCGGGGAGTGGACGAGGGCGGGGCCGAGGGCGGGGCTGCGTCAGCCTGTGCCATCTGTTCTCCAGCTTCAGCTCCATCTTCTGTGTCCTTTGGACACGTGACCAGAGGTCCAGCCTTCCCTCTGAGACCCCTGGTTGGACCCCCGGCCTCTGGACCTTCCAGGGAGGGAGAAAGGACACAAGCCCCTGAGGCCCAGATGGCCCTTAGCTTCCGGCAGTGGTGGGGGGAGGTGGGCAGGGTTGGGCAACCGTTGCTGGACCTCCCCTGCCAGCCCCACTGGGGGGCTAGGGCTGGGTGACCACACCCTGTCCTGGGCGCAGAGTCGGCCTTGGGGTCCCGAGCTTCCTGGGCCACAGGGGAAGGCCTGTCCGCATGAGGGCGGTGTAGACACCGGGCACATGGAGGCTCCTCCCCTAGGTGGACCCCAAGCCCTTCTACGAAGCCTGTGTCCACGACTCGTGCTCCTGCGACACGGGCGGGGACTGTGAGTGTTTCTGCTCTGCTGTGGCCGCCTACGCCCAGGAGTGCACCAAGGAGGGGGCCTGCGTGTTCTGGAGGACGCCCGAGCTGTGCCGTGAGTGCCCGCCTGTCCTGGGCCTGGGGTGCCAGTGTGGCGGGCCGGAGGCTGCTGCACCGGGGAATGGGGTGTTTGTGACCCCCCCCCCCGCCTCCCCCGCCCGGCCTCGGCCCTCCCCGAGCCTGACCCCCCTCCCCCCTCCCCCAGCCATATTCTGTGACTACTACAACCCCCCGAACGAGTGTCAGTGGCACTACGAACCCTGCGGGACCCACAGCTTTGAGACGTGCAGGACGATCAGCGGCGTTCACTCCAACATCTCCGTGTCCCACCTGGAGGGTGAGGCGCCCTGTGGGGCCCGGGACCCTGCGTGCCAGGGTGGGCCAGGCTCGCCGCGCTGACAGGGGGCTGGGAGCCTGAGTCAAGACCCCGCCCTAGAGGAGAGAGGCAGAAAAGGGGCAGCTTAACACGCCACGTAAGGTCAGGAGACCGTGTGAGGTCGGGGGCGAAGCTGCTGTGGGGAAAGAGCAGAAGAGGGCGAGGTGGGGGCTAGGGAGTCCTCTGCAGCGTCTGTGAGCCGAGAACACGGAGATCTGGGGAGGGAGCAGTGGGCGTGCCCCCCAGGAGGCTGGGCGGGGCCTGGCTGTCCCTTTGGCCACAGGGCCGTGTCAGGGCCCCAGGAAGGGGGCGGTGTCCAGGCCCCTGCCTTCCCAGAGGACATCTGGAGAAGAGGACCTGCCAGGGTGGGGAAGATGGGTAGGGTCTGTGGATGTGGGGTCCTCTGTGCCGGTCCAAGCCCAGTGCCCTGTGCCCACCAGGCTGCTACCCCCGGTGCCCTAAGGACAGTCCCATCTACGACGAGGACCTGAAGAAGTGTGTCACACAGGACCAATGCGGCTGCTATGTCAACGGCACTCACTACGCACCCGGAGAGCCTGTGCCCACGGAGCAGATCTGCCACTCTTGGTATCTAAGCTCACGTCGCAGGGGCCCCGGGGGAGATCAGTGCACACGCACACACGCACCCACATCCACGCACACACACTGGCACACAGTGCTGTTCATGTACACACATGTGGACACATGGCCGCTCGCACACAGGAAACACGGGGAGGGGAGAAGTGGGCCCTCCTTCCTTCTGCTCCCCTTGCCTCGTCCCCTCTCTGCCCACAGTGGGAACCCAGGCGGGGGCTCCTGGACTCAGCCTTTGGGGTAGCGCCCTGAGGCTTTGGGCCGGCGGCAGAGGCGGCTGGGAGAGGCCAGTGTTTCCTCGGGCCTGCAGCCTTGCTCTTGCTTTTCAGTGTGTGTCACAACTCCTCGCAAGTTGTCTGCCGGCCAGAAGTAGGTAAGCTGCCCGCCCCTGGACGGTCCTCCTGGCCCTCCCCCTCCCCCTTTTCTTCCGTGTGGCTTCCCTGGGGCTCCCAGCTCAGATGTGCCTCTGATTCGCAGCAGCCCCTCGGGCTCACCTGAATGTTTGTATTTCTCCTGATGGGGAGCAGATGCCCCATCTGTGGTGTAGCTTCTGTGTCCTGATGGGCACCGCTTAGGATTCTGGGAATGGGGTCCTGACGGGCACTGGTTTGCCAGTGGTTGGAGGTGGGGGAAACCAGTCTTCCCCTTATTGGGACAGACTGAGGAAGGCCTTGTGTGTCTCTGTCTTGTTCCTGACGTGTTGACGTCGGCCTCCCCCCAGGGAAGAATGTCACCTCTAAGAAGGACAGCCCCTTCTGCTACTGGGTGACCTGTGGCCCCAACGGGACGGTGGAGGAGCACTTCGGCATATGCGAGCCCACCCCACCACCCTCGTCCCCCTCAACACCCGCCACCACCACCTCTGTCTCCCTCATCACCCCCTCCACCACCACGAGCACCACTCTGACCGCCAGTACAGGTAAGGTCTTCCCCTGATCCCAGCAGGGCGGCCTTTCTAGGTAGATGGGTGTGATGCCGACATGCCTCTCAACTCAGGGAGTGTCCCCCGCCTCCCAGCATCTTGACCACACCCCTGAGCCCAGATTGCAGCGATGGCGACTCGGGGCCGTCTCCCCAGACCCGCAGGAAACTACCCCTAAGGGTTAGAGGAGGCAGAGAGACACCCTCTAGTCCCTGTGCATGTGCTCGGGCTGAAATTGCAGCTACTGCTGAACGAGCCGCCAGCCGCCAGCCACTGGGGAAAGAAACTGGTAAAATTAAAAGGTTTGAAAAACCTCAGAGCTATAGAATGACATTCTCTTCCCCCCCATTTTACTGCAGTGCCATCTCCCTCTTCAACAACTCAGAGTAAGTCACATTGACGGCGTTCCCAATGATACAGGGCGAGGACCTGCAGAAAACTGCTGGGCGCCTCCCTCGAGACCCAGACACGGGGCTGGGCTGGGTGGGCTGGACCAGCGGCTCGCGGACCGAAGATGCTGTATTTTGGTGACTTGATTCCCGATTTGCTGAGCCCAGGGACACGTGCAGGGGACCTGACCAGCTCAGGGTGAAAACATTGGTCAAGAGTCCAGACCAAGTCCCTGCCGGCGCGCTTCTTCGCTGGACTGGGTGGCCCTTTCCTTATTTATTGGTTTGACATAAGGATTTGAAGGTAGCTGAGGAAGGGGTGCTAGGCTGGCGCTCTGAGGCCTGGGTCTGTCACTGGCATGGCATTGGGGTCTTGGGTTTTTAGCTGCAGAAGGAGGGGAGAAGTGGAGGGTGGAAGTTAGGGCTCAGCTTAGAGCCTCAGAGCCAACACTGCGCCCTTTGGTGATGATGGGGACAGCTGGTCCCAGGGGTCTCGGTTCTCCGAGTCCCACAGATCTCCCGAAAGGCACGCCCCAGCCTGGCTGACCAGCGCTGCGTCTTGCTCGCCTAGGGCTATGCTGCTCCTGGTCCGACTGGATCAACGATGACCATCCCAGAATCGGCAGTGATGGTGGAGACCGAGAGACATTCAACCATGTCTGCAGGGCCCCCAAGGATATCGAGTGCAGGGTGGCCATACAGCCGCACCTCAGATGGGAGGAGCTGGGCCAGGAGGCTCAGTGCAATGTCTCCTTCGGGTTCATCTGCAAGAACGAAGACCAGTTTGGAAAAGGACCTTTTGAAGTCTGCTATGACTACGAGATACGCGTCTATTGTTGCCTGGAGACGGATGAGTGTCGCACGAACACGATCACGACGCCCACCACAACTTCACCTGGGACTCCAACTCCAACCCCCAGCACCACCTCAACAGAGACTCCAACTCCGACCACTACGGAGACCCCAACTACAACACCCACCACCACTTCCACTGGGACTCCAACTCCAACCCCCATCACAACCACAACAGAGATTCCAACTCCGATCACTACAGAGACCCCAGCCACAACATCCATCACCACTTCAACTGGGACTCCAACTGCGGCCCCCACCACAACCTTAACAGAGACTCCAACTCCGACCACTACAGAGATCCCACACACAACACCCACCACCACTTCAACTGGGACTCCAACTCTGACCCTCAGCACAACCACAACAGAGACTCCAAGCACTACAGAGACCCCAACCACAACACCCACCACCACTTCACCTGGGACTGCAACTCCAACTCCCACCACAACCACAATAGGGACTCCAACTCCAACCACTAGTGAGACCCCAACCACAGCACCTACCACCACTTCAACTGGGACTCCAACTGCGACCCCCAGCACAACCACAACAGAGATTCCAACCCCGACCACTACAGGGACCCTGACCACAGCACCCACCACTACTTCAACTGGGACTCCAACCACGACGCACAGCACAACCACAACAGAGATTCCAACTCCGACCTCTACGGAGACCGCAACCACAACACCCACCACCAGTTCAACTGGGACTCCAGCTCCGACCCCCACAACAGCCACAACAGAGATTCCAACTCCGACCACTACGGAGACCCCAACCACAACACCCACCACCACTTCAACTGGGACTCCAACTCCGTCCCCCACGACAACCACAACAGAGATTCCAACCCCAACCAGTACAGAGACCCCAACCACAACACCCACCACCACTTCAACTGGGACTCCAACTCCGACACCCAGCACAACATCAACAGAGATTCCAACTCCACCCACTACAGAGACCGCAACCACAACACCCACCACCACTTCAACTGGGACTCCAACTCCAACCCCCATCACAACCACAACAGAGATTCCAACTCCGATCACTACAGAGACCCCAGCCACAACATCCATCACCACTTCAACTGGGACTCCAACTGCGGCCCCCACCACAACCTTAACAGAGACTCCAACTCCGACCACTACAGAGATCCCACACACAACACCCACCACCACTTCAACTGGGACTCCAACTCCGACCCTCAGCACAACCAGAACAGAGACTCCAAGCACTACAGAGACCCGAACCACAACACCCACCACCACTTCACCTGGGACTCCGAGTCCAACCACCACCACAACCACAACAGAGATTCCAACTCCGACCACTACAGAGACCCCAACCACAACACCCACCACCAGTTCAACTGGGACTCCAGCTCCGACCCCCACAACAGCCACAACAGAGATTCCAACTCCGACCACTACAGAGAGCCCAACCACAACACCCACCACCACTTCAACTGGGACTCCAAGTCCGACCCCCAGCACAACCACAACAGAGACTCCAAGCACTACAGAGACCCCAACCACAACACCCACCACCACTTCAACTGGGACTGCAACTCCAACTCCCACCACAACCACAATAGGGACTCCAACTCCAACCACTAGTGAGACCCCAACCACAGCACCCAACACCACTTCAACTGGGACTCCAACTCTGACCCCCAGCACCACCTCAACAGTGACTCCAACTCCAACCACTACGGAGACCGCAACCACAACAACCACCACAACAACAACAGGGACTCCAACTCCGACCCCCACCACAACTACAAGAGAGACTCCAACTCTGACCACTACAGAGACCCCAACCACAACACCCACCACCACTTCAACTGGGACTGCAACTCCAACTCCCACCACAACCACAATAGGGACTCCAACTCCAACCACTAGTGAGACCCCAACCACAGCACCCAACACCACTTCAACTGGGACTCCAAATCCGACACCCAGCACAACCACAACAGAGATTCCAACCCCGACCACTACAGGGACCCTGACCACAGCACCCACCACTACTTCAACTGGGACTCCAACCACGACCCACAGCACAACCACAACAGAGATTCCAACTCCGACCACTACGGAGACCGCAACCACAACACCCACCACCACTTCAACTGGGACTCCAACTCCGACCCCCACGACAACCACAACAGAGATTCCAACCCCAACCAGTACGGAGACCCCAACCACAACACCCACCACCACTTCAACTGGGACTCCAACTCCGACACCCAGCACAACATCAACAGAGATTCCAACTCCACCCACTACAGAGACCGCAACCACAACACCCACCACCACTTCAACTGGGACTCCAACTCCAACCCCCATCACAACCACAACAGAGATTCCAACTCCGATCACTACAGAGACCCCAGCCACAACATCCATCACCACTTCAACTGGGACTCCAACTGCGGCCCCCACCACAACCTTAACAGAGACTCCAACTCCGACCACTACAGAGATCCCACACACAACACCCACCACCACTTCAACTGGGACTCCAACTCTGACCCTCAGCACAACCACAACAGAGACTCCAAGCACTACAGAGACCCTAACCACAACACCCACCACCACTTCAATTGGGACTGCAACTCCAACTCCCATCACAACCACAATAGGGACTCCAACTCCAACCACTAGTGAGACCCCAACCACAGCACCTACCACCACTTCAACTGGGACTCCAACTGCGACCCCCACCACAACCACAACAGAGACTCCAAGCACTACAGAGACCCGAACCACAACACCCACCACCACTTCACCTGGGACTCCGAGTCCAACCACCACCACAACCACAACAGAGATTCCAACTCCGACCACTACAGAGACCCCAACCACAACACCCACCACCAGTTCAACTGGGACTCCAGCTCCGACCCCCACAACAGCCACAACAGAGATTCCAACTCCGACCACTACAGAGAGCCCAACCACAACACCCACCACCACTTCAACTGGGACTCCAAGTCCGACCCCCAGCACAACCACAACAGAGACTCCAAGCACTACAGAGACCCCAACCACAACACCCACCACCACTTCAACTGGGACTGCAACTCCAACTCCCACCACAACCACAATAGGGACTCCAACTCCAACCACTAGTGAGACCCCAACCACAGCACCCAACACCACTTCAACTGGGACTCCAACTCTGACCCCCAGCACCACCTCAACAGTGACTCCAACTCCAACCACTACGGAGACCGCAACCACAACAACCACCACAACAACAACAGGGACTCCAACTCCGACCCCCACCACAACTACAAGAGAGACTCCAACTCTGACCACTACAGAGACCCCAACCACAACACCCACCACCACTTCAACTGGGACTGCAACTCCAACTCCCACCACAACCACAATAGGGACTCCAACTCCAACCACTAGTGAGACCCCAACCACAGCACCCAACACCACTTCAACTGGGACTCCAAATCCGACACCCAGCACAACCACAACAGAGATTCCAACCTCGACCACTACAGGGACCCTGACCACAGCACCCACCACTACTTCAACTGGGACTCCAACCACGACCCACAGCACAACCACAACAGAGATTCCAACTCCGACCACTACGGAGACCGCAACCACAACACCCACCACCACTTCAACTGGGACTCCAACTCCGACCCCCATGACAACCACAACAGAGATTCCAACCCCAACCAGTACGGAGACCCCAACCACAACACCTACCACCACTTCAACTGGGACTCCAACTCCGACACCCAGCACAACATCAACAGAGATTCCAACTCCACCCACTACAGAGACCGCAACCACAACACCCACCACCACTTCAACTGGGACTCCAACTCCAACCCCCATCACAACCACAACAGAGATTCCAACTCCGATCACTACAGAGACCCCAGCCACAACATCCATCACCACTTCAACTGGGACTCCAACTGCGGCCCCCACCACAACCTTAACAGAGACTCCAACTCCGACCACTACAGAGATCCCACACACAACACCCACCACCACTTCAACTGGGACTCCAACTCTGACCCTCAGCACAACCACAACAGAGACTCCAAGCACTACAGAGACCCTAACCACAACACCCACCACCACTTCAATTGGGACTGCAACTCCAACTCCCACCACAACCACAATAGGGACTCCAACTCCAACCACTAGTGAGACCCCAACCACAGCACCTACCACCACTTCAACTGGGACTCCAACTGCGACCCCCACCACAACCACAACAGAGACTCCAAGCACTACAGAGACCCGAACCACAACACCCACCACCACTTCACCTGGGACTCCGAGTCCAACCACCACCACAACCACAACAGAGATTCCAACTCCGACCACTACAGAGACCCCAACCACAACACCCACCACCAGTTCAACTGGGACTCCAGCTCCGACCCCCACAACAGCCACAACAGAGATTCCAACTCCGACCACTACAGAGAGCCCAACCACAACACCCACCACCACTTCAACTGGGACTCCAAGTCCGACCCCCAGCACAACCACAACAGAGACTCCAAGCACTACAGAGACCCCAACCACAACACCCACCACCACTTCAACTGGGACTGCAACTCCAACTCCCACCACAACCACAATAGGGACTCCAACTCCAACCACTAGTGAGACCCCAACCACAGCACCCAACACCACTTCAACTGGGACTCCAACTCTGACCCCCAGCACCACCTCAACAGTGACTCCAACTCCAACCACTACGGAGACCGCAACCACAACAACCACCACAACAACAACAGGGACTCCAACTCCGACCCCCACCACAACTACAAGAGAGACTCCAACTCTGACCACTACAGAGACCCCAACCACAACACCCACCACCACTTCAACTGGGACTGCAACTCCGACTCCCACCACAACCACAATAGGGACTCCAACTCCAACCACTAGTGAGACCCCAACCACAGCACCCAACACCACTTCAACTGGGACTCCAAATCCGACACCCAGCACAACCACAACAGAGATTCCAACCCCGACCACTACAGGGACCCTGACCACAGCACCCACCACTACTTCAACTGGGACTCCAACCACGACCCACAGCACAACCACAACAGAGATTCCAACTCCGACCACTACGGAGACCGCAACCACAACACCCACCACCACTTCAACTGGGACTCCAACTCCGACCCCCACGACAACCACAACAGAGATTCCAACCCCAACCAGTACAGAGACCCCAACCACAACACCCACCACCACTTCAACTGGGACTCCAACTCCGACACCCAGCACAACATCAACAGAGATTCCAACTCCACCCACTACAGAGACCGCAACCACAACACCCACCACCACTTCAACTGGGACTCCAACTCCAACCCCCATCACAACCACAACAGAGATTCCAACTCCGATCACTACAGAGACCCCAGCCACAACATCCATCACCACTTCAACTGGGACTCCAACTGCGACCCCCACCACAACCTTAACAGAGACTCCAACTCCGACCACTACAGAGATCCCACACACAACACCCACCACCACTTCAACTGGGACTCCAACTCTGACCCTCAGCACAACCACAACAGAGACTCCAAGCACTACAGAGACCCTAACCACAACACCCACCACCACTTCAATTGGGACTGCAACTCCAACTCCCACCACAACCACAATAGAGACTCCAACTCCAACCACTAGTGAGACCCCAACCACAGCACCTACCACCACTTCAACTGGGACTCCAACTGCGACCCCCACCACAACCACAACAGAGACTCCAAGCACTACAGAGACCCGAACCACAACACCCACCACCACTTCACCTGGGACTCCGAGTCCAACCACCACCACAACCACAACAGAGATTCCAACTCCGACCACTACAGAGACCCCAACCACAACACCCACCACCAGTTCAACTGGGACTCCAGCTCCGACCCCCACAACAGCCACAACAGAGATTCCAACTCCGACCACTACAGAGAGCCCAACCACAACACCCACCACCACTTCAACTGGGACTCCAACTCCGACCCCCAGCACAACCACAACAGAGACTCCAAGCACTACAGAGACCCCAACCACAACACCCACCACCACTTCAACTGGGACTGCAACTCCAACTCCCACCACAACCACAATAGGGACTCCAACTCCAACCACTAGTGAGACCCCAACCACAGCACCCAACACCACTTCAACTGGGACTCCAACTCTGACCCCCAGTACCACCTCAACAGTGACTCCAACTCCAACCACTACGGAGACCGCAACCACAACAACCACCACCACAACAACAGGGACTCCAACTCCGACCCCCACCACAACTACAAGAGAGACTCCAACTCTGACCACTACAGAGACCTCAACCACAACACCGACCACCACTTCAACTGGGACTCCAACTCCGATTCCCACCACAACCACAACAGAGATTCCAACCCCGACCACTACAGGGACCCTGACCACAGCACCCACCACTACTTCAACTGGGACTCCAACCACGACGCACAGCACAACCACAACAGAGATTCCAACTCCGACCACTACGGAGACCGCAACCACAACACCCACCACCACTTCAACTGGGACTCCAACTCCGACCCCCACGACAACCACAACAGAGATTCCAACCCCAACCAGTACGGAGACCCCAACCACAACACCCACCACCACTTCAACTGGGACTCCAACTCCGACACCCAGCACAAAATCAACAGAGATTCCAACTCCACCCATTACAGAGACCGCAACCACAACACCCACCACCACTTCAACTGGGACTCCAACTGCGACCCCCATCACAACCACAACAGAGATTCCAACTCCGACCACTACAGAGACCCCAACCACAACACCCACCACCACTTCAACTGGGACTCCAACTGCGACCCCCATCACAACCACAACAGAGATTCCAACTCCGACCACTACAGAGACCCCAGCCACAACATCCATCACCACTTCAACTGGGACTCCAACTGCGACCCCCACCACAACCTTAACAGAGACTCCAACTCCGACCACTACAGAGATCCCACCCACAACACCCACCACCACTTCAACTGGGACTCCAACTCCGACCCTCAGCACAACCAGAACAGAGACTCCAAGCACTACAGAGACCCTAACCACAACACCCACCACCACTTCAACTGGGACTGCAACTCCAACTCCCACCACAACCACAATAGGGACTCCAACTCCAACCACTAGTGAGACCCCAACCACAGCACCTACCATCACTTCAACTGGGACTCCAACTCCAACTCCCACCACAACCACTACAGAGATTCCAACTCTGACCACTACAGAGACCCCAACTGGGACACCCACCACCACTTCAACTGGGACTCCAACTCCGACTCCCACCACAACCACAACAGAGATTCCAACCCCGACCACTACAGGGACCCTGACCACAGCACCCACCACTACTTCAACTGGGACTCCAACCACGACCCACAGCACAACCACAACAGAGATTCCAACTCCGACCACTACGGAGACCGCAACCACAACACCCACCACCACTTCAACTGGGACTCCAACTCCGACCTCCACGACAACCACAACAGAGATTCCAACCCCAACCAGTACGGAGACCCCAACCACAACACCCACCACCACTTCAACTGGGACTCCAACTCCGACACCCAGCACAACATCAACAGAGATTCCAACTCCACCCACTACAGAGACCGCAACCACAACACCCACCACCACTTCAACTGGGACTCCAACTCCAACCCCCATCACAACCACAACAGAGATTCCAACTCCGATCACTACAGAGACCCCAGCCACAACATCCATCACCACTTCTACTGGGACTCCAACTGCGACCCCCACCACAACCTTAACAGAGATTCCAACTCCGACCACTACAGAGACCCCAGCCACAACATCCATCACCACTTCAACTGGGACTCCAACTGCGACCCCCACCACAACCTTAACAGAGACTCCAACTCCGACCACTACAGAGATCCCACACACAACACCCACCACCACTTCAACTGGGACTCCAACTCCGACCCTCATCACAAGCACCACAGAGACTCCAAGCACTACAGAGACCCTAACCACAACACCCACCACCACTTCAATTGGGACTGCAACTCCAACTCCCACCACAACCACAATAGGGACTCCAACTCCAACCACTAGTGAGACCCCAACCACAGCACCTACCACCACTTCAACTGGGACTCCAACTGCGACCCCCACCACAACCTTAACAGAGACTTCAACACCGACCACTACAGAGATCCCACCCATAACACCCACCACCACTTCAACTGGGACTCCAACTCCGACCCTCAGCACAACCACAACAGAGACTCCAAGCACTACAGAGACCCTAACCACAACACCCACCACCACTTCAACTGGGACTGCAACTCCAACTCCCACCACAACCACAATAGGGACTCCAACTCCAACCACTAGTGAGACCCCAACCACAGCACCTACCACCACTTCAACTGGGACTCCAACTCCGACCCCCAGCACAACCACAACAGAGATTCCAACTCCGACCACTACAGAGACCCCAAGCACAACACCCACCACCACTTCAACTGGGACTCCAACTCAGACTCCCAGCACCACCTCAACAGGGACTCCAACTCCAACCACTACAGAGATCCCAACCACAGCACCCACCACCACTTCAACTGGGACTCCAACTCCGACCACCACCACTACAGAGACAATCCCCACCACTATCACAACCACTGAGACCCCAACACCAATAACCACCACGACAGTGACCCCAACACCACCACTGACCACCAGCTCCATGGTGACTCCCACTCCGACCCTCACCATTAGCACCACCTCCACTGAGACCCCAACATCTACACCCACCATAACAGAGGCCCCAACTCCAGCATCCACCACCACAGAAATCCCCTCCCCGACCACTGCCACATCCACAGAGACTCCAACCCCACCTCCCAACATTAGCACTACCAGCAGCACATCAAAATCTCTTCCTACGTCTTCCCCTCCAACCTCCCAGTCCACCTATCCCTCTTCCATGGAATCTACCACGCTTGTGACCACTGCCCCAACAATTGTGGAGACATATAGCACACCACAGACCCCAGCGTCGACAGAATCAGCCATCACTACAACAGGAGGAACCACGCCCTCTCCACCTACACCTGGCACCACCCCTCCAGGTACACAGAGACCATGGAACTTGTGTGGTTATTGGTGATGCGCTTACCGTTCCTTCTCCCGCCAGGGGAGCTTTACAACTCTTGGGACTTGAGACAGGTGCCCCCCACCCTACCCAGTGAGAGCGGTCCCCAAGAAGGCTCCAGGAGGGCTCGCCTGCCTCTCCTGCCCCCCAAGTCCCGATGCTGAGTGTTCAGGAAGCTGCTGACCCCACAGTACGTCTCTCCTTGGGCATGGCTGCCTGTGGCCCACATCCCTCAGCCTATGGCTGTAAGATGGGCTACGTGGGCAAAGCCATCCTGAGGGGAGACCACCGAGGCATGTGTGGCCTCATGGGGAGTAGAGGCTGCCAGTCAGGTGCCATGGGACACCCTCCCTCTGTCCCCCCTCTTCCAGCTGCACTTCTCCCTGGGGCTTTGGAGGGCCGCTGGTCAGCCTTTCTTGATGGACCAATGTCCTGTGGCTCTCGTGCTGCCTGGAGCTGGTGCCTCACCCCCGTGGCCCCCCTGTTACATACACCATAGACTGTGGGCCCTGACAGTCTGCTCAACCCTGAGACTGAGGGCTGGGGAAATGGATGTGAGGCCTCCCACGCCAGGTACCACGTCCTTCGAGTGAGCTGCCCACATGCACTTGCCACCAGACCGCCTGTGCATCTACGATGGGTGGACGCCCTCAGCCCTGACTGCACCCTCCATTCTTACAGGCTCGCCAACCTCGGGTCCCACCTCCTCGAAGACCACTCCCACCCATGGAACCACGACTGGGCCCCCTTCATCCACCACAGGCCCCCCTTCCACACGCACACCCACTCCCGCGACTGTGTCAACGACTTCCACGGGAGCTTCCACACCAATAGGACACTCGTCGACCATGCCACCCACGCCACAGACCACCAGCACCTTGACCTCCAGTGTGACCACCCCTACGGTGATCCCATTAACCTCACCCCACATCACCACGAGCATCGTCCCAGTCACCTCCAAGCCCCAGAAGATATGCTGCTATTTAAATGACACGTACTATGCCCCAGGTATCCAAGCTTTTCATTCTGACTCAGGCAATGCAGGCTGGCGGGACTTTGCGTTCCCAGCGCCCAGGGGTCAGTTGAAGGTCTAAACTGGGTGCTTGCTTGGGAAGCTGGATGCCAGCATGGGCGGATGTCTCCATGGCCAGCCCCGTGTGCTGCCACCGCAAATCAGGGCTGAGTGAGGGTGGTGTGGACTTCTCTCTCGTGGCCTCTGTGGGGACCCGCCTGGGTACTCTGGTGGCCAGCCCTGTGTGGTTGGGGTAAGGACTGGGTCTTTCCCCTTGCAGGTGAGCTGGTGTACAACAGCACACATGGGGACACCTGCTATTACGTGAACTGCTCGCTGAACTGCACCCTTGAGATCTTCAACTCGTCCTGCCCATCCACACCCACCACCCAGCCATCCACGACATCCAGTGTGCCGCCCACCACCAAGCCCCCTGCGTGCCTGGACTTCGATCCTCCCAGACAGGTCTGTGTCTGTGGGTGGCTTTTGTCCCCTCGGGCACACCCCCCCACTATCTGGGCATCCAAAGCCCCAGGCTCTACCTTTCTGCTGGTCATGCCCCTGCCCCTATGCCCCACATCCCCAGTTGGGCGAAGGCTTTAGGCAGCTTGCTGGGCTCAGGGTCTGCTGTGGCCCTCCTACCTTCTCTCCCACATGCCCCTTGCTGTAGTGAGGTGGCTGGCTGCCCTCCTGGACGGGGTTGCCCTTCGCCTTCAGCCTCCTGGGCAGGGCTCTTAGGTGCTCACCTGGGGCCTCGCCTGCACGGCCCACCCCTCCTGTGTGAACCTGGGTGCCAGGCTGGTGCCGCTGACCCTGTGCCCTCCCCACCTGCAGGAGAACGAGACCTGGTGGCTGTGTAACTGCACCATGGCCATCTGCAAGTACAACAACACCGTGGAGCTCGTGGAGGTGAAGTGCGACCCCCCACCCATGCCCACCTGCTCCAACGGCCTCATGCCTGTGCGCGTCGAGGACCCCGACAAGTGCTGCTGGCACTGGGAGTGTGACTGTAAGCCCGACGCCGCAGAGACCCACCTCACCTGCTCCCCACTGTGTGTGTGGGGGCTGCAGACCCCAGGCTGTCGTGATGGCTTTGATGGCTGAGCACCCGCGGAGAGCCAGGCCCACGTTTGGAGCAGTTTCTCACGCCTCCTGCTTATTCCCCATCTCAGGCCAGGGGTCCGGGGGGAAGAGAGGGGCTTGCCTGGTGGAGCATGGCCACCGCCGAGGGGCCTGGGGTGGGGGTGGGGCAGAGCTGGAGTTGGAACCGAGGCCTGGCCACTGCGGGCTGAGTGCGGAAGGCACTCTTGGGGCCCAGATGTCCCACGTGCCCCAGGAACCAGACTCCGGGGCTTCCCTCAGTTTCTGCTTGCCCTTCCCACCTGACCCTTGACCCTTGGTCCCTGTCCTTGACCCTGTCCCTGTCCCAGCCCCCAGCCCATGGCTCGGCACTGGCTCACCCCAGCTCCCTCTGCAGGCTACTGCACGGGCTGGGGGGACCTGCACTACGTCACCTTCGATGGGCTCTACTACAGCTACAAGGGCAACTGCACGTACGTGCTGGTGGAGGAGATCACTCCCACCATGGACAGCTTCGGGGTCTACATCGACAACCAGCACTGCGACACTGACAGCCAAGTGTCCTGCCCCCGCACGCTCATCGTGCGCCATGAGACCCAGGAGGTGCTGATCAAGACCGTGCACACGATGCCCATGAGGGTGCAGGTACGTTGGCTGGGGAAGGGTGTCCACGGCGGGGCGCACTGATGTGGGCTCCCTTAGCCGGTGGGAGGCTGGGCTTCCTCCCCCAGAGCCAGGCTTGGAGAGGGCAGGGCGGCGCTCAGCGGACACATTTCTGTGTCTGGCCCTCTGGAGGCATTCAGGGACCTCTTGACCTCCCCCTCTCATGCCCCTGCCACCCACCCTGGGCACAGGTCTCTGTGGCAGAAGCCCCCTCCCTGAGGACAGGGGTGAGTGGGGAGGGGCCCTGAACACACTGCACGGAGTTGTTGGTTCCCGTGGCCCGGGGAGTCCTACCCCCTGCACGGGGGCCCCCAGGTCTCCGGGGGACTCTGAGGACAGCGGCCCTGCCACCTTGCCCCTGAGACGAGTCAGGACAAGGATCAGAAGAGGGAAGGGGGAGAGGGACGGGCAGAGATCCCTGCACTGGGCGCTCAGCCTGAGGACAGGCGGGGGAGGGTGACCCCAGGTGCCTCCGGAGGCACAGCTCGTCCCGCCCTGCTGGCCTTCCCTGACCCCAGATGTCTCGGCCACAGGTGCAGGTCAACAGGCAGGCCGTGGCGCTGCCCTATAGAAAGTACGGGCTGCAGGTGTACCAGTCAGGCATCAACTATGTGGTGGACATCCCTGAGCTGGGTGCCCTCATCTCCTGCGACAGCCTTTCCTTCTCCATCCGGCTGCCCTACCGCCGGTTCGGCAACAACACAAAGGGCCAGTGTGGTGAGCCTCTCGCCCCCCCGGGAGGGTGGCCCCCCGGGAGGGTGGCCCCCCGAGCGCTGCCCCTGGGAGGGTGGCCCCCCGGGAGGGTGGCCCCCCGGGAGGGTGGCCCCCGGGAGGGTGGCCCCCCAGGGAGGGTGGCCCCCCGGGAGGGTGGCCCCCGGGAGGGTGGCCCCCCAGGGAGGGTGGCCCCCAGGGAGGGTGGCCCCCGGGAGGGTGGCCCCCAGGGAGGGTGGCCCCCCAGGGAGGGTGGCCGGGCTGCGGCTGGCTGCGGGCGCCTGCCCCCGCGGCTGTGGTTCTCAGCGCCGTGCAGGCCCCCACTGCCTTATTGGGGCTGGGCTCCTGTGGGAAGCCAATAGGAGCCTAGTCTAGTCTGTGCCCTTGGCCCCGGCCAGCCGGCCACCAGGGACCTGGGCTGGGAGGGGCTGGGTCCTGGGGGCTTTGCCCAGCCTGCTGGACGGCTGGGCTTGGCTCAGGGACACGTGGCCTTCCTGCCAACACAGGCACGTGCACCAACAGCACCTCGGATGACTGCATGCTGCCCGGTGGGGAGGCCGTTGCCAGCTGCGAGGTCGCGGCTGGCCACTGGGTGGTGAACGACCCCTCGGAGCCGCAGTGTCCCCACAGGGGCTTCACCACCGAGCGCCCGGCCGCCTGGCCGTCGGTGGGCAGCAGCACAACCACCGGGACACGCTCTCCGTCTCCGCTCTGCGAGCTCATCAAGGACAGGTGATCCCGGCCCGGGCCCAGCTGCACCCCTGCTGGTCTGCGGAGAAGAGGCCACAAGGGCTGAGCCTGGGGCTGGGGAGGCAGAAGGAGGTCACAGTGGGGCCCAGGACTCGGGCTCCTGATTTCCATGGGGCTGAGTGGCCCGTAAGGCATCCCTGTGCCCTTTGTGACCCCCCCATCTCTCCTGCCTCCTGGGCTGGTGCAGGGGCGGTTGGGCTTGAATCCTGGGTAGAGACTAGTTGACTCGGGACAGAGTTCGCATCCAGGACTGATGCTGGGGAGGGGTATTTGGGCTTAGACAGAGAGGGGGCGCTCCCAAAGCTGGCATCCCTGGGAGCGAGCAGCTTGTCCCCAGAGGTGGGCGAGGCGGGGCTGGGAGGTTCCCTGCTGGTGTTGCTGGAGGGGGGTCTTGGCACCCCGTGGCCGTTTAGACACGAAGCTTCCATCTCCGGCCCGAGCACAGCGCCTCATCCTCGGGCCACAGTGCTGGCCCCCCTACCCCAAGGCCAGCCCCGCCGCTCTGCTCCCACCCTCAGCCCACGGGCACCTGTCTGGTGGTGCAGGCTGAGCCGGGCCCCGGGGGACAGCCCGGGTGGAGGTGCTGGGCAGGGGGTATTGTGAGAGAGGCTGGGGCACCGGCCAGACCGTGACCTGCAGCCCTCCACCCGCAGCTTGTTCGCCCGGTGCCACGCTGTGGCATCCCCCAGGCACTACTACGAAGGCTGCACATCCGACAGCTTCGCCGCGCCCGGCTCAGGCCTGGAGTGTGCCAGCCTGCAGACCTACGCCGCCCTCTGTGCCCAGAAGGGCATCTGCGTCGACTGGCGGAGCCGCACCGGCGGGGCCTGCCGTGAGTGCCTGCCCGCCCCGTCCCGGGCTCTGCTGGGCGCTGTGCCGGGAGCCAGACTGGGGTGGGGGGACAGGCCACCAGAAGGGCCGCCTTGCTCAGCACCCGGCGGGCTGGGCCCCCTCCTCCTGGCTCGAGACAGCACGGGGGGCTGAGGCCACGCTCAGCCCGTGCGGGTGTGTCGGGTCCTGTTTGGGAGGGGCTGGGCACGATGTCACTTGGGGGTTAGGGTGGGGGACACAGGCTTTCCCCCTCTGACTCTGGTTCCTGCCCCCTCCCCGCAGCGGTGACGTGCCCGGCACACCGCGAGTACCGGGCCTGTGGTCCCGTGGAGGAGCCCACCTGCAGGTCCAGGTCAGTAGCCGTGGATGCGTCGGGGCGGTGGGCTGTCCCTCTGACCGTGCTCCTGGCCGGTGTGTCAGGGCTGGTCGTCCAGTCCGTCCCCTCGCCGTCTCATGATGCTCTCCCCCCCAGCCCCACCCAGGCAAACAGCCCACGCCTGGCGGAAGGCTGCTTCTGTCCCAAGGGCACCACCAGCTACGCGCCCGGCTTCGACGTCTGCGTGGACCTGTGCGGTAGGCTGCCTGCCAGAGGCCGCTACTCCTCCCTGGGGCTGAGGCCAGCTCCCACGTGCTGGGGCTGTGCTCACGGGGCTGTGCTCACAGGGCCTGTCTCCTTCCTTCCTAGGCTGCGTGGGGCCCGACAACGTGCCCAGAGAGGTAGGCCGACACCCTTGGTGCTGGGACTGGACACTCCCACGAGTCCTGCATTTTGGGAGGTGGGATGGGTTGGAATGAGAACCTGGGACCCTTGGAGGCTATAATGAGTAATGAGTGATTTAAGTCCTGGAAGGCTGAGCTAGCAGGGGGATCCACCCACTAGCCATTTCATGCTCTGTCTACACCTGCGGCGGCGTCTGCAGTGTTGAGCGTGTCTCCTGCGCGTGGTTGGCTCTTTAGCTCCACGCTGTGTGAGCCCCACAGAGGCACGTGGTGCGTCTGCCCCGCACCAGGCCTGTGTGTGCACACGCTGGTGAGCAGGTCTCGGTTGTGATGTGAGTGTCCTGGCCCAGGAGCTGCCTTGTGCGCTCGGAGCGGGGAGGGCGCGGGCTTTCCCGCAGGCCGCCGGGTGCAGCGCTGCCTCGGGCTGACCGGCGCCCGCTCTCCCCCTGTTTGCCCCTCCTCCCTGCAGTTTGGGGAGCACTTTGAGTTCGACTGCAAGGACTGCATCTGCCTGGAGGGGGGCAGCGGCATCATCTGCAGGCCCAAGACATGCCACCCCAGGCCCCGCATGGAGTGCAAGGAGAACGGCGCCTACACTGTCACAGAGGTCGACCCCGCCAACGTCTGCTGCAGCATCACCTCTTGCAGTAAGGCGTCCGCGGGGCAGGGAGCGGGCCTGGCCCTGCTGTGGTTTCTGGAGGTGGGGGCCTCAGGGCGTGTCTGCAGGACGGTGGGCTTCGGTGGGGCCATGGGGGTCCAGACCCCGGGTCCCTCTGCTGCAGGCCCCCGCCCCGTGCAGGGTGGCGTCGGGGCTCGGCCAGCTAGCAGCCGTGCTCACTGGGGTGTCTCCCCCGTTTTCAGAATGCAACGCCAGCCTGTGCAGGGAGAACCCCCCGCCGTGCCCGCTGGGCTTCGAGGTGAAGAGCAAAATGGTCCCTGGGAGGTGCTGCCCCTTCTACTCGTGTGGTAGGTGGGCCGGGGTGGGGGATGAAGGAGGTCTAGGCCGGGCAGCCGGGCTGGGGCTGGGCAGTGGTGTGATGGGGGGATGGGGAGGTGGGGGGGTGGGGCTGAAGTGGCCCCTGCCTGGGGGCTCAAGTTCTGCCCAGCGGATGCACCCAGCCCAGTCCGCTGGCTCTGCGTCCACGTGGGCTCAGGCAGGACAGTCTGACCTTTGTTCCTCTTCTTCCCCCCAAGTGCCCAAGGGCGTGTGTGTTCTCCGGAACGCTGAGTACCAGGTGAGCCCTGACGGGCTGCGGGGAGTGGGGCCGGGTGCACAGAGGGCATGGGGTTTGGCAGGCTCTTGGCTGGCCCGGTGAGGGGCCCTGCTCTGGGGGCTCTCGGCCCCGGGCGCCCAGCTCACCTGCTGGTGATGGGGGGCGGTGCCCTGGAGGAGGGGAGGTGCCTTGGAGGCCCCGCCTCACCTTCCCTCCCCGTGCCCGAAGCCCGGTTCTCCAGTCTTCTCCAAGTGCCAGAACTGCACGTGCACCGACCGCAGGGACAACGCCACGCAGCTCAACGTCATCTCCTGCACCCACGTGCCTTGCAACACCTCCTGCAACCGCGTAAGCACCCCGTGCCCAGACAAGGGCGGCCCGCCCACCGCCGTCCCCGCGCAGCCCTTCCTCTTTCGATGCCAGCCTGCCCGGGTGTCCTGCAGGGCTTTGAGCTGGTGGACGTCCCCGGCGAGTGTTGCAAGAAGTGTCAGCAGACCCAGTGCATCATCAACCAGCCCGGCAGCCAGAGCGTGGTCCTGAAGGTGCACATGCCTGTCCTTCCCCGCCCGGGGCAAGGCTGAGTCTCCCCCGGGGCTGCAAGGCTGTCCACGTCCTGTCTCTTATCAGGACACCTGCCATGGGATTTTGGCCCCCTGTCCCTCCCCCACGCCCCGGGTAATCCAGGATGGTCTCACCTGGAGATCTTTAACTCAGCTCCCTCTGAAAGACACCCTTTCCAGGTCAGGTCACCTCTGCGGGATGTGCGGGTTAGGTTGTGGACCCGTCTGTGGACTACAGGCTGGTAGTCCCTGGGCCCCTCCTGGGTGCCACCGGCCTGGTGGCCCCGGGCCTGTGGGCTGCACTCGGCAGGGTGTTCGGGGAGCTGCCAGGTGTCTCCAGTTGCCTTTCTGGGTGGGACTCCTGCCAGGCCTCCCACAGACCCTCCTCTGCCCCACAGCCCGGGGACATGAAGAGAGACCCCCTGAACAACTGTACCTTCTTCAGCTGCATGAAGATACATGGCCAGTTCATCTCATCCATCTCCAGCATCACCTGCCCCGACTTTGACCCCAGCACCTGTCTCCCGGTGAGCGGGCCCATCACTGCTGGGAGTGGGGGTCCCCGATGTTCCTGAGCGGCTGGCCCGCCAGCACCAGGACAGCAGCCTCCAGCCTGGAGGGTCTGCTGTGGGCCCTTATGCAGGAACGGCCGCGTGCACCCCCGTGGCAAGCGGGGGGCTGTCACTGCTCGGGGAGGCCTGCGAGTCCCAGCTGCTTCTCCTTCCCGCCAGGGCTCCATCACACTCATGCCCAATGGCTGCTGCAGGAAATGTGAGTTCCGGCGGGTGGCTCCTGGGGCGCGGGGCGCGGCGGCCTGGCAGCGGGCTCCACCCGGGCCCCTTGGAGGGAGGACAGCACGAGGGGGTGGTGCCCCGGGAATCCCGTCCCCTCTGTGCCACTCTCAGCTGGACGCTGAGTTCGAAGGCATCACCTGGGCTGCCCAGGAAGCCTGAATCCCTTCCTGAGAAGCAGGACAGAGCTCAGCTTACTTGAGGGCGGCCGAGGTGGGGTGCTTGGGGAGGGGAGAGGAAGCAGTGAGGGGGAGTGAGAGGGCCCTGGATGGTGGAGACCCCCCGAGCCTCTGCCCCCTCTCCCCAGGCCTCCCTCGCAATGAGACCAGGGTCCCCTGCTCCACTGTCCCTGTCGTCAGGGAAATTTCCCACAACGGCTGCACCAAGCTGGTCACCATGAACGACTGCTCCGGGTCCTGCGGGACCTTTGCCATGTGAGGCCCAGGCCGCGAGTGGCCCTGGTGGGGGCGGCGGGGGGGATCCTGCGGGACCTTCGCCATGTGAGGCCCAGGCCGTGAGTGGCCCTGGTGGGGGCGGCGGGGGGGATCCTGCGGGACCTTCGCCATGTGAGGCCCAGGCCGCGAGTGGCCCTGGTGGGGGCCGCGGGGGGGCGGGGGCTGCGTCCGCGCCAGCAGGCAGTGGCGCCTCACCCCGGCTGCTCTGCAGGTACTCGGTCGAGGCCCAGTCCCTGGACCACAGGTGCTCCTGTTGCAAGGAGCAGCGCACCAGCCAGCGGGAGGTGACGCTGCAGTGCCCGGACGGGCGCGGGCTCAAGCACACCTACACCCACATCGACAGCTGTCTGTGCCAGGACACCATGTGCGAACTGCCCCCCTGGCGCAGGGCCCGGCGCTCTGGCCTCAGGGACCTGGGCCCGGGGCGGGGGTGAGCGGGGAGCGCTCGGCCACCCAGGCCCTGCCTCCACCGTCCATACACCCCCTCTATTGACCCTCTGAGCTTCCTCGCCTCCTAATCTGACCTTCTCTCTGCAGATGTTTATTCTCCAAAAGCCTTTGTTCGAGTCTCTGCTTTTCCGAAATAAACTCAGGCAGACACTGCACTGCTGTGTTTCAGGAGAGGCTGGGCGTCGGGTGGGCCGCCGCGCACGGCCGAGGTCTGGCTGATTCCTGGGGAGCGGGTGGGCTCCGGCCACCAGGCTCTGCACACAGGATCGGGGGGACACAGTGCCCAGGGGCCTGGCCTGGCTTCGGCAAACCCCGGAAGGCGCTGTCCTGCCCTCTCCTGCCCTTGGCATGCACGAAGCCCTGGCGGGGCCACCGAGATGCAGGTGGCCCCCCGCTGCAGGAAGCCCCCGAGCCCGATTTTGTGAAGAAGGACGCAGTCCCTTTCGCAGCCGTTATGCTGCCTGTGCACCTGTTGCGTGCGTGTGAGTGTGTGTTCGCATATGTGACCTGTGTGTGAATGTGCACACGTTTGCATGTGTGTGTGAAATGCACCAACCCCTGGGGAAATAGAGAAGGTCCTGGTCCACAGACGGGGGCAGCATGCCGACGCCTGCTGCAAAAACTGACAAAAAGTGACCTTATGGGTCCCTCCGGGCTGCCGTAACGCAGCTGGCCGCAGGGCCTCCGGCTGGCTCTGGGGACCAGGCCAGGAAGCGGCCCTGTGTGCGTGCGTGTGTCCACGTGTCCACACGCCCATGTGTGTCTGGGGACCTGCTCTGTGCGCTGGCTGAGATACCAGAATGGGAATTCTAGGGAAGGGACCCTCTGGTCCTTTTACCGTAGAGTGAGGCTGGCAGCCGTGGAGACCCACGGGGTTGGGAGGGGAGCAGTTGCTTCTCTCTGACCAGGTGGTGGGGGAGTGGGGGCCCTGGGTTCCTGGGCTGAGGACCCCCAGGTGTAGTAATCCAACCTGTGAGCAGCCTTGGAGACCTAAGGGGAGGGCACTCTGCCCCCGGGGCCCAGGTACAGTCTGCTGTCACATTTGCACCTGATACCTGTCGGCCACATTTACACCTGGCTCATGGGTGCTGGATGAAGCTGCCCAGGGCCCAGCCGTGCTTGCACAGGGCGGACCCAGGCCCCCTACCTCCCCTCCACCCCCTGCCTCCTGCCGAGCTGGGCTGAGGCCACTGCCCTCCCCTCAGCCACCTGACCCCCTCCCCCACCTGACCCCCACCTGACACCAGGTCAGGACACCCCAGCACAGCAGTACCACCCTGGATCCCGGGCTCCTGGTGACTTCAGGAGCTCATACTGCACCTGGCCCAGCCCGTGGACTCCTCGGTGGTCAGTTGGCCTGGGATGGACTTGGAGTCACCAAGTCCCCTCCTAAAGCAGATTTGTTAAGGGGACAGAGGGGTTGCCCACCCCTGCTTTGTGGCCACGTGGGGTCCTGGGTGCCTCAGAGCCAGGCCTGCTGGTAAGCGGTCACTGAGCCCACCCCAGGCTCTCAGCTGTTCCTCTGTCCCTCCTGGGCCATGAGGGCTGTGAGCTCCATTCACTCAGTGTGTGGCCTGTTGCCTGGACCTGGACCCGAGCCCCAGGCCCGGCAGCTCCAGCCCCGGCTGCGAGACCTGTAGGACAGGCCCGGGGGGAGGGCGCTGGGGCCGGCGCTGGGTCGGGGGGTGGTGTCAGGCTCTGGCCAGCATCCTCCTTGGCCTCCCAGGTCCCCACTGCTGCCCCACTAGCCCTGGCCTCACAGCTGTGAAACGGGGGTTCCCGGGTGACCAGGGGTGGGCAAAGGTGGGTTGTGCCCCCAGGCCCGCTGATTTAAGCAGAACAGCCCTGGCTTTTTTCTCTTGGACACGGAGTTTCCATGAAGTTTTGCTTGGAAAGAGGTTTTTGGCTTAAAAATAGTTTGACAGGGACTTCCCTGGTGGTCCAGTGGTGGCTAAGACTCTGCATTCCCAGGGCAGGGGGCCCGGGTCCCATCCCTGGTCAGGGAACTAGATCCCACGCACCGCAGCTGAGTCCGAATGTTGCAACTAAGACCCGGTGCAGCCAAATAAATAAATAAATATTAAAAAAAATAGTTCGACAAAATCATCGGCAGATGGTGGGAGGCCGCGGCCCTGTCCCCCGAGAGGAACCCGCGGGCGCCTCCCGCCCACCCCGCACGTCGAGCGCTCACGGACGAATGAACCAGGGAGCGCGTGAGCAGAGGAGCCATCCACACGCCAGCCTCTGCGCACGACCCCAGGCCCACGAAGACCCAGGCGGGGGGGGGGGGGGGGGGGGGCGGGGGGGGGCGGTACCGATTCATTGTTTCGCTTCCGTCAGGCCAACGGTTCCTGCCCCACCCCCCTGTTTAGATGCGGGCTCTGAGGGCTCTGCTGTCTGCCGGACACCTGTACGGTGGGTGGCAACCCGGCCCTCTGCTCAGAGAGCAACCGCCTGGGCCCTGCCCCTCCCTCCGCGCTCCCAGCCCAGCCCCTCTCCCACTTCAGCCTTCCGATCCTGCGGAGACCCCAGGCCCTGGGGCTGCTCCACAGGTGCTCCCCGCCTGCTCCAGACCTGGTTTCTAGCTGGGGAGGGGTCCCCATGGAGACCCCAGGCCGGGCCCACACCGCCGATGGATGCAAAGCCCAGACGCCAGGTGGTTCCCTGCTCCCCAGTCCGCGGCCCCTCTCCTGGTCTGGGTCTCTGGTCTGAGCTCCCCTTTCCACTGACGCCTCTGGGGCCGATCTCTCCTCTGACCAGAGGCAGAGAGGCCTCCACCTGCCTCCACCGCCTCTGCCCCCCCAGGCTCTCAGGCACCGCTGTGCCAGGGCAGAGGCGGCAGATGTTCCCAACCACCTGGGTGGCCCAGGGGACACCTTCTGTAAATGGGGACTTGGCAGAACAGGTGCGTCCCTGTCCGGACAGCCTGCCCCCTCCCCCTGCACACGGCCCACCCAGGTCACAGAGGCGTTGGAGGGTCAGGATGGGGGACAGGGAGGGAGGAGGGCGGGCAGCCTGCAGCCCCCCCCCCCCAGCTGCTCTCTCTTCCTCCTCACCTGGCTCACCACCCAGAGCTGTGTCCTCCTAGGACTCCCTAGGGGTACGCCCCTGGAGCCACGGCCATCTGCTTCTCCCACGGCCCATGGTGGGCTGTCCCCTGTCTGGGGTGCCCCCAGGGCACAGGAGACAAGGACCAGGTCAGGCAGGTGGGCGGCCCTGCCCCGGGGACCTGGAAGCTGGGCTACAAGGTCTCCGCCACTGTCTTGGGTGCCGTGGGAACAGGGCCAGGCTTGGGACAAAGTAACTGCCCCTCTCCATGCTGCCCCACCCGCCCTGGGTCGTCACAGCTCCTCCCCGCTTCCCGCAGCCTGCCCACCTCTGCCCCTGGCCAGGAGGCTATGTAAGAGTAAAACACCTCACTGTTGGCTAAGTGCCTGTTTCTCCTGCTGCCCCCGTGGACCCTCACGCTACAAGGGCCCTGACACAGGGTTCACTCCAACCCTGTTTTCAGTAGGAAAACAGGCCTGGAGGGCAAGGGGCTCCCAAGGCCACCAAGTGGACCCCGAGGCAGAGTTGACCAGGCCATGGGTCCTTCTGCTGCATGCCGCCTTCCCCCCCCGCCCCACCCCAGCAGGTGACCCCCCACCCCCCGCCATTCCCTCGAGCTCACTGATGCTGGACGGGCCCCAGGGCAGGGCCCACAGGTTCCCACCAGGCCTCATGGCACTGCAGCTCAGCTACGCTCGACCCCTGGATGCCGGCTGGCCCACGCTGTCCGGGGTGGCGGGCCTGCAGCGTGGCCTTCAGGGGTGCCCATGGCCATGGTGCCCACTCGGGCTCCAGCTGTGCAGGCCACTCTGTGCCTGCTGTGCCCCTTCAGGTCCTCACTTCACAGCGGGATTGTGACCATAACAACCGACAGGTAGTGCCTGGCTTGCTGCTACCCAGGCCTTCCAGCGGCTACGCTCGCCCCCAGACACTTGCCCCCTACCACAGGGGAAGGCCGCAGAGCCCAGACCCCTGCTGGGGCCCGGGAGGGATGGGGTCTCCTAGGCACCCTGCGGGATCGCAGGTTGTCAACCCTGGGGCAACAATTCTCGGGCTCTGTGGGGCTCCACCGGTGAGGGGAGCCCTGGGCCCACAGCCTGGCCCTCGATCGCAGGGCTGCGGTGGAGACCCCAGTGGTGAGAACACAGCCTCGTTCTGAGATGCTGCCCGGGCCTCCCATGGTGTGATAGCCCTGCGCACACCCAGAGCCTGGACATTAGATAAGGACCGGACTTAGGATTTCCATCACGAGTTCCCACCTTGCTTTCCCCAGGGCACCTTTTATTTTATTTACTTATTTTTAAATATTTATGTATTTAATTAATTAATTTGGGGGGGGGCTGCATCGGGTCTTAGTTGAGGAATGCGGGATCTTTCGTTGTGATGCTCGGGCTTCTCTCTAGTTGTGGCATGCAGGGTTTTCTCTCTCTAGTTGTGGCGCGTGGGCTCTGTACTTGGCGGCACGCAGCCTCTCTCGTGGCACGCGGGCTTAGTTGTTCCACGGCATGTGGGATCTTAGTTCCCCAACCAGGGATCGAACCCACGTCCCCTGCATTGGAAGGCAGATTCTTTACCACTGGACCACCAGGGAAGTCCCTCCCGGGGCACCTTTTATTTATTTATTTATTTATCTCTCTAACATCACCTCTTTATCACAACGACGCTAGCTGAACCAAATATCACAAAGTAAACCCCAAAGGCCTCTCAAAAGTCGTATTTACAGAATATTTTACAATATAGGAAATGCTTGTTCTACAGTAAGTTTTTTTTTTTTTTTTTTTTTTTGCGGTACGCGGGCCTCTCACTGTCGTGGCCTCTCCCGTTGTGGAGCACAGGCTCCGGACGCGCAGGCTCAGCGGCCATGGCTCACGGGCCCAGTCGCTCTGCACATGTGGGATCTTCCTGGACCGGGGCACGAACCCGTGTCCCCTGCATCAGCAGGTGGACTCTCAACCACTGCGCCACCAGGGAAGCCCTACAGTAAGTTTTTAAATACTAAATTTGATCCGATGTCATATGCAAAAAAGTATGCATAGAAAAAATTTTTTAACATATGTATATAGGTGCATGGACAAAAAACAGAAGAAAATACACCGAAATGCGAGCAGTGGCTGTCTGGGTGGTGGGATGCCGCCAGGCAGGCGGGGAGCCTCTATCTGGGAGCTGCGTGGAGGGGACCCTGTCACATCCTGCCCTGGATTTCTCTGCACAATCGGCGTGTTCTACCACGAGCACGCATTCTAACAGCAGAAATTCTTTTCAGAAATCACTGAAGATGTGGGAATTCCCTGGTGGTCCAGCAGTTAGGACTGCTCTCTTTCACTGTCTGGGGCCCAGGTTCAGTCCCTGGTCGGGGAACTAGGATCCCGCAAGCTGCACAGTGCGACCAAAAAAAAAAAAAAAAAAACCACTGAGGATAGAAATCTTTTATGTTCACGTCTGCCTTGGCTGGGATGCTCACACGCGTGTGGACATGGTCACGACCCCTCAAACCACACGCTTAAAGTCCGTGCATTTGTTATGTCAAGTATGCCTCAATGTTAAACCGTAGCAGGACAAAACCAGTCGCCGTGGAGCAGGGCTGCTCCACACCCACACACTTCTGGAGCAGAAGCCTTCCCCAACCGTGCCTGTTTCCCCTCCATCCCAACTTCGGGAAGCATGCTTGTTCTGAATAGGATTCGGGGTAACTTAGGAAACTGCTCTCAATACAGTATTTTAAAGTTGAAGACATTAACAGGAAAGGAAATCAGTGGGAATATCGAGGTAGTAATGGGAAAAGTTAGCACACAAAGGAGGCACAGTCATGTCACCATGGCCAAAGTGGGGGCAGAGCGGGAACCTTGTGGCCACAGGCCGTCACAGGGCTGTGTGTCCCTTTTGGGCTCCAGGCACAGGGTCACAGTACCTTGGGGACGAGCGGCCCAGCCTTCTCTGTCCTCCCCGACAGGTGTCTGGGCTGCAGAGATTCTGGCCCCTGAGCTCTCCCGAGTTGGAAGTTCACTGGGCCCCTGGGTGGGCATGGGGGGGGCAGTACTGGCAGGAGTGGGGTTTTCCTTAGACAAGGTTCATGGAATGAAGGAAGTGAACAAACGAACCAAGGCGCTTTGCCCCAGACACGTGGGCCTTGTCCCAGGCAGAGCCACTGCCTTTGAGAAGCCGTCAAGGCCACCTGCCAGCAGCCAAGGGCTGAGTCTCCTGGCGGACTCGCCCGCCCCAGGCCTCCCTGCTCATCCGGGGCACTTTTAAAAAGACCACTCAGAGCTGAGCCTGTGAGAGTTAGTGACCTCTGCCCCAACAGCCTTGTGAGTACTAGCTGCTCAACTGTGACCTGGGACAGACGACCCTGCGCACCAGCCGCCCCTTGTTTCTGGGGCCCATAGGTAATAAATCTTGTGACTTTACTTCCTTTGTGGGAGTGTGTTGAAACTGCGCCTGCAGTCGAAATGGTCCTGGGGTTTTCCCTTCCCCAAAGCGGGACATCAGTGCTGAGGGGCCGGGGTGGCCCCTCCTTCAACAGACAGTGCTCTGAATAGTCTTAATATACCAGTTCCTGGCTTTCCAGCTGGAACTCCAGAAAAGAACCTTCTCTGAGAAGCAGCTCTGGGCAAGTAGGGAGGGGGTCCGGGGAGGGCTGCTCCCTTCTCAGGGGACCCCAAGTCCCTCCATGGCTGTCTCTTCGCTTCTCTTTCCAGGGAAACACTTCCCGGTGTCTTAAACTGGAAACGAGCTTGATTGACATAGAATATTCCACCTGACACAGCAGAAAGCACGTTCTTTTTAAGTGCACGTGGACTGTTCACAAAGATGGGCCGTACTCCAGTCACAAAACAAAAGGAAACATGTTTAAAACAGTAAAAATCATACAAAGTATGTTACACACATGGGACACATGGAGTTGAACTAAAAATCAACAACGGAGAGAGAGATATCTGGAAAATTCCAAATATTTAGAAATTAAGACATACTTCTAACTAACTCATGAATGACAGAGGAGGCCACAAGAAATCAGGAAATATTTAAAATAGAATACAGATGAAAACAAAACCTATCAAAAATTGTGAAATGTAGCTAAAGCATGTCTTAGATGGACTTTTATGCATTTAATGTTTGTATTAGTGAAAAGGAAGCTCAAAGCAAATAGAAAGAAGCAAATAAGAGAGAGCATAAATAAACAAAATTTAAAACAAAACAAACAACAAAACCAAAAATCCAATGGAGATTGTCAGTGAAACAGAAAACTGGCTCTTTGAAGAGATTAAAAATAAAACTGACAAATCTCTAGTGGATCATGAAAAAAAGAGCAAAGACATGAATGATTAATATCAAGATTAAGAAGGGTCATAACTACAAATCCTACAGACATTAAAAGGATAGTAAGGGAGTATTATGAGCTACTTTATGCTAATACATTTGATAATTTAGATTAAGTAGACAAATGTCTTGAAGGAAACAAGTTAACAAACTTTGTTCAAGAAGAAATTGAAAACTTGAACAGCCCTATGTTGATTCTAGAAAACTAAAACTCAAAAACTTTTCCACAAAGTTCAGGTTCAGGTGGTTTCACTGGTGAGTTCTATCAGGTATTTAAAGAAAAAACAATATGATCTTACATAAATTCTTTCAGGAAATAAAGAAGGAGGGGACACTTCTCCACTCATTTTATGGGGCTAGTATTTATGTTGATTACAGAACCAAAGATATCATAAGTAAAGCAAATCACAGATCAATTCTTCTCATGAAAATAGGTGCAAAAATCCATAACAAAATATTAGCAAGTCAAATCCAACAATACATACACAGGCTAATACTAAGTGAGGTTTACCCCAAGAATGCAAGATTGGTATAACATATGAACATCAATCAGTGTAATTCCCCATGTTCATAAAATAAAGGAGAAAAACAAATGATCATATTATATGCAGAAAAAGTGTTTGAAAAAAATCACAACACTTTAATGATAAAAACTCTCAGAGAGCTAAGAAAAAAAGAGAACATCTTCAACCTGATTGGGGACATTTACAAAAACCTGAAGCTAACATCACACTCAGAGATTAAAGCCTATTCCAAGATCAGGTAGGAGAGTAGTCTGTGTGCTCTCACCACTTCTGTTTAGCATTGAACTAGAGGCCCTTGCCAGTGCAATAAGACAAGTAAAAGAAATGAAAGATGTTCAGGTTGGAAAGATCTGAATGGTATATTTTATAAAGATGTCTATATTTGCAGATGATATATTTATGTATGGCGATAACCCTAAGGAACCTACAAAATATCTACTAGAAAGAATAAGTGAATTTATCAACATTGCAGGATATAAGGCAATGTACAAAAACCAATGGCATTTCTATATAGTATAAATGCACAATTAGAAATGAAATTAAAGAAAACAGCTCAATTTACAATAGCATCATAAATAAAATACTTAGGAATAGATTTAACAAGAGTTGTATGAGATGTGCACAGTAAAAACTACAAAACAGTACAAAGCAAAACATAAAGGCTGAAGTAAATGGAAAACTATACCATGCTCATGGTGGAGGATTTAATATTGGGAGCATGGCTGCCCTTCCCAAATTTATCTAAAGATTCAATGCAATACCAATCAAATCCCCAACAGGCTTTGTTGAAGAAATTGACAAGATGATTTAAAATTCATATGGAAAGGCAATCTGGTATAGTCAAAACAATTCTGAAGAACAAAGTTGGAGGGCTAGCATTACCTGATTGCAGGAAAATGTTGTATAAATACAGTTTTATATTATTTATTATTTATATTATATTAATTATATTATTATAAAGATATAGCCTATATAATTAATAGTGTTCTATTGGCATAAAGATAGACATACAGATCAATGCAGCAAGACAGAGAGTCCAAGAACGGCGGCGCAGTGGTTGAGACTCCGCCTGCTGATGCAGGGGACATGGGTTCGTGCCCCGGTCCGGGAAGATCCCACATGCCACGGAGCGGCTGGGTCCGTGAGCCATGGCCGCTGAGCCTGTGAGTCCGGAGCCTGTGCTCCGCAACGGGAGAGGCCACGACAGTGAGACGCCCGCCTACCGCAAACAAAAACAAAAACAAAAACACAAAGGTAATTAATAGGATAAAGGTAGTCTTTTTTAACAAATAATGCCAAATGTCTATCTGTGTGGAAAAGAAATAAACCTTGACCCTTAGCCAACACCATATACAAATATAACCTAAGTGCAAGAGCAAGAACTATTAAATTTATAGAAGAAATACAGAAGAAAATATTTATGACATTGGAATAGGCAAAGATTTCTCAAACCAGACATAAAAAACACAAAGTATAGAAGAAAAAAACCAATAAAATAGACTTTATTAAGATTAAAATCTTTTGCTTTTTGAAAGACATGGTTACCAAATTTTTGCAAAACATATGTCTGAAAAGGAACTTACATCCAGAATATATAAAAAAACTCCTACAACTCAATAAAAATAAGTTAACTCAATTAAAAATAGGCAGAAGATTTATAGGATCCGTCACAAAATATGATATAGGATCGGCCAGTAGGACGTTCAGCGTTACTGGTCCTCCAATCAATGCACAAACTACAAAGGTGTGTCGGTCTTCACACGCGGACAATACAAAATGTTGGCAAGAACATGGAGTAACTGGAACTCTCAGATGCTGCTGGAAGGAATGTGAAATTGTACAGCCTTTTGGAAAACAAAACGTTACCAAGTTAAATGTATACTTACTATGTGACTCACCAGTTTCCCTCGTAGATGTTTACCCAGGACAAAAGAAACCACATGGTTGAAGAAGACGTATGTGAATGTTTGAGGCACCATCATTCAAGATTTCTGAAAACGAGAAGTGATGTACTTGCCCGTCCACTGCTGAATGGATAGACAAATGGAAATATTGGCTTGGCCAAAAAGTTCGCTCGGGTTTTCTATAACATGAAAAACCCGAACGAACTTTTGGGCCAACCCAATATAGCCGTATGTTGAGATACTGCTCTCCAATAAAAATGGACAAGTATCGCTGTATGCAACTGGGGTAAGTATCAAAAGCATTGTGTTAATTGAAAGTAGTCAGGTATAAAGGACTGCAGGATTTTGTACCACAGAATTCTAAAAATGACAAAACTGGGGGAATGGCGAGCACAGCGGTGGTTTCCTGGGACCAAGGATGTGGAAAGGGACCAGCTGCAAAACGGCACAAATAAGCTTTCTGAGTTCCTCCATCTTGGTTTTGGTGGTGAGTACATGACTGCACATAGTTACTAAAAGTTATCAGGCTGCTTGTCACGTGTCTGCTGTCAGCTGGTGAGTCTGCAGGACTGGACATGGTCGGAGTAGCTTGGGTCACTGGCGCCTGTATCCATGAGTCGCTCCTTCTCCAGAAGAAGGTGGCTATTCCCATGGCGGTCACCGTTCCCAAGAGGCACGAGAGACCCGAGGGCACAAGCTCTTTTCGTGCCTCCACATGTGTTGGATTTACTGCTGTTCCAGTGGCTATAACTACCATGGACACAGCAAGCCCAGATCGGTGAGGATGGGATACAGGGGTGTGAACAGCTGGGCCTTGGACCACATCGTGTCACACAGACTTTCCCAGAAGGCAGAAGAAGTGGGAGGCCGAGGCCTCTCATTTCTGAAACTAGGATAACGGTGATACAAAAATCTCTCAAAGGCAGCCCAAGGAAAGGAAGTTGCAGACACCCTGAAGCATGTATTAGTCCTTGTGGGGCTTGCCTTTTCCTCTGCGGCCACATCTCTTTCCATGAGGAGCTGGTCCTTCTGTTCCTGCCCCTTTGTCCTTTACGTCCTCCATCTCAGAGAGAGCGCAGTGGCTTAAAGGCTTAATCCACACCCGAAAAGAGAAACAGGGCGTGGGCATCCCTCCTCTCTTCTCTTCCTTCCTCCCGGGTCTGACCTGCTCTCCTTTGCTTCTCCAAGGAGGGGGCTTGTCAGGGCCGTCCATTGGAGGGCTGTCTGTTTAATTCGAGGGGTCAGAGTAAGGAAGCCGACTTACCCACAAGCGCGATCCGTGGTCTCCGGCCAAGAATTTATAATTTACGCAACTAGGCTTTGTCCTGCACACGCCAGCTCCCCTTCCTTCTTTTCAATTGGTTCAAGCCTTCAGGTGGGGAGGGCTGTGTATGAAGCTCCCCTAAGATCCCAGAAACCGTGAGCAAGGAGGCTTACCCAGCAAGTCAAGTATCGTTCAACAGCAGAAGATCTACTGACGTAACGTCTCAGTCAGGATAGCTCTGCTGTGCTGCAGGAACAAGAGCCCCCAGATCTTGGTGGCCTGTGACAGCAGAGGTTTCCAGGCACCCTGGACTGGTGCTCTGCTCCCATCTTCTCTCCAGGACCTCAAGTGATGGAGCAACTGTCATCTCAGAGATCACGTCTGTCACACGGAGCCTCTTGCCCAGTGTCTAAACCCTCAGAACAGAGGGTCACCTGGGTCATCCCAGCTGCCAGGGCTGGGATGTGGGATGTGGCTTTGCCAACAGGAGGGGAGCCAGCAACGTTTGGCGATTTCCATGGACAGATTAAAGGAGAAAAACCATTAAGAGATGCAGAAAAAGCACCCCATGAAAGCAAACAGCTTGTCTTCATTTTTTTTTAAAGCAAACTAAGACTGGAAGGAAACATTCCTCATCTGTTAGTGGGTGTCAGTCAAAAAGCAGCAGCAAACGTCAGATTTAGTGCTAGAGCTTTAGGTCATTCCATGAAAGTCAGGGGACGCGGGGGCTGTCTACAATGACTACTTTCTTTTTTTAAAAAAATTTATTGATGTATAGTTGATTTACAATGTTGTGTTAATTTATGCGATACAGTAAAGTGACCCAGTTATACATATATATTCTTTTTCATATTCTTTTACCATCAATCTATGGGGTCTAGAAGTTCTTGCCAAAGCAACAAAACAAGAAAAAAAAAAAGTATCAGGATTGGAAAAAAATAAAACTGTCCTGATTTAAAGATACTGTGATTATCAAGATGGAAAAGCCAATCAGAACTCAGTAACATTGTTGGATACAAGGTTAATGAAAACAAGTACACAAAACCAGTAGCATTTATTTATGCCAGTAAAAACCAAGTAGAAAAAATAATAATTAACACAGTCACAAACCCACGCAGATTCCTAAGAATAAGTCAAACAGAATATGTCCCAGGCTATTAAGAGAAAATTACTATAGTTACTGGAAGGCAAGTAGGAAGAACTTATTAAATGGAGAGAGATGCCCTGCTCACGAATGATAAGATTCAATTTTGAAAAATAAAACCATTTCTTGGCAAGCAGCTGTATAAACCTAACAAAATGCCTTTCACGATCCCAGTAGAGTTTTTCATGGACTTGTCAGGCTGCTCAAACAGCCCACGTGAGACCAAAGAGCTAAGAAGAGCTGAGAGTTTTCAAAGAAGCACGAGGTGGGAAGGCTGGTCTCTTCTCACAGAGCCGAGTGGGCTTGCTCAGGGATAGGCAAGCGGGCAGGTGGAACAGACCACACGCCAGGACAGTGACTGCGGTGGGAGGGACTCCTCATATGCGGGGAGGGGCGACCTTCAGTAGAAGCTGCTGGGACAGCGTTCTCTCAGTGGGGAAGTAGGAATGAGGTCTCCACCTCACGCCCCAAACTAAGATCAGACACCAAGTGGCTTAAATAGCTAGATGTGAAAAGCAAAACTTTTAAACTTTCAGGAGAAATTAAAGGCGTGATGTTTATGACCTCAGGGGAGGGGAGGATTTCTTAACCAAGTCAGTAAAATCCCAAGCCGTCGATGTTGCAATGGAGACACTTGGTAATATCCTGTTTGCAAAGAGACAACCTAACAAAGTGAAAATACAGGCCAAAGAGGGAAGGAAGCTTCCGTGAGGATGACTCATGAGGACCAGTGTCCAAAGAGCTAAGGAATGCCCGTGATGTCCACCACCTGCTGGACCCTCATGGGGTGAGGGGAGGAGAAGGAAGGGGAAGGGGAGGACGGGGGAGGCTGAGCCCACCCACGGCCTAGACGGAGAGTCCAGGGCGCCCACCTGCTGCCTCGGGGCCGAGGGCAGCTCACCTCCTTCAGGCACAGATGACGAAAATAAGCAGCAAGCCAAGAAGCTTGGCCACAGGGATCCTGGAAGCGCGAGAGAAGCCGCGTCAGCCCGCCGGCGCTTCTGCCTGGGCCGTCCCGCCGCTGGCCGAGCCGGGTGTCACAGCCCTCTCCAGGAGTGAGACCCGCACCCTTCCCCAGAATGCAACACGGCCACTAAACCTGCAGGAACCGGAGCCACAGCAGGCTCGCGCTGACCCTGATCGCATCACTGGGGATTCACGCGTTATCCCTGCTTTACAGCTTGCACACTTACAAACGTGGTGAAACTATAAAAACTGTTGAGAACCATGGAATTCAGGATTGTGGCCACTTCTGGGGAGGGCGTGGGTGGGGAGAGGCACCCGGTTCTGTCCGTAATATTTTATTTCTCGATGGAAAACATATCTGAAGCACAAAGGTCAAGGAGCTAATGTTAGTTGAAGCTGGACGGCGGGTACACGGTGCCCACGTGTCCGTCTCTTCTCGATGGTACGTTTGAAATCTTTCCTGGTGGGAGGATGGGAGCTGGTGAGTGGGCCCTGCAACGTCCAGCGCAGCCCCTGGGGCCGCGGCAGGAGCACAGGGAACGTGCTGCGGTGGGGGGAGGGCGTCCCAGGTCTCAGGCTGCTGAGGGCGGTGTGGTCAGTCCCTCCCTGCCCAAGCCAGCCAGGCCGAGCCCACAGCCTGCGACCAGGAGGCCGGAGCAGGGCCCCACGGACGTCACCGGGCTCTGAGAGCCTCATGGCGCCCTCGGACCCTCAGGAGAAGCTCCGCCAGGGTTTGCTGATGGCATCAAATCAGATCCTGTCTGTTTAGGGTTCTGCTGGCCGCTCCCTGAACCCCACCTGCCTGCCGGTCCCTGAAAGGAGCCGGGGATTTTCTCCCTGTGCAGTGAGTTTTGATCACTCTCTCTCCTTTTGTTCTTACAGGTTGTCGTGGGCTGAACTGTGTCCCCCAAATTCATACATAGGGGTCCTGACCCCCAGCACCCCAGAATGTGACTATTTGGAGATGAGGTCTTTAAAAAGGTGGAAAGTAAAATGAGGTCACGAGGGTGGGCCCTGCCCCAGTGTGACTGGTGTCCTTATAAGAGGAGGAGGTCAGGACACAGACACACACAGAGGGACGACCCCGTGAGGACACAGTGAGGAGATGGCCGTCTACACGCCGAGGAGAGAGGCCTCAGGAGGACCCAGCCTTGCCCACACCTGGATCTGGGATTCCAGCCTCAGGACTGAAGACAAAAAACAACGAACAATGTTGCTCCAGTCACCCCAGGAAACACACCCTGATCAACCCTGCGGCTACACGGAGGGAGGACCCAGGTGGACGGGATGGGCGCTCAGAGAGGACATAGGGCTTTCGGGCCATCACCTGTTGGCGTTCCCCCGGAGAGTCCACCCCCTGCCAAGCTCGGGGAGTGACAGGGGAGGTGTCATTGGCTCAGTGATCCCGGCCGAGGGTGAAGCAGCTTCCTCTAGGGGACAATCTTGGTGTTGGGGGGGGGGGGTTGACTATCACTTCATTTAACAGACGGCAAAACCTGCCAAGGTGGGCCAGCAACCCGGGGGGTCACGCAGCTGGGGTAGGCAGCACCTCACCATGCTGATCCCCCGGAGACCCTGGTTGGGCTGGGCGAGGGAGGGGGCCCTGGGGACAAGGCCAGGGCCTCCCCAGCTCCCCTCCCAGCCCGGTCATGCCACAGAAAACGCCTGCTCTGTCCTGGCTGGAAGTGCTTCCGAGCCCTGATTTCCCGCTCTTCCCGTGGTTGGGATGCCACCCGCCCGCCGCAGAGCTGGGACCCGCGGCCATCCTTGCACCACGTGGCTGAGAAACGGGTACCCAGGCCTTGCAGCCAGGCCACCTCCTCCTGTGCTATGGGCTGGCGGGGGGTAGCTGGGCATTTTCCATCCCCAACGTCCTTGGCGTCAGCAGGCCTGTTAACAAGGCCCCAGGGAGATCGGGGACGTTGCCACCTGGCATTGGAGGCCTGCCCCCCACCGGTGGCACGGGGCCAGCGGTGTCCTCTCTTCTCGGCTGTCCCTGGGCTGCCCCGAGGACCAGGAAGCGGCCGTTCCCCAGCATCTCCAGGGCAGTGAGCGAGCCGGTCATCTTCCCACTTCCTGCTCGGGGGACAGTGGCTCTGGGCCAGGCTGCAGGGCAGGCCGTGCCTCTAGTGCCCGGCCAGACCCCACCCCAGGGAGCCTGCATGCCGCCCGCCCCCCAGCACTGCCTGGGCTGCCCTCTACCGCCTCTGCTTGAGGATGGGGCCCCACACGGAGAACTTGCAGGGGGAACCCCACAAAGTGGGCCCCGGGTGCTCCCTACTTAGTGTCAGCTTTCAGGACTCTTCCTGCGAACGACGCCTGGACAGGGGTCTCGGGGGAGGCGTCCTGTGAGGACACCAGTGTTCACAGCGGCCTCCCGTCTGCGAAATCAGGGCTCACACAAACCCAGCCCCCAAGCAGCAGCTCTTGGCCAAACCGCAGGCATTTCAGGGCCCTTTGGCCTGTTGGTCAGAGATGGGCCAAGCGCCAGACCACGGAAGTTTACCCCGGGGCGGGGTCTTCTGCCCGTCCTTCTGGCGGTGAGGTGTTGCCATATTTTCCTGAGAGGGCCGACAGAGGCTCGCCGGGAGGGCCAGTGCCGACTGCACCTTTGAACCTGAGGGCCGGCGCTCGGTGGGGTGGGGGACGGCTGTCTCCTCTGTCGCTTCCCCTGGGTGGCTGTGCCGGGGGCATCTCCAGCCACTGCCCAGAGCCCGTCAGGTGTCCGGGGGTGGTGATGGGTGAGGGCCCCTAGGGCAGCACAGCCCGGCCACGGGTGGAGGTGCCCCAAGCGGCCCGCTGGCCGCGATGCTCAAGGGTCTGGAGTTCCAATTGCAGCTCACGTGAGTCTAGCTCTTCCTTGCATTTGGCTGCGGTGTCCAGGATGGTGGTGAGTGCTTCCCGGGCGTCACAACCCCCACCCCTCACGCGGGCTCTCAGCACCCACACGTCTGCGGCGAGCTCTCCCAGGATCCCTGACCCCGAGGGTCCTTTAATGCCCTCGAGTTGGAGCAACTATCGGCTCAAATATCAAATAAAGTTCAGAGTTCTTTTCTTTCAGCATCTAAACATATCACTCCTCGGTCCCGTAACCAGCGCGCATGGAGAAGTTCAAGGTCGACCCCATCTCTTTCAGAATCCTACCGTCTTCTACCCCCCGCACCCTGGTAGCTGAGGGTCGATGGAGGCTTGGTAGCAAGAGGCCTGAGGAATTTGCCGTCCCCCGACCCGGGACCCGGAGCCCCGCGGGTGCCTTGCAGGGTCCTTCTGGTTTCTCTCACCGTCTCCCCTGTTCTTATGATTCACGCCCACAGAACTGGAAGTAGGTACCCTTTGGCCGTGAGATTTAGGCGTGCTGTGAGTAGCAGAAGTTCATTCTTTTTATTTCTGAGTGGAACTGTGTTGCAGCTTTACCACAATTATTTATTCACCCTACTACTGGTGGATGTCTGGTTCCTCCCAGTGCCGTGGGGTGAACTGTATCCCCCCCAAATCATATGTCAACGTCCGAACACCAAGTACCTTGGAATGGACTTGTTGGAAATAGCGTCTTTCTGGAGGTGATTGAGTTAAAATGAGGTCACTTGGCTGGACCCTAATCCTGTATGTTGGTGTTTATTAAAAGGGGAGATTTGTAGACAGACACACACCAGGGAGGATGGATGCCACGTGAAGATGAAGGTGGAGATCGGGGTGATGCTTCCAGACGCCAAGCACACCAAAGACTGGAGCAAACACCCCAGAGCTGAGGGGGAGCGCTCGACAGAAACCCTCAGAGCCTCGGGGCGGGGCACAGCCCCGCACTCCCCTTGATCTGGGACTCCCCGCCCCCAGGACGGAGTGAATGGCTTCTGTTGACCAGGCCACTTGTGCCCGGTGCCCTGTCCTCGGGCAGTCGGGGCTCGCGGCCGTGCCCAGTGTTTGGCTACTGTTAATAACATTGCAATGGTCATCGGCACAGTGTTTCGCGTGGTGCAGCCACCGTCTCTCTTGGAAACGCTTCGTCCCACGTCAGGCAAACGGTTTCCCGAGTGGTCCTGGCGATGGGCATGTCCTCTCAGCCGGGACGGGGGCTCCACCAGCTCGGCGCTGGGCCAGCACCTGGAACGGTCCGTCTCCGCCAGCAGCCCTCCTGACGTTTCACTGGGTCGTGTCCAGGGGCTGTTTTCCGTTTCTCTCTTGTTGGGCTGCCTTTGAGTCCCTTCCTTCTGAGGCCTTTTGTTTTCCACTGTGGGAAAAACGTTCCATTATTACTTTAACACTTTTCCTCTGCATAAAAAAATTTTTTAAAAATTATTTATTTATGGCCGCATTGGGCCTTCGTTGCTGCACGCGGACTTTCTCCAGTTGCGGCGAGCGGGGGCTGCTCTTCGTTGCGGTGCGCGGGCTTCTCATTGCGGTGGCTTCTCTTGTTGCGGCGCGCGGGCTGTAGGCGCTTGGGCCTCAGTAGTTGTGGCACGCGGGCTCTAGAGCGCAGGCTCAGTAGTTGTGGCACACGGGCTTAGCTGCTCCGTGGCATGTGGGATCTTCCCGGACCAGGGCTCGAACTCGTGTCCCCTGCATTGGCAGGCGGATCCTTAACCACTGGGCCCCCAGGGAAGCCACCTCCATTGAAATTTAAAATATTTTTATTTGTGGTACGAAACATATAATATAGAATTTACCATCTCGCCATGCCTAAGTGCACAGCTCCGGGGCAGTAAGCACACTCGCACTGCTGCGCAACCTTCACCACCATCCACCTCCAGAAGTTGTTCATCCTCCCAAACCGAAACCCTGTCCCCATGAAACACTCACCCCCTCCCCTCCCCCAGCCCCGAGCCCACCGTCCACTTTCTGTCTCTATGGGTGTGACTCCTCCAGGGACCTCATGTGGGTGGAATCAGATGGGATTTGTCCCTCTGTGTCTGGCTTAGCTCACCGAGCATCGTGTCCTCAGGGTTCACCCAGGATGTAGCCTGTGGCAGGATATCCTTCCTTTTTAAGGCTGACATCCATTTATGGATGGACCACATTTTGTGCATCTATCCACGCACCCTTCGACGGGCACCTGGGCTGCCTCTGTCTCTGGGCTGCTGTGAACATGGCGTATGAGTGCCTGCGAGCCTGCTGTCAGTCGCTCTGGGATTCTCCAGGGTCTTCCTGAGGAGAAAGTGGGGATGCGCCCAGACCCTCAGACGCACCTTGACGCATTCCCCGTGACCAGACCCCTCCTGCTCAGACCCTCACCTGAACCCTCTGGGGGAGGAGCCATTACAGGCTTGACCGGCCAGCCCAGGTGCTTGGAGGAGAGGGAAGGAGGAGAGATGCTGGGTGGGCTGGTCCACAGGCCTGCCTGCCATTGCCATTACCCTAGGCTGACTGGGACACTGCTGCCAGCCTCTGACTCCGACCTCATGGCCCAGGGGCCTGCTGAGGGCTGAGACCAGAGACGGCCAGAAGGCCTTCATCCCGTCCGCCTCCCACGGCCTCCCACTGTCCCCTCCCTACCCGCCCAGCCCCCCACCTCGCAAGGCAGCCTCGAGCTCTCTCCCTCTCAGCATCTCTGTGTCTCTGCCTCTCTCTCCCTGTCTCTCTCTGTGTCTCTCTCACTCTGTCTCCCACTCTGGGTGCTGACCAGTGACTGCGTCATTAGATAGGGCTTAGTTAAAACCCCATAAATCTCAAAGCTAAATAAGGCAGCTGGGCCAGCCCTGTGTGCAAACAAGAAGCAGCTGTGTGGCCTCTGCCCCACTGCTGAGGAGGGCGGGACAGACCCCGTCGTCCTGACACTTTCCCTCCAAGCCTGCCGCCACCTCCTGGCTCAGAGGCCTTGCGAAGCAGAAGGGGCAGCGGCTGTGCGGTGATTCACGGAGAGGAGGGGCCGAGCCTGGGCTGGGGAGCCCCGGGGAGTCACTAGGGTCACGTGCTGGAGGCAGAGTGGCCGGGCTCTCAGGGGCAGCCTCTGCATCTCCGCCCCGGATTCTGAGTCAGTTTTGAACCTGGGCCCTGGCCACCTGCTCCTGCCGGGCTGTGCAGCGCCTCCTCGGGGCGCCGGCTGGTGGTTGTAGCGGAGTCGCCGCGCGGCAGCTGCGTGGGTTGCTCACGAGCAGGACGAGGACCAGATGCCTGGGAATCACCCCCCCACGCCCAGCACCCACGTGGGATTCCAAGCCCAGGGCTCGCGTGCAGCGGGGCTGCTGGTCGAGCGCTCAGCCACCTTCCTCCCCCAGAAGGGCCACGAGGCCTGTCCCGCCGGCCGGCCCCTGGCATGGCCGGGTGTGGAGACTTGGGGGACAGTGGCCTCGTGGCCCACGCTGACCCTCAGGGAGCACGTTGAGGTTTCCGAGCTTCCCTTTATGATGGTGCCTTTTTCAGAAAAGCACAGACACTTATCAGAGCCAGGGAGCTACCGCATTTCTGTCCACCATGAGCTGCCAGCTGCCCGCTGCCCAGCGGGGTGTTCGGCCACGGGCATGGCCATTGTCCGTCCATGTCCACCCTCCATCCTTGATACTTGGGCGGGAACGTGTTCAGCGCCGCTGGGGACAATGTGCCTTGTCCTGACCTTGATCTGTCCCTGCACGTCTCCTTGCCTCCCGGAGACGGGCCGGGCAGGGCCAAGCCCACCACGTTCCAGGGGCCTCTCAGTCTCACGGCTTACTGGGAAGGGCCGGGTGCCAGGAGGAAGGGTCACAGTGCCACGTCACCCCGTCGGCCGACCCGTGGAGCCCTCCTGCAAGGTCGCAAGGCAGGGAGGGGGCAGACAGGAGGAGCCATTCCTCTGAGAGGACCTCCCGGCCTCGGCAGGCCTGCTCGCACGCCCTTCCCCTGGGACCCTGAGGAGGTGACCTGACCTTAGAGGGCACGCAGCTTTCGGACCTGCCGTGACCCGCGGTGCTCCCAGTGGGGCGCAGGCACAGCCGGCTGGGCGTACAAACCCTTCCCTCAGCCCTCTTGCAAACCGCACACCCCGATCTTGCAACCTCCGGCCTCCCTGCCTCCGGCTGTCCTGCCGATGCTGCATCCTTGAGGGTGATGGGGGGCCGGAGAGGTCCTGCCCGCTGAGGCCCTACCTGTGGGCCTTGTCATAGGAGGCCCTGAGAGGGCAGGCATGTTGCCTGGGGCAGGGAATGGACGGCCACGCTCCTGCCCCACAGGGGCCTTGAAGGCAAAGAGGGAGCAAAGCCGTGGGGGGCCGATCCCCCATTCACAGACACCCACTCCGGGTGGGCCAGCCAGGCGGCTGTTGGAAGTGCTTGGGGACTGCAGGACCACTACCCTGAGCCCAGCGTCCCACCGGCACTGGGCGGCTGTCATCTGAGACTCTGTGCTGACCGCTCTGGTCACCACCTGTTTGCCGTGAGGTCTGGGAGGGCAGACCGTGCCCATCTCATGGCCCTCGAGCCCTACCCACAGACATGTGCTGTGGAACAAGAAGAAGGTGTCCCCATGGGGCAGCGGGCCAGGCACAGGGTCTCCGAGGCCCTCAGAAGTGGGGGCCTCAGGCAGCTGGAGGAGGCCGCGTCCCCAGCTTGCAGGTGGCTGCCACCCTGTCCTCTGGTGCCTCGGCCGGCGTCGCTAATTGATAGGGCTTCCCCCTGCCCACACAGGCCTGGAAGTGGCCTTGGAACCCTGATGAACACCCTGCGCCGGGTAGCCCCGCGCCCAGGGCTGGTGTGTAAGGAGAACCCCTACTGTCTGGGAAGCCTGGCCTCCTCGCTTGACGCGGGAGCTGCTGCCAGAGAGCCTGGTTTGCCAGGAGGGATCTTTAAGAGTGGGGCACCTAGAGGCCCCCAACCCCGTTGTTCCTCCCCCGCTGCCACCAGCACCCCCTTACAGGGCTGGAGCAGTGGCTGCAGAGACATCCGGTTGACCCGCAGGCGGCCTGGTGCTGGGCTGCGTTCTGAGCCGCGTTTCCCTCCTTCCTCTCCTTCCTGGGGCCTTTGATCTACCTGGGAGGAGGGAACCCTAATGGATCTCTTCCTTTCCTGTGAGCTGACGGGCCTTTCACTGCCACCGAGCCAAGTGCATGGCTCCCTGGCCCGCGAGCCCCATGGGAGGCTGCGTGACTCAGGCTCCCCGACGGGAACTGCCGCCCCTGCGCTGAGGGATCCTGGATTAGTCCCAGAGGGCAGGCAGCTGCCTTTGTCAGGGCTGTTCTGAAATCCTCCTTCAGGGAAGCAACACCCCACTAATCCCCGGGGCAGGTCCTCTCCTCCCGGAGTGCCCGCCTGGGCCCCTCCCTGTGCGGCCCTGGGTTGCTCAGCAGGTTTCTGGGAGACAGCGGTGTCCTGCACGCAGTGGGACTTGACAAGTGTTTGCTGCAGGAGAAAAGGAAAGGACGGTTCCACCCCCCGTCAGCTGGCCTGTGTCCACTGCAGCCCCCAGGAAGGCTTCAGTCCTCCCGGTCTAGAGCCACACGGTCGAGTCCTTCGGTGTGGACGGGGCAAGGTCTGTGCCAGGAGCAGGGCGCCGGGACACAGTTCCTTCCTTCCCTCCCTCCCTCCCTCCCTTGCGGGATATTAGTTCCCGGGCCAGGGACTGAATCGGGCTACCGCAGTGAAAGCGCGGAGTCCTAACCACTGGGCCGCCGGGGGAGCCCCTGCTTCCTATAGGTTATGCTGCTTGGGGGGGGGTTGATTTATTTTTAAAATTATTTTTTTGAATTGTGGCAAAATACACGCAACATAAACTTACCTCCCTAACCGCTTGTAAGCGAGACGTCAGCAGCGCTAACACGTTCTCGTTGTGTGACCGTCACCCCCATCCACCTCCAGAGCTTCTCCATCCTCCCACATGGACACTCTGTCCCCGTGAAACACTCCCCTCCCCTCCCCCAGCCCCGGGCCCCACCGTCTACTTCCCGTCTCTATGGATGTGACTCCTCTAGGGACCTCCCGGGAGTGGAATCAGACAGGACTTGTCCTTCTGTGTCTGGCTTATTTCGCTGAGTGTAGTGTCCCCAGGGGCCATCCTGTCGTAGCCTGTGTCAGGATCTCCTTCCTTCTTAAAGCCGAGTAATGTTCTACGATGTGGACGGACCACACTTTGTGACGCACTCATCCACGGACGGACACTGAGCTGCCTCCACCTCTTGGTGATGGTAGCACTGCCGCGAACACAGGTGTGCAAGGGGCCGACGTTCTGTAACGAGCAGGCTGGCGTGATCTAAGGTCACGCGAGAAACACGGAGGGTCCCAGCAGCAGGCTTGCAGCCCCCAGTGTGGGCCCAGCTGGATGTGCTCAGCCCTGCTGGAAGCGCCTTTCCAGGTGTTGCTAGGCACCCCAGGGAAGTGGGAGCACAGCCACTGGCAGAGGGTCAGGTCCCTCAGGCGGGGCCACGGCCTGCGACGTCTTGCCAGTTTGGGAAGAGTCCCTGGGGACCGCTGCCTTGTGAGGCGCCGCCAGTGGGCTCGGGGCGGGCAGCCAGGCGGGGCGGCGTCAGCCGCCAACGGTCTTGGGACGGGCTTTAGGGTCCCTGAAAACCCCAGGTTCCGCCCTCAGATCAGCAGTGCACCTCGGCCTGACCCCGGGGCCGAAGGCGGCTGAGACCGAGAGCTGAGCAGCGTGTGAGGGGCTGTGTACAGCCCTGTGTGTCCTCAGAGCCGCCCCAGGCCCGGCTGCTCTCCGTGCCAGGCTGGGCTGGGCTGGCCTGGGGAGACGACACTGCCTTCTCTCCTACGAGGCCCAGCACCCTCCAGCCCCCCGCTGACCCACCCCCACTCCTAGAACTCTGATTTCCGCTCTAACCCTCCAGGGCAACCTTCCTCAGCTCCCACGAGCCCAGTCAGCGGGGAGGGGCGGGGGGCTCGAGTCCTCCCGCTGGGCGCTTGTCCTCGGGTTGGAATTTCTAAACTCTCTGAGCAGTGATGCCGAGGGGAGCGGACGGAGGGGCCGGCGAGGCCTGCAGGGGCTTCTCAGTGCAGACGGGGTGATCTGGCCCCATCCGCTCTGGTCCCGGCGTTGGGCCACCCCCACCTGGCTGGGCTGATGGAATCCTCACAGCTTCCTGGAAGGCAACCGGGACATACGTGTGCCGGGGGTGGGAGACACCCCTGCCCCAGGGACAGAGGACTTCCCAGCCCTGGAGACCCAAAGTCGTGGTGTCCAAGCAGAGGTGTGAGCCCCTGCTCTCTGACCCAGTGGGGGTCTAGAACTTGGGCTCATGCCTCTGAAGGACTCACCTGAGGCGGGGGCCCTGCTGCCCCTCCGTTCTGACCCCACATCTCCCCTTCACACTGCTGTGTTACGACCTGTGAACGGTCTGTCCCCCAAATCGCAGTGTGCGCTGGAGGGAGGGGTCCCATAAACACTGTGCAATAAATGGGTGAGAGAAGGTGGACGAGTGCAGGTGAGCGCAGGTGAGCCCAGGTGTGCGCGGGGGAGCGAGTGGTGTCTGCTGAGCAGGTGAGCCAGCCCCAAGCACACGGCCCTGGCTGTCCCACAGAGCCTCCTGGTTCCAGGGGGCCTGTCAGCTACGGAAGCTACGGCAGGAGTGTCTCCCCGTCAGGTCTGCCCACCCTGGGTGATGGGGCCCCCCGGCACTGACCTGTGGTAGCACAGGTTGGCTGAGGTGACGGGGGACAGCAAGGGGGGTAGACCGTGGCCAGCTCCCTGGCTGTGTGGCCTTCCATGGCCTGTCCCCCGTTAGGGTGCCTGCAGCTGCTTTGCATGGGACCAGCCCCTCCCGGCCTGTGCACCTGGAGGACGGTGTGCATCCCTGAGGGTCCTGGGCCTGGGAGAGCCCGTGGAGGCCCTCAGGGTCAGAGGTCAGGGAGCTGGAGCCCCCGAGGACGTCGCTCCAGGCCTCTCTCCCAGGCCTGAGGGCTCCGGCGCTGCTGGGCTCGTGGCCGCCTCCCTCCTGTCTCTGCTCCTGTCTTCATGGCCATGTCCCCTGCGTGGTCTCTGCTTCTCAGATCTCACTGGGACCCTTGCCAGTGGAGTTGGAGCCCAGGATGAAGGTCCCTCAAGGTCCTTAACTTAATGACACCTGTGAAGATCCTTTTCCCAGATACACATACTCACGGCTTCTAGGGGCTGGGGTGGGGCATGTCCTTTGGGGGCTGCCATTCACCTGGCTTCACCTCAGGACTCACAGCCCAGACAGCACAGTCCCCGGGGCGGGCAGGGCAGGTAGTCCATCCGATCCAACCACCAGGCAGGATGGGAGGGAATCCCCCCCGGGGGCTCGGCCCCTCAGGCAGTGAGGCTTCACACTCGGAGGACCTGCAGGCTCTGCTCCGAGCAGCTCAGGGTATTGCCCACCGGGGCCCTGGCCCGTGGACGCCCCTGACGGGCCAGGCGGGGTGCGCCTGACTCCCAGGTGGGGGATCCTGGCAGCTCCCCGAGGCTGGCCCGTGCTGAGCGCAGAGATCCACCCCGAGCCGGGCCCCGAGCTGGGTCTGACTCAGGAGGGTCCACCCTCTAGAACATCCCACACAGCCTGGTGTGAATAGAGGCCCCCGCTGCCCCAAGGCCTGACCCCGCCAGGCCACCGTCACAGCTCCCCTGGGCCGCTGGGCACTCTCCGCAAAGTCCCCAGGCCCCGCCCCTTTGGGACAAAGACCCTGGGCCGTTGAGCTGTGTGACAGGTCACTAAGGTCCTTCAAGCACTGGAGACGGAGCCACTTCCCCACTCAGCCCCGGCCCCCCTTCACTTCTGCACCTGCAGAGTAAATCCCCGACGGGCGTACCCACAGCCTCTGGGAGCCAGCAGGCCCTGCTCTGGAGAGGGAAGAGGCACGGTCCCCGGAGACCCTCAGGTGCCCGTTCTCCAGCCCCCTCTCTGTCCCCCAGACCAGACCCAGGGGCTGAGCATCTCTGGGACTTCCTGGCCATCTGGGGAGGACACTGCCCATGGCTGGTGGCTCTGCCTGTCTAAGCCCTCCCAGCCAGGTGTCTCAGGCCCCACAGTGCAACAAAGGCTCTGTGCACGGCCCACCTTCCCACCCGGCCTGCGTGCTGACCCGGCGCCGCCCCTGCCCCCCGTTGTGCTGGGGGGAGGGGCGTCTGTGGGATCAGTGCTCACGCCTGGCCCCTGCCCTCTGAGCACATGTCCCCTCCCAGAGGCCCTGTGACTGTGTTTCTGAAATCGCCGACCTGCCCCACACCACCCGGTCCAAATTCTTCAGAGAGTTTGTCACCAGCCGACACTGTCCTGTGCACTCACCGGTTTGTGGGCTGTCCCCTGCCCCCAGCGTCAGAGCCACGAGAGCGAGGTCTGCTTTGCTCCGTGCTGTGTCCCCAGTGCGGGAACACGCCGGGCCCAGAGTGGGCCCTTGGCCGAAATCCTGAATGAAGGAAAGAGGCTCGTCCACACGCCCTCCCCGCTTCAGCCTCGAAGGAGCCCCCGGGGTGGCAGTCGCAGTCCTCACGATGTAGGACAGACTCTGCCCCCCCGGGCAGCCCTGAGCGGGGCTGACCACTGGCACCCCCAGCCCTGCATCCTGCCATCTGGGGAAACCTCGGCTGCGCTCGGAGCAGCTCTGTGGGCCGTCTGTGCCCGGGGTGGGGGTGTTTCGGCCTTGGGCTGGGAGGGTCTCCGGGGGGGCAGTTCCCGGGGACGGATGGCCGAGTCCTTGCAGCCAGCACTCCTAGTGGCCAGGGGCAGGGGGAGAGGGCGTGGTCCTTGAGGGGCCCAGGTGGCACCCCGCAGGCCACCACGCAGAACTGCTGCGGCCACGGGGGTCCTGCTTCTCAGGACCTCTACCCATTTGCACGTAGCCCTCAAGTGCGGCCCTGCTGCCCCCTCGACAGCTGCCCCCAGGACCCTTCCAGCTGCCCACCATCCTGCTGGTCCCCACGGGAGGGGCTGGCCCTCAGTCTCCAGCCCCCTCCACGCAGCAGGCAGCCTTCACTTCTCTGCCTCTGGGTGGCCAGTGCCCACGCCAGCCGGACCTGTGTGTGCACCCGCCCCGATGTGTGTGTGCACCCAGGGCCTGAGGCCAAGTCACCCATGAGCACGCCCTGCCCAGAGCTGCCCAATGGGGAGGGGCGCAAGCCCGGGCTGTGCGGACACCGTCCAGCCATACAGGAGGGGGTTAGGACGTCCCGAGCCTTCCCTCCCACAGACAGGCACCCCTGGCCCAGATTCTGGCCACTACCATGGACGGCGGCCACTTCCTGGCCCAGCTGTCGTGCAGGTGGACATGACTGCAGGTGTGGGGCGCAGGGAAGCGGGGAGGGGAACATGCTGGACCCTCGTCTCTGGCCTTTGCTGGACAGGATAGCCAAGCTGGGGCAGCGGAGAGAGCCCCTTCCCCTTCCCCTATCAGGCCCAGGAGCTCCTCTCAGGTGTGGCCTGGCGGCCCACAGATAAGCAGATTAGCGCTGTGTGCGCCAGTGCGTGAAATCAGTGAAGTCAGCCTTATCAAGTGGGGATGTTGTCTCAGGTGGGGCTGGACAGGCCCAGGTGAGGAGGGCGTTCCCTACCCCACCCCATGGCTGGGAGGTGGCGGGGCCAGGAGCCTGGAGGGCCAGGGTGTGGAGGGGAGCAGGGAGCCCACTGCTTGGTGTTCCGGCCTCTGGTCCCCAACAGGCCTGCCCTTCCTGGCTCGTCCTCACAGAACATCCACTCGTGCATCTCCCGAGCTCCTGTGTCAGGGGCACCGACAGAGACCGGGAGGGGGATGCTGGGGTTTGGGGAGGCCCGGCCTGCTCAGGGCACCCAGTGGGGAGGGGCCTCGGGCATCAGCGGGGCAGTGTCTGCAGTGGTATTGGGGGCACCTGGGGCGACCGAGAGCACCCACATGCCATCTGGATGGATTCTCAAGAGGGGACCTCCACCAGAAAATGAGGAGGCGGTGTCGGGAGTTCGGCTGCCTGGCCTGAGGTCACTGGCCGGTGGTTTGAACCTCACCTCATCCCTACTGAGCTGGAAATATAATAAACCCAGAGAGGAAACTGGGGGAAAGCAATGCAGACACGGGGACTTGGACAGAGCCGGGCCGGTGGCCGGACAGTCGGTACCGCTCAGGTGGGCCCTGCTCGCAAGCGGCAGGGTGTTGGCACCCAGCCTTCCTGTCATTCCTGGCTGGACGTGAGGAGAAGGGCCATGGACAGGGAGGGGGGAGCCAGGGTGGCCTGGGGGGCCCGGGGGAGGGGCCGAGCCCTGGGCGGGCTTGCAGGAGGGAAGAGGAGGCTGGTGTGGGCACAGACCTGTAGCCGTTGGGGCCCTCCTCGTCTGCCCACCCCGGCCAGGCTGAGCCCCGTCCCCAACTTCTTCACTCCCTGAAAGTCCTGTTCTGGATCTGCCCCCGGGACCCCTGCCTCCTCCCAGCCCCACGTCCACCTAGTGAAGTCTCACCTTGCCGGACGCACCCTCCATGAAGCCCTTCCTTGTCCCCTGTCCGTCCTCACCCCACCCGCCCCTCGTCCACAGATGGGCAACAGGCTCTGAGGACAAGCTCCCAGGCCAGGCCCTTCAGCCGAGCCCCGCATCTGCGTGTGCATCCCGGGAGACTGCCGCATCCCGGGAGACTGCCGCAGCCCTGTGTCACTCTGGGAGGGGGGTGCGCCGAGGAGCCTGCAGTCTAGACCGCCCACCCACAGGGGAGGGCAGAGACACAGAGGCTGTGGGAGCCTGGAACCCACTGAGAGGCCAGAGGGGGGAGAGGCGAGGCCGTGGTCCTACCCTGCCGCCATGCTCCTGCCCCTGCTTGGCCCTTCCTCCTCTCGCGGTCACCTCCTCCAGGAAGCCAGCAGGATGTGGCCCCCCTCCTGTCTCTTCCCACCCCCCACTAGCCTCAGAGCTCCTCCAGTGGGGCCACAACGGGGGAGCGTCTGCGGGGCCTGCTAAGGGCTTGTGAGGTGATGCAGCCGCCCCAGGCGCCTGGCTGCCATTCCCTGTGCTCCAGTGGTGCCCAGCCTCTGCCACAGGCAATTCAGACCCTCTGGTATGGGAACCGGCGCGCACCGCACCAGCTTCTGATCTCTCCTCCTCTCATGCCCTCACGTCCTCACTGCATCCCAGCCCACTGGGTCCTCACCGTGCCGGTATCTGCTTGGCGTTGCACAAGGAACACCTTCCATGCTTTCCTCGCCCAGCTGTGCACGCACCGTTGGAAATTCTCTGTGGCCCTCCGGGCCAGGTCTGCCTTTTCCACAGGGCATCGTTTCCCTTGCATCTCGACCGTGCTGGCTACGTATCTCTAGACTTTCTGGAGACCCCGCGTCATTATCACCCACATTCTTACTCCATCAGGTCCCACCTCAGCCCCCTCAGGATTTAACCCTTTGAGGGCCATTTCCTCCCTGGCACCCCAGCCTTCTCATTCATGCACAGATCTCCACTTATTCAGGATTACTTTACCCCTCTGGGCAATAAAGATATGGAAAAAGGAACATCTTTAGCAAAACTGTTGGGCCAGGCTTTGCCCTCTGCCACAGCACATGGTAATGCTCCAGCAGAACAGTGAGCCCACGACAGACATGTCACGTGGGTCCCGAGTGGAACTTGGCTGGTTTAAGCCTCAGACTTTTAAGTAACTGACTGATACACTGACCAACTGGTGAGCCCAGGGGCCAGTAGACCCTGTGGTCCCCTCAACAGGAAAGTACCAGAGGCCTGGAGAAGCCACTTCATGGCAAGCAAACAACAAACAAATAAAACCAACTGAAGTGGGGCCCTTGGAAAGAGTCATCAGCTGGTATGAGAGTCAGGAGAGACACATAGTTTTGTAAGAATAAAAGTTACGACAGGGAAATAAAGTACATTTTAGAAAGTATCTATTAATTCAAGAAACCGTTGACTCTGAAACAAGAAGGGAAAGAGGACGATTAAAGACGGCTAAAAAGGGGACTTCCCTGGTGGCAGAGTGGTTAAGAATCCGCCTGCCAATGCACGGGACACGGGTTCGAGCGCTGGTCTGGGAAGATCCCACATGCCGTGAAGCAACTAAGCCCGTGCACCACAACTACAGAGTCTGCGCTATAGAGCCCGTGAGCTACAACTACTGAGCCCGTGCGCCACAACTACTGAGCCTGCGCTCTAGAGCCCACAAGCCATAACTAGTGAGCCCGCGTGCCACAGCTACTGAAGCCTGTGCACCTAGAGCCCGTGCTCCGCAACAAGAGAAGCTACTGCAGTGAGAAGCTCACATACCGCAACAAAGAGTAGCCCCCCACTCAACATAACTAAAGAAAGCCCACTTGCAGCAACGGAGACCCAATGCAGCCAAAAATAAATAAATAAATAAATTAGTTTAAAAAAAAAAAGACTGAAAAGAAACGATCTGTGGGTACACACCACAGCACAGGTGAGTCTCGGAAACATCCAGGCACCAGGAGCTACTCCTTCTGATTCCATCTGTGTGACATTCCAGAACGTTCCAGAACACACACGAATAAGGTACAGGGACAACACTCAGACCAGCGGCTGCCTGGCTCAGGAATAAGGGTGGGGTTGACTGGAAAGGGGCACGAAGTAATTTTTTGAGGTTATGGAAATGTATCTTGATTGTGATGCTGGTTTCCTGAGTGTAAACATTTGCTAAAACTCACTGACTATTGACTTGAAGTGAATTAACCTTCTGGTGTGTGAATTATATCTCAATAAAGTTTAGTCTAAAAGAAAAGAAAAACCTGATTAACTGAAAAGAAATCAGGAAAGAGGAACAAAGAACAGGTGGGTAAAACACAAAACAAATTGCAAGATGATAGACTTAAACCCAACCGTGCCAATCACATAACTGGATTGAAGATATGATAAAAGAAAACATTTTTGAGCTGAAGCAAGACGTCTTTTTTTGTGTGTGTGGTATGCTGGCCTCTCACTCTTGTGGCCTCTCCCCTTGCGGAGCACAGGCTCCGGACGCGCAGGCTCAGCGGCCATGGCGCACGGACCCAGCCGCTCCGTGGCACGTGGGATCTTCCCAGACCGGGACACGAACCTGTGTCCCCTGCATCGGCAGGCAGACTCTCAACTGCTGCGCCACCAGGGAAGCCCGCAAGCTGTCAGTTTTGCTCATTTATTTAGCTATTTGAGAACCTCTCCTTTTCATTGAACAAAGGTCACAAAAACAGACAAAATCCTTGCTCTCATAGGAAGTAAAGTTTAGCAGGAACATCATTTTCTGGTTCTATAGTCTCACTAATCTGTGTATAATTGCAAAAGGAACATAATTCTGTGGGAATATTCATCCTGGGGAGGTGAGCCTGCCTGGAGCAGAGAACAGCCAGAGACAGTGCCCTTAAACAGGTGATGGAGGTCAGCAGGGAATGGATGGGGGTCCAGAAACAGGTGTCAGACACAGGTGTTCAGAAGCACGTGCAGCCTGGAGTGGGAGGGAACGGGCCTTCTGAACACTGTTAAGTCTAAGGATTAGAAAGAATATTTCCCACATACTTTTCCTGGAAACTAAAAGGACTTGAAGACATACTTTGAGATCATACAATCAAGGTACAATCTCGGTAGCATGTTCAAGAATGGGAAAGTCTTGACCTAAGAAGCCTGGTGAGAGCCCTGGAACTGTCTGGTTTAGGGGCTGCTCCAGGTGGCTGTGTGCTGTGGCAATAGCCCTGAGTGCAAAGATCAGAAGTAACTCTTGCAGGACAGACACAGGGGTGAAATTGTTATTACAATCCAGAGTGAACATTCCAGAACAAGGCCTGGAAGAATGGAAGGGTGGTGGTTTCTCTGCCATCCACAGGGGTGACTCAATATTGCTGATAGAAAAAGATAGCCTCTATGGTAACATTACTCAGTGAATATCCACAGGGCAGAAAAGGCAAAGTAAACATAAGCCAAACGGCACGAGAAGGGCAGAGGCCAAAGAAAGAGGCAGGGATGCGTCCAACAGGGTGGCTGGAGAGCCCACTCTTACCTATGAGAATAAAGGCTCATCCAACTTCCCTGAACACAAAGCTGGAGGTGGGGTGAGAAAGGGAGAAAAACACTTACAGGCTGACTACATGTTTATAAGAGACATATCTGAAAATCATGCCACAGGAGAGTTAGAGGGGAAGGCAACACCTTCCCCCAGAGTGTCAGTGGAGGTTGTGCAGGGGAGCACTAATGAGGAACACCTGCCCCCCCAGCCAGGGAGGCCTCATGGGGAGCCAGGACTCCCACCCCACCCGGCAGTAATGAGAAGGCCTCTTAGGTGTCAACAGAGGGTTGGACCCCCGTCTGGTTCTCCCCTTCCCTTGGTAAATCTGTGCTAGAGAAAGCCAACTAAACAGGCTTAAATAAGGTCCAGAATCTCATGACAGTACCCAAAATGTCCCAGTTTCAATAAAAATATTGCTCATCATGACCAGAAGCAGGAAGATCTCGAACTGAATGAGAAAGGACGGTCAACAGAGGCCAACACTGATGACACAGATGTTAGATTATCCAGCAAAGAGTTTAAAGCAGCTGCCAGAAAATGTTTCAGTTATGGACACATTGAAACGAATAAAAAATATAAAGTGCGAGCAAAGAAAGAGAAAATATAAAGGAGAACCGAAAATTACAATAAATGAAATAAAAGCCAACCCAGCACAATGGAGGGAAAGGATCACTGTACTGGATTGTAGAACAACGGAAATTACCCGATCCGATCAACAGAAAATACATGGGAAAAAAATGAACAGAGACTCAGAAACCTGTGGGATCTGTGCCACAGGGGACCTGGAAAAAGTACTCAAAGAAATAAAGTTTTAAAACATCCCAAATTTGGCAAAAGACCCACAGATTGAAAAAGCTGAGTGAATTCTAAACAGGTTAAACCCAAAGAAAGCCATACCAAGACATATCATAGTCAAACTTCTGAAACCTAAAGGCAAGAAAATTTAAAAAATGAAAGCAATGAGAGAAACAGCACTTTACATTTAGGAGTAAAAACCAATTTGAATGACGGCCGATTTCTCGTTAGAAATCATGAAGGCCAAAAAAGCATGACATCTTCCACGTGTTGAAAGAAAAGGACTGCCAGCCCAGAATGCTTAACCCCGTGGAAATATCCTCCAGAAAGGAAGGGGAAGACAAGCCATTCTCAGATGAAGGAAAAGCTAGAGAATCTGTCACCATAAGATATACCCTAAAAGCTGCGAAATTTGTGAACTGAAAACTGATATAACTGAAGGGGGAAATATATAAATTTACAATTCCAGCTGGAGATGTCAACCCCCGTCTCTCAACAACTGATAGAACAACTAGACGGAAAATCATCAAGGATGTAGATAGAACTTAATACCATCAACCAACAGGATCTAATCGACGTTTACAGAGCACTCCACCCAACAGTAGCAGAATACACACACTTTTCAAGTGCCCACAGAAAATATGCCAAGACGGACCATACCCTGGGACACAAAACAAATCTCAACAGATTTAACATAACGGAAACCACACAGAGTTTGTTCTCTGACAACAATAGAACCAAATTAGAAACCAGTAACCAAAAGTTAACAAGAAGATCTCCAAATACTCAGAAACATGTTTCTAAACAATCCGTGGACCGGTGAGGAAGGCTCAAGGGAAGCACAAAGATACCCTGAACTGAATAGAAATGAAAACTCAACGTATCAAAAATTGAGGGACAAATCTAAAGCAGTGTGGGGGAATTTTATATCAGTAAAGGCGTATACTAGGAAAGAGGAAATGTCTCGTATCAGTACACGAAGCTCCCACCTCAAGAACCTACAGGAAAAGAAGAGAAAAAGGGACTCAAAGCAGAAGGAAGGAAAAAGCAGAAGGAAGGAAAAAGCAAAGACAGCAGCAGAAACCGCTGCTGTACAGCGCAGCAATAGCACAAAGGCATTTATTTATCCCGGAGAAACAAGAACTGATGTTTACAGCAAAGCCCGTGCACGCATCTTCACAGCAGCATCATTTGTAACAGCCAAAACCTGGACACAACCCAGATGTCGTTCAACAGGTGGATAGATGAACAAGCTGTGGTCCGTCCATGCCCTGGGATCTCACTTGGCGGTAAAAAGCAGTGAACACAAAACAATCTGAGTGAAACTCCAGAGAATTATGCTGAGTGAAAAAAGACGGTCCCCAAAGGTTCTATACAATTCCTGAAACAACAAAATTATAGAACTAGAGAACAGACTTGTGGTTGTCGGGGGTTAGCTAGGTGGTGAGAGTGAGAGCAAAGGCAAGAGGCAGGATCCTGGTGGGGCTGGAAATGCTCTTTGTCTCGGCTGTATCAATGCCAGCATCCCGGTCGAGATGTCCCACTGTTGTTTTGTAAGATGTCACCATTGGGGGAGGCTGGGTAAAGGGTACCTGGAATCTTTCTGGATTATTTCTTAGAGCTTCATGAGAACCTACAATTCTCTCAAAATAAAAAGCTTAATGGAAAAAAACCCCATAGCATCAAAACATGTTCAACTGTCTTTTCAGCAAATGGTGCTGAAGTCCTTGAACATCCACATGCAAAAAAATGAAAGAAAGAAAAAACGCAATCCGTACACCACACCTCACACACGAATGAACTCAGAACGGATGAGGATCCAAACGTAAGACCTAAAATTGCAAGACTTCCACAGGAAAGCAAGAGAAAACCTTGGTGACCCTGGTGGAGGCAAAATTTCTTAGCTATGACACCAAAAGCAAGACCCATAAGAGAAGAAATTGATAAATTGGGTCTCATCACAATGAAAAACTTTTGCTTTTTGAAAGACGCTCTGAAAAGTGCAAAGATCAACCATGAACTGGGAGAAATGTTGACAAATCACGTGTCTGATAAAGGACGTGTGTTCAGACACACTCAACAGTAAGAAAGCAAACAGTTCAATTTAAAAATCGGCCAAAGTGTTGACGGTCCCCTCAGCTAAGAAGACACACGGATATAAAGTATCCCCAACATCAAAAGCTGTTAGAGAAAAATTCACATGAAAGCTACGAGGAGACTCGCACAGAGCGGCCCGGCTGCCACACGGCTGGCGGAACCAGGACGGCACAGCCCTGCTGGAATACGGCCCAGCAGTTTATTATAAGCTAGACGTACTCTTACCGTAGGGTCCAGTCACCCATGCCAGTATGCATTCATCAGAACTCCCAAAATTCTGCACGAACAAGAGAGAGTTTTACTGTGTATAAATTACACCTTAATAAACAATGAAAAATATACAGAGAGTTGATGTCAAAAAGAGCACAGAGGAATTGCGAAGAGGTGGTTGTAGCGTCCCACCCCATGACAGGTGCAAGAGGGACGGATAGACAGACATAGAGGCAAGATTTCAATTATGTGTTTCCTAAGATTTATTTATTCATACGTTTCTAACTTTATTCCCTAATACAGATGACATTCATTCATTTTTACAGTCCAGAAGATAGTCACAGAAATTAATCTATATTAGTCTCCAGGGGAAACTGCAACTCATTCCAAAGATAATAAATGTTACTTGTTTATGAAATGTTAGCCATGGTCCAGCAAAAATTCAAGCAAAGCAAAACAGTGTAATTGGCGAGTTAACGGTGTGGTTAGCCCCCAGCCCTTCCCCCCTCCCCTCCCCCTTCCATCATCTGGGCAGAATGGGGACCCCAGGAAGAGACCCACACATGTGGCTACTTGGCTTGTGACGAACACACCATGAACAGCAGTGCTCGGGCCCTTGGACAGTGGATGGAAAAACGTGAACCTGACCAGGCCACACCACACACAGACAGGATTCCAGCTGGATCACGGTCCCATATGTGGAATGGGAAACAAGAAAACTTCTGGGAGAAAACATGGGAGCGTGCCTTCAGGACTGTGAGTTAGATGAAGATTACTTAGAACACGAAAACATCAACTAAGAAAGAAAGAAAAGGATAATTGTGTTCCATCAAAATTAAGAACTTCAGGCTTCCCTGGTGGCGCAGTGGTTGAGAGCCCGCCTGCCGATGCAGGGGACGCGGGTTCGTGCCCCGGTCCGGCAGGATCCCACATGCCGCGGAGCGGCTGGGCCCGTGAGCCATGGCCGCTGAGCCTGCGCGAACGGAGCCTGTGCTCCGCAACGGGAGAGGCCACAACAGTGAGAGGCCCAAGTACCGCAAAAACAAAAAAAAAAAAAAAAAAATAAGAACTTCATCAAAACACACTTAAAAAAGGTACTCACAGTACGAGCTTCTGACAAAGAACTTGTATCAAGTATATATAAAGTACTCTTACAAATCAATAAGAAAAGAAAAACAAACCAACTTGGAAAAAATGGGCGTTTGAAACGTCACTCTTTGCTTGTTTATTTTACCGTACGTGGGCATTGGGTTGTTTCCATTTGTTGACTATCATGGATGGTGGTGCCTTGAAATGTAAGAGTGTAAATTTCCTAAATTTTTTTCTTTTAAGTTTCTTCTACTGCTTTTATGCTTCTTACGTTTTTCTCTATTTGGGAATTAGAAACAGATTCACCTATATTTTTCTAGTTACCAGAATAATTTTATCTTAAATATTCAAATATTAAATACCTGTGATGGAATTAGTTTAGTGAGTCATATCTTATGGGTACAACTATTTTTTTTTCATCCAGAGAGTTAAATAATTGAACCTTTAGTTGACTTTTGAACATTTGATCTTTCTGCAAACTTTGTGATCTGATAAATTATTAACAGATGCAAGTGTTTACATGTGATTGCTCTATTTTGACATTCACGGTGATTTCAAACCAAAGACTTAAGGTTTAAATAAAAGACTAAAAAGATTCATTGAAAAAACAAAAAAAGAAATAGGCAAAGTCTTGCTGCGCTGCAGCAGAGGGGCTCCAGGTGTCATAGCATGTGTGGGAAGAAGCTCAGCTTGGTGGTCCTGGACTCCATCTTGCTCCCAGCAGAACGGCCCACGTGGGGGTCACTGACGGGAACACTCCCAGAGCAGGCTCTGTGGGTCAGCTGGCCGGACACAGCCAGCCGTGACCAGTGACTGCGCTGCCTCAGTCCTGGCCTGGCCATGTGCAGGGCAGAGGGCTCTGCCTGCAACCCCCTACCCCCCAAGACCCCCAGCCCCGCCTGCTCCCGCCCCATGGCTTTCCAAGTGGTCAGTGGGAGCCCTGCGGGCAGGGCGAGGGTGACCCACTGCTCTGGTCCCCGGGGACTGAGGGGTTTCTTGGGATGTGGGATTTTTGGCTTTAAAACCAGAATGCTCTGGGCAGACTGGGACTACTGGTCATCCCGAGGGGAGCAGAAGTCCTGGGAGAGAGGGTGCTGGGGTCTGGCCCAGGCCGTCTGCAGCCCAGGAATGTCCGCTGGATCCAGTTTCTAGCTGGGACACCTCCTTCCCCGAGGGGGCCCCTCCGCTCCTTCACTGGGGTCACTTGTCATCCCACAGGAAAGCCAGGGGCAGGGCTGAGGGGTCGTGGATGGAGAGAGGGGTTTGGGCCAGAGGGACGTGGGGCGTGGAAGAGGAGAGGGGCCTCAGCAGGGAGTGAGGCTGCCCGGTGGGAAGCGGCCTGGGGACGACTTCCCAAGGGACTGTGGCCCATGGGCGAGGGGGCGGAGGCTCTAAGTGGCTCCCCGTCTGCGCGCTGAGCTTCCTCAGCTCAGTGGCGTGTGGTCCCGGGTGACTGCCACACGCCTGGCCGCGGGGGCCGAGCTCCTGGCCCAGCCCTTGGGGGTCCCAGAGTCTGGGCTGCCTCCGCCTGCAGCCCAGGGCTCGGAGCGGGTGTCCAGCCTTGTGCGTGGAGCCTGGATGTGCCGGGCTCGGGAGGGGCCTGCGTTGCCCCTGGGGCTCCCGAGAGCGCTCCAGGGTCTGTCCAGGGAGGGTGTCAGGGGTCCCTCTGCACACCCCAGCTCTGCAGAGCAGATGAGGGGAGAGAGGCGGCCTGGGCTGTGGGGACCGCGTCACTGAGGAGTCGTGCTCACTGCCTCCCCTGCCCGCTGTGTGTGCCTGTGTGCGTGTGTATTTGCACGCGTGCTCCTGCCTGTTTGGTGGGGGTGTGTGATTGCTTTGACAGCTACTGAGACAATGTTTCAGCTCTATTGTTCGTGCGCTTGTTTCAGAAGGAACTCCCGCCCACAGCCCCACCGACCACACCAGAGCAGTCACTGCCGTGATTTCCTTCCATCTTTCTGGTCTTATCTTTACAAATCTGGGGTAGTGCAGGCACCAGTGTGACGCTCTGGTGAGCATTTCTCTCCAGATCACTGACCGGCTGCCTGGGCCCGTGGCACTCACGTCCCTGGTCCCCCTGGGTAGAGACAGCATTGTCCCTGTCCCCCGCTGGGCCAAGCGTGTTGGGGCCTTGGTCCCTCCACCATTCCCAGGGACCTGGCCCGGGGAGGTGGGGCGGTGGAGTCCAGGCTCCGTCAGTGCTGGAGGCTCGAGGCCCCGCCGGCCGGGCCTGGGGGGCAGTGACTCACAGCAGGTGTGCCTGGGGCAGCGGTGCCTATTTGCCTGCCTGCACGGTCCTCAGAGATTCCAGGTGTGAGTGGGTGCACGCTCCCGGCTGCTGTTTGCCAAGTGGGAGTTCCAGGCAGGGTGGTTCCCCGGCATCTCTGGGTTTCTGGCCCCAGAAGTGGGTGTCACGCATGTGTGCTCTTAGAGGTGGAATCCCGCCAGCCCTGGGAAGGCTCGGCTCCACCAGCATTTCAGGGGTGCTGGCCTGGCCCCCCTGTGGGTCAGCTCCCCTCCAAGCCATGACTTTAATGAATGTTCCTGGAGATGTGTCTGATCTCTTTGTATTTATATGAGCCCGGAAAAGGGACAGGAAGCGGTCTTGGAGGGAGGAGGGGCTGGGCCGCCACCAGCGGAGGCTCACAAGAGTGTGCTGTGAAAAGCCTGCTTTCAAGATGTGCAAACACAGACACCAGATTATTTACAGGTATTTTCTCGAGGTGAGAGTGGCAACTTTTGCTTCATTTTTTTTTCCCATTAAAAAATTGTGTTAGGGCTTCCCTGGTGGCGCAGTGGTTGAGAGTCCGCCTGCCGATGCAGGAGCCAGGGCTTCGTGCCCCGGTCCGGGAAGATCCCACATGCCGTGGAGGGGCTGGGCCCGTGAGCCATGGCCACTGAGCCTGCGCGTCCGGAGCCTGTGCTCCGCAACGGGAGAGGCCACAGCAGTGAGGGGCCCGCGTACCGCAAAAAAAAAAAAAATTGTGTTAAAATACGTGTAACAAAATGTACCATCTTAACCATGTCTAAGGGTACATTTCAGAGGCACTAAGTACATTCACATCATTGTGCAAACTTCACTACCATCCACTCCAGAACTTTCCATCTTCCCAAACGGACACTCTGTCCCCATTTAAACACTCACTCCCCTCCCCTCCCCCAGCCCCTGATCCCCACCATCTACTTCCTGTCTCTATGGATGTGACTCCTCCAGGGACCTCATGGGACTGAGTCATGCAGGACTTGTCCTGCGTCTGGCATATTTCACTGAGCATCTTGTCCCCAAGATTCATCCTGTGCAGCCTGAGTCAGATTTCCTTCCTTTTTAAGGCTGAATAATATCTCACTGTGTGGATGGACCACGTGTATCCCTTCATCCATCGATGGACACTTGGGTTGCCTCTACCTCTGGGCTGCTGTGAGCACAGGTGTGCAAATATCTCTTCGAAGCCCTGCTTTCAATTCTTTTGGGATACACCCAGAAGTGGTGCTTTAATTTCTACGAGCACGATTTTACACTGTGAACAATACCTTTTAAACGTGCTGATGGCGTTAGACAATCCCCGGCCCCCCGAGTGCCGATGTCCTTTTGTCCTGGGGTCAGAGGCGCCCGCTCCACGTCAGGACCCTGGGGGCCACAGTCAGGGTTGTTTGGGCGGCATCTCACTTTGGATGCATCCTCCCCTCTCCCTAGAGGCTGACAGGACCGTCAAGGGTGACTTTTCCTTGTCCTGATGCGGGCAAGTGGGCGGGCAGTTCCCTGCCTGCAGATGGCGGTGTTTGGGGGAGGGGCTGGCACAGCGCTCTTAGGGCAGAGGAGGCTGGATTCTAGTAGTGTCAGTTGCTACCTGACCCCTGGGTGCCCAGGCTGCCTGGGAAGCTAGGAGGGACACAGATGCGGTTGCCTCCAGGGAACAGCCTCAACGGACAGTCCCCTCCAACCCCCCAAGGAGGTGGAGGGGTGGCCGCTGAGCAGAGGCATTGGAGGAAGGCATGGTGGGGAGGGGCTGGGGGCCTTTGTGTTTTCTGGGGCAGGAGGGGGCGGGCGGGGGCTCCCAGGAGCCGAGCTGGGCCCAGGGCGATGAGGGACTCCAGGGCCAGCACTGCCCCGCCCAGGCCTGGGCAGAGAGGGGCTCAGCTGTGGGGGGAGGGGGGAGCCACTGTCAGCAGCAAGCCGGGGTCCCACTGCCCTTCATTTACAGCTGTGGATCTGGGGGACCAGGTCAGATCTCGGGAGGAATTCTGTCTGCCCAGTGATGCAGGTAAACAGACGCGTGCAGGAAGCCTCCAAATCAGGTCAGCCCTGCCACGAAACCAAGTTTACTCTCCGCTCCCTTCTCCCGCCGCCCAGAGAGCATCCCCCGTGCCCCCCTGCCCCCCCTGCCCACGCCGCCGGTACCGGGGGGGTCTTGGCCCCTCGGCCCGGGGAGGCTGACCCCACCCATGGGCATCTTCCAGATGGCTCTCTCCCCGTCGGGCCCCGAAGCCAAGCAGGAGGGATTAGGACACCGTTCTCCTTATCAAGGAAGTTCCCGGCTTGGAGCAACTCTGAAGCCACCGTGCCCTTTCTGTCAACAGCATGATAATTCCTGCAAGCTGTCAGAGGTTCCCAGCGCCTTCCTGCCGAGGTGGCGCCCACTTCCTCTTCGCGGGTTAGAAGGGTTCCATCTGTCTGTGTCCTGAAATCATTCTCTGTCACGCGGGATACGTGGTAAACTTTCCCCAAACTGCTGGTTTCCGCATCTGTGACATCAGGCCGCACCCTCGGCCTCGCGGTGTCCCCTGCGTCAGGAGTGACTGTGGGTCACGGATGCTGAGCCAGCATTGATGAGAAACTGGGCTGTGATTTTAGGTGCAGCCAATAGAGGAAGGTGCTGCCTGCTTGACTGTCATGGTGCAGGCTAGGCTGGCGGTGCACCGAGGTTCCAGATGCGTTAAACTGTGCAGAAGGTCGAAGGGATGCCCCAGCGCGGCATCATCACCCCGTTTCAGGAAGAGAAAGCAGGAGCTTCACGAGGTCCCTCAACTCGCCTGAAGCCTCCTGGAGGCGACCGCTGCAAGGGCGGCAGGGGCTCTTCCGGGGGACCAGACGCAGCTCAGAGGACGCTTCCCTGACGCATCAGCTGGTTTTGTCCTTGGGGCAACCGTCCTCTGAGCAGCGCTCCTACGATCACCATTTTCCAGACGAGATGCCCGAGGCACAGAGAGGGTGATGTGCTGGCCCAGGGCTACACAGCGGATGGGTTTCAGGGCCAGGATACAATCTCCTCCCAGTGTCTGGAGCCCCAGGCCCTGGATTCGAATTCCTGTTGGTCCCTCTGAGGTCAGGTGCCTCCCATCTGTGTCATCCAAAAAGCAGGGATATAACCACAGTTCCTACCACTCAGGAGTTTCTGATTTTCTATGGACTGAATTATACAGTGAAGCCTCCAAGAAGTGTGCCCGGCCCACGAGGGCTGCCACCAGGCTGGCGTCCGAGACGGGGCTGGCAAAGTGTCCAGAGGGGCCTGGAGACACCCGTCCGCTCCGCAGTCTCAGCAGAAAACAGGTGCCACGGCGGACTGTCTGCTTTAAGACGTGCGGCTGGTCCAGGCCTGGCTCTTTCCCCAGGGCAGGGGGTTGGAGGGACCTGGCGTTTGGGGTGTGGGTGTTGACCTCCGGGTTGGAGATGTGCCCCAGGTGGAGAGTGGAAGTCAAGTCTTCCCCCACTGCAGCCCCTCCAGGGCACCGGGCTATAGGGGAGGGAGGTCTGGGTCAGGCTGCCTGGCCACTCCAGCCGGACAGTCTGCGCATCCAGTCAAGCCTGCGTGGGCTGAGGGAGGTGGGAGTGTCGGGTGCGGAGAAGGCTGCTGGGACGGCTCAGCCCCCAGGTCCTGCAGCTACAGCAGAGTGACCCCAACGGCCCTGCAGGTCACCTGCGTTGGGACCTCGGCCATGCCCAGAAACTGGAAAGGAAGGGACAGGCGTGGGGGAGGAGTGCCAGCCCAGAGCAGGCAATGCTGGATCCAGTGTCCCCTGCCTTGGTCACCTTGGCCAGGAACAGCTGGGCTGGGCTAGGCCAGGGTCAGGATCAGGGTCAGGGTCAGGCAGCCCAGGGTCCTGAGGGTCGTGGGGGCCGCTTCTCCATCATGTCATGTGTCCGAGGAGAAAGCTGTGAGGAACATGCTGCCCCCGGGGGTCCCAGGACACCACCCACCCCAAGAGGAAAGCGCTGGACTCGCACCTCCCACCCATAGGCTCCTTGCCCACCCGTGGGGCCCTGTTCTTGGCCGGATCCGGGCTGGTGGGCGTTTCATCCTCACCTGGGTCAGTCCCCCATACAAACAGGAGCTATCTGATGCCCGCTTCTGGTCCCAAATCAGAGCTGCCAGAGTGAGTCAGCGGCCTGGCCTGCATCCCATCCCCACGTCCCTCCACCGTCCTCCTGTTGCCATGGCAACGCTTGGGCGGTCCTGTCAGCGCTGGACCCCAGCCCTCTGTCCAAACAGGCACTGCCTTGCTCCCCAGTAAACCCGCTAGTTTAGCAGGTCTGGGTGGGGGGCTGGCAGCAGCCCAGGTGCAGGCTGTGCGGTCCCCCGGGAACCCGGGGGAACAAAGGCTTCTGGGGCCACCGCCCTGGGCGAGCCACATCCCCACGTGTGGCTCCCGCTTCCCACAGACAGCACCCTACTGTGAACCCCTGGACATGAACCCTCTTCCTGCAGGGGTTTTCATGGACCCCCTTTTCAGGTGAGGAAACTGAGGGTGGCCAAGGCTCACCCCAGCCGTGCCACTTCCCCTGTGCTGCCCTCACTAAGCGTGAAGGCCCCTGAGAGCAGGAGGGTGGAATCACTGCCCCACTGCTTTAAGGGACCCCTTCCAGCCCCCCACCCCTCCACAGCCCCCACTGGGCTCGGGGAGGTCACAGGGAAGAAGGCCCCTGGTTTTCAAGGCTGGGTCCCTGGTCCCACACCTGCCCCGACTCCAGACCCCCTCTCCATGGGTCCCTCTTATGGGGTTGCCCCACCCTGGGAAGGGATGCTAACCCCGGTGCAGGGCGTGCCTGGTGACTCAGATGGGTCGGGGCGAGGTGTGGACTCAGGCCTGTGCCCTACGCCGGGAGCATGGACACTGGTTGACCTGTTACCTCCCTGCCTTCCTGGGGTCGTGAGGGGGGGAGACCCGTGTCACTCATGCTTCCCTCAGCTTGGGTCTGCAGACCCTTGAGCCTCCCCACCAAGGCACTGGTTCCCAATGTCCAATATCCTAACCACAAAGCCCACACAGCCCTTCGGAGCCAGACTGGTCCCCGCGGCCTGCCCCTCGGGGCCTGCCCTGCTCAGCACCAGGTGACGTGCTGTCAACCTCTAGATCCAGGCAGCTGCGCGGGGGAGGGGGAGGATGTGATACACCAGCCTGCAGGGGGGTGGGGGGGCAGGGGGCACGGAGGTGGCGCCAGCTCCCTTCAACCGGCATCCACGCCCCCTGCTATGTGATCACCCGCCCACCCACCCACTCACTCAGTCATTCATTCACTCACTCACTCATTCATTCATTCACTCGTTCATTCACTCATTCACTCACTCGTTCATTCATTCACTCACTCGTTCATTCACTCACTCATTCATTCATTCACTCGTTCATTCACTCATTCACTCACTCACTCGTTCGCTCACTCACTCGTTCACTCACTCACTCATTCACTCATTCATTCACTCTCTCACTCATTCATTCACTCACTCGCTCATTCATTCATTCACTCGTTCATTCATTCATTCACTCGTTCATTCATTCATTCACTTGTTCATTCAGTCATTCACTCACTCGTTCATTACTCACTCGTTCATTCACTCACTCATTCACTCGCTCATTCGTTCACTCACTCGTTCACTCACTCGTTCATTCAGTGACTCACTCATTCATTCATTCATTCATTCACTCATTCACTCACTCGTTCATTCACACACTCGTTCATTCATTCACTCGTTCATTCACTCACTCTTTCACTCACTCACTCATTCATTCACTCGTTCATTCACTCATTCACTCGTTCATTCACTCATTCACCCACTCATTCATTCACTCACTCGCTCATTCATTCCTCACTCATTCATTCACTCACTCATTCACTCACTCTTACACACTCACTCGTTCACTCACTCACTCACCCACCATGTCCCTCCCCCACTCTCCTGTTACATGGGAGGCATTCTTTCTACCAGGTACCAGGGCATGAGGAGGGGATGGCTCAGGGGCCAAAAACCAGGTGACCAGCAGGAGCTTGGGACAGGCCCCAAGTGAGGCAGAAGCAAAGCTGAGAGCAGCTCCCGGGAGCCCCCTGGCCCCAGCCCCCGCCCCAGCATGGTGGGGACCTTGCTCACCTTGCTGCCACTCCGCCCCAGGTAGAGCCTCCTGGCTGGGCTCACCTGTGGCAGTGGAGCCCCCAGCCTTGGGGGGGGGTGTGCGGACCCCTGGGACGGAAGTCCAGCTGCAGCGCCTGGCTCCCTGATAGGCCCACTGTCTGAGGCTGCGTGTCCATCACACCAGGGCGCTTTCTCAACCAGAGCCCATCAGGGCCAAGACCACTGGGTCAGTTTCTGGGCTCGTTCAGTCGGCATCTCTCCAGCGCAGTGAACTCAGCCATCCCTGCCCCCAAGGCCACAGGCCCACTTGTGACTGGAGCTGGCCTGGGGTCACCCACCCAGCTGGAGCACAGCCAGGCTCCCAGGCAGTGCTGGTCTGGCGGCTGCACTGTGGGGCGGGGTCCTGTCACTGGGGGTGCCGTGCCCTGAGCCCTTCTCCAGTGAGGGTGGGGCTGGCCACAGCAGCCCCGGCAGCAGGGAAGATGCCAGTGGCCACTCCAGGTGCCAGGAACTCAGGGGTCCGGCGGCAAGGGAGAGTGCCCGGGGAAGGTCCAGGGGCAGGGGTGTGGTGGAGGATGCCTGAGGCCAGGACTGGGGGACCCTCAGGGACCACGTCCCACCTGGCAGACACACCCATCCCTGCCTGTCTTCAGCTGCCGGCCAGCCCGTAGCCAGTGCCCACTGTTTATCTGGGTGAGGGGAACCACAGGCCCTGCCCCACCCTCCCACGTGAGGCCCGTGGGGCTAGAGCCAGCTCTGGGACTACAAAAGGCTCCTGCAGACGCAGAGCCCTCCTAAGAGGCCGCCCTGGGGACTTCTCCCCCCACACACCATGGGTGTCAGCCGGAGGAAGCTGGCCCTGCTCTGGGCCCTGGGCCTCACTCTGGCCTGTGCCCAGCACACAGGTAAGGTTCGTGCTGGCTTTCCCAGGCTGGCCCTGACCATGGCCCCTGTGCCCCCCCCCAAATCCCCAAATCCAGCAGGCAGCTCTGAGGCCTTGTCCTGGGCTCTGGTCAAGCTGAGTGCATTCGTGAGCTGCTCTTCCAGCTTGTGGGGCTGGGGAGGGGTTCTTGGGGGCTGTGGGATCCACGTGGGGGTTAGGGCTGGGAGCAGCCCAGCATCTATGAGCCCCTGGCTGCAGGATCTCATCCACACGTGCGTCTCTGCTGTTCTCTGCCCTCTGCCCCCTGCCAAGCCTGGTCTGAGCAGACTCTCGAACTCCTGGCCCAGCCTGGCAGAGCTGCCCACCTGCCTGGGACACCCCCCCCCCCACCCCGCACCGTGAATCCCCGGTCCAGCAGCTCGCTTTCCCTGTCTGTTTCTCTGTGGTGGGCTCAGTCCGAGGTGGAGGGTGTGATGAGGGCAGCTCACAGGCCCCACGGTCCTCGGAGGCCCCTTCCCATATGGGCCTGCACCTCCCTCCTCTGCTTCCCAGGGGATAGCAGGGCCCTGGATGGGTGAGGGGGGGCTCCCAGGCTCCTGGAATGGCAGCTTGGGGAACATGCCGTGTTACCCAAGGTCCCCACTGCCCCAGGCGGCCCACACATCCCGGTGCCCAGTCTCCCGCTGCCGCCAGACAGTCTCAGAACTGGGAAGCTCTCCCTTGAGTACTCAGGGCAAGGCTGCCCCACTGGATGTTCCCTGGACACATGGCAAGGATGAGTCCAGGTTGTCCCAGGTGATCTGAGAAATGGGGCCAGCACACCAGTGAGTGAGGCAGTGCTCCCTGGGTCAGCCCCCATCCAGAGGAGGGCTGGCCTCCCCTTCTGGGCGGGGGGCTGGGCACCCCCCTGCCATGCCAGCTCTGTGCGGGATCATGGCAAGCCTGTGTCTGGTGACATTCTGCACCTTGGGAACGGCCTCTGAGGACCCCAGAAATGAGGTTCTTGGGGTGGCCTCCAGGCCAACACTGCCCGTCCCTGGGCCCTGCCTACCTGACCTCCACGGTGCTGGGCCCCGACCTGTGCAGTGGCCCGAGCACCCCATTTTGGGTGCAGCTGTCTCCGCTCTTGGTCCCAGATCCCCAACAGGCTCTGAATTTTCCTGCAGAGCTCCGGTTGCTCTGGACCAGCTGCCGCAGACCCGCGGCTTTACTGTCTGCTCCCTCGGCAGATGCTCCTGGACGGGGCTGCCTGCCTGTCCCCCTACGTCTCGAGCAGGGGCCCAGCGGCTGGGCCCTGGTGGACACTCGGTGGGCATGAATGAACAGTGAACAAAGGACTGGCCCCTGGAGAGACCAGCCGGGGTCACCCCACATGCTCATGGGGCCGGGGACACCCCCACATGCTCATGGGGCCGCCTGAAGGGGAGGTCATGAGAGTGGTGGCCCAGCCGTGGGCCCGGGTGACCTCCAAGGCTTGGCAGCCTGGAAGAGATCCTCCCAGTGCCCCCACCCGCACAGAGAATCCCACCATCTGGACTTGCCGCCCCTCCCTCCGTGCATCCTCTGAGGGGACGTGCCTGTCCTTTGGCCGGCTCAGGCCCAGCGCTCTCTCCTTTTCCCAAAGGCCAGGTCCAGGACAGCACTGCAGAGCTCGGCTATGCGTACCCGGACCTCCCTCCTGCCCCCCAGGGGCCTGGCGGTGAGTGGACCCCCCACCTGTCAGAGCCCCCCCCCGCCCCAGCAGTCAAAGAGCCCTTGAAGGGCCATGGGTCACCCGCCTTGGGCCCTGCAGGCTGCTTGCCATCCCCATCCGGCGTGGCTGAGACAGGGTGACAGGCTGCCTGGGAGCTCACAGAATGTCCCTTTCTCCCTGGAGTTAACACCTGATACTCCAGCGGTGGCAGGGCAGGTGAGGGTCAGCCCACAGCGCGGCCAGACGCCCCAGAGCAAGGGGAGGCTCGGGGACAGACCCAGCCACCTCAGTTTGCATGTCCCCAAAAGGGGCTCCCAGGGAGGCGCACCTGTGCCTGACGTCAGCACCCAGGGGATTGCCCGTAGCTGCTGATGCGTTCGTTCGTTGTTTTGATCGGGGTATAGTTTTACAATGTTGTGTTAGTTTCTTCTGTACAGCAAAGCAAAGCAGAGTTCCCTGTGCTCTCCAGCAGCTTCTCAGTTATTACCTAGTTTATACATAGTAGTGTATATATGTCCATCCCCATCTCCCAATTCATCCCACCCCCCTTTCCCCGCTTGGTGTCCATACGTTTGTTCTCTACGTCTGTGTCTCTATTTCTGCCTTGCAAACTGGTTCATCTGTACCTTTTTCTAGATTCCATGAATATGTGTTAACATACGATATTTGTTTTTCTGTTTCTGACTTACTTCACTCTGCATGACAGTCTCCAGGTATTGATTCAGGCATTTTTGAGATTCCGGGAGCAAGGAAGCCCCAGTGCAAACAGCATTCTGGGCCACGGGGTGTGAGAGCTGGGGCCCCTGGGTGCTCTGCTCTCAGCCCACAGTGGTCCCCGCTGGCCTTGGTGTTCACACCGGCCGGGAGGCCATATACACAGCAGAACCCGGAGCCGGATCTAGAGTCTGGCAGACCCGAGCAGTCGCGGAGCCGCCACAGCCTCTCGTGGGGGCTGAGCTGTGCCTGGGCGGTGGGGGTGAGGGCTGTGCGTCACCCGCCCTGTTTCCACAGGCAACTCCCTCCGCGGGGTGACCATCCACCCGCCCCTGAGGAGCACCCCCCTGGTGCGAGGTGAGACCCCGAGAGGCCAGGCGGGGGGCCGTGTTGGCCGAGCTCTGCCTCGTCACACCTGGGGGGCGGGCCGGGGGACCGCAGCTTCCCAGGTGGATAAGGGCCCAGGTTTCGGGACGTCCGGGTGTCCCAGACTCGGCGCCCTCGGAAAGGCCCTGCTCTGTTTGGCCCACAGCCCTGAACGCGGCGCACCGCGGGCGGGTGTGCAGCACATGGGGTGACTTCCACTACAAGACCTTCGACGGCGACGTCTTCCGCTTCCCCGGGCTGTGCAACTACGTCTTCTCCGCGCACTGCGGTGCCGCCTACGAGGACTTCAACCTCCAGCTCCGCCGCGGCCCCGGCCCCAACGCCACCGCGCCCAGCAGGGTCACCATGAAGCTTGACGGCATGGTCGTCGAGCTGACCAAGGGCTCCGTCCTGGTCAACAGCCTCCCGTGAGTCTGGGCCCTGGACGGCGAGCATGCTTCTGGGCCGTCGGGGGAGGGAAGTGCAGTTGTCCCAAGAGTGGGTCCCAGAGCGGTGCCCCCCAGGCCCCCATGCTCGGCCCCCTGCCCCACCCAGGGGCTCAGGCTCTCCCTCTGCCCCTGGAAGCGGCCCCTTCCTCGTTCTTCTGATGCCAGAGCTCCAAGCTCTTGTGGGCATGTTGACCCTGTCATACGTGTGACTGAAGGGACCCTCCCTGCCTGAAGTCCAGACCTATGTTGCCCGTCCCCTCGTGCCCTATGGCACCTCAGCTGGGCCCTCTCTCCGCAGAATTCAGCTGCCCTTCAGCCGCTCCGGAGTCCTCATTGAGCAACGCAGCAGCGGCGTGAAGGTGGCGGCCAGGCTGGGCCTGGTCTTCATGTGGAACCAGGATGACAGCCTCCTGGTGAGGCGGGGGGCCGGGCTCGGGGGACCAGGCACATGCCTCCAGCCTGACAGCCTCTCCAGGGAGGGAGGAAGGGGCTCTGGGCGAAGGAGGGTTGGAAAGCCAGACACCCCCGGCCCCGGCAGCGAGGATGGGGCCCAGATGCTAACGGGGCCCCAGGGTCCACACCCCTGATGGAGACCCTGAGTGTGGGGGTAGCTTCCTCCAGGACAGAGCCCCTGCTCCGGGTCCCAGCCGCGTGGAGCAAATGGGGAGGGTCCTCTGTGAGAAGGCCCAGCTGCTCCAGCCTGGGGAACCTCGTCTGTCCTTCTGGTCCGGGGCTGTCCCTGGCACGGCTGGAGTCTGATGTGTCCTCTCATTGCAGCTGGAGCTGGACCCCAAGTACGCCAACCAGACCTGCGGGCTCTGTGGAGACTTCAATGGCGTCCCCGTCTTCAACGAGTTCTTCTCCCACAGTAAGCCCCGGGGCGCGAGCTCCCCTCCCTGCCGCCTGCTCCAGCTCTGTGCTCCCTGGAAGCCTGCCTTCCAGGGTGCCAAGTCAGAGGTCTCGGTCTTAACACATGTGCACGCACCCACACGTGCATGCAGACCCACACGCTCAAGGTCCAGCATGCACGCGCACCTACACCACGAGCATGTGCACAGACTCGGGCACGCCCCAGCACACACAGACGCACGGCGCGCGCTCACGTGCACTTGCCCCCACCCCATCCCACCCAGCACACGCTCTCGGTGGGGCAGCCCCCGCTGAGCCCTCCCGTTCTCAGTGCCCGTCACACACCCTCCTCTGAAATCGAAGACCTGCCTCCATCCAGACCTTGTCTCTGCTTCTTGGTCCTTGAGACTTTGCCAGGCAGTGGCCTTTTATGTGACCCACACCCGCTGCAGCCCCGATCCCAGGGCCCCCACTGTCAGGCCCAGGAAGCCCCATGCAGAGCCCATACGTAAGGGACTCCCTTAGGGGAAGCCTGCCCGCGTGCCCAGCAGTGGCCGGCAGGGGCCCAGGTCACTCTCCAGCCCTGGGCCAGTGGAGCGTCAGTTAACGGACCTCAACCCGCTGCCCTGCAGCCCCGAATGCCTGGGAATTCCTCATTTCATCTCCAGACTCCCCGAAAGTGCTGTGTAGCCGCCGCTTAAACTGGCGGTGTGGAAGGGGAAGGCCGGCGTAGCCCGGTCGCCGCGAGCGAGGGCCGCTGGGAGCCTGCAAAGAGCCCGGTGTTGTGCTCTGTCAGACATCAAGCTGACCGCCACCGAGTTTGGGGATCTGCAGAAGATGGACGGCCCCACGGAGCAGTGTCAGGACCCTGCCCCTGAGCCCCCCGTGAACTGCTTGACCGGTTTTGTAAGTCCCAGAGTGAACGGGGGTGGCGTCCGCCTCCCACGGCCCCGGGGACAAGCCGGGGAGGGGGCTGTGAGCCAGGGGATGTTCCAGAGCCTGGACTGAGTGCCCCGGCTTTGCCCCAGGGCATCTGCGAGGAGATGCTGAGCAGCGAGCCGTTCTTGGACTGCGCCGCCCTCGTGGACGCCAGCAGCTACGTGGAGGCCTGCCGGCAAGATCTCTGCCACTGTGGCCAGGCCAACCTCACCAGCTGCCTCTGTCACACCCTTGCTGAGTACTCCCGCCAGTGCACCCATGCCGGGGGGCTGCCCCTGGACTGGCGGGGCCCCCAGCTCTGCCGTGAGTGCCCTGTGTGACCCCGGCCCTGCCCTGCCATCCCTCTCGGGCCGGAGGCAGGGGCAGGGCGTGACACGTGCCCCATCTCCTCCCTGCAGCCCAGACGTGCCCCCTCAACATGCAGTATCGCGAGTGCGGGTCACCCTGCGTGGACACCTGCTCCAACCTGGAGCACTCCCAGCTCTGCGAGGACCACTGCGTCGCCGGTTGCTTCTGCCCTGAGGGTGAGCCGGAGTCCCACCCCCTCTGGCCCCCCAGAATCACACAGATGCATTGTAGGTGCTCAGGAAGGAAGGCCCCTCTGACGTGGCCCGAGGTGTCCCTGGACCCCTGGGTCTGAGGAACCCTCCAGGGCAGGGCCACTGTGGGCAGAGGGCCTGTCCCCTCCACACACCCACATGGAAGGCACAGTCCGGCACCTGCCACGTGGCCTGCCTGCCTCTGCAGGGACGGTGCTGGATGACGTCGGCCACACTGGCTGCATCCCGGTGCCCCAGTGCTCCTGTGTGTACAACGGGGCCACCTACACTCCAGGGACCGGCTACTCCACAGACTGCACCAACTGGTAGGACCCTGGGCCCCTGCCCTCCCCTTCCCCGGAGATGCCCAGGGACGGCCCCTGCCTTCTGGTCCCCCTAGATGCACCCGGGCCGGCCCCTCTGGGGGCTTGTCCTCTCCCACGCGGGTCCCCGGGTGGAGGCCAGTGGCTCTCTGGGCAGGCGCTGATGGGCTCCAGTCTATGTGGTGATGCAGGCAGGCCTGGGCAAGTCTACCTGCCGTCTTGGGGGGGCGGGCTGCTCCCGGGGGCCAGCACCCACGTGGGCGCTCCCTGCTCTCAGCACCTGCGCTGGGGGCCGGTGGAGATGCCAGGAGGTGCAGTGCCCGGGCACCTGCTCGGTGCTGGGCGGTGCCCACTTCTCCACGTTCGACGAGAGGCAGTACACGGTACACGGGGACTGCAGCTACGTGCTGGCCAAGGTACATGGCCCCAGGGTCCTCCCCGGACAGAGCGGTTTTCAGGTCGTGGGTCCACGTGTCCTTCCCCAGCCTGGGCTGCATGTGGGTGCCGCATTTGGGGCCACCTTGGGATCCCCGACGCCGAGTCCTCCAGGAAACCACCCGAGCTCTGGGCGGGCGGACGGATGGTGGGGAGGGGAGAGGATGAGGCGGGCTGGGGGCGCTGCGCTTTGCGTGAGTACCTGTGTTTCCAGCCCTGTGACAGCAGCGCCTTCACCGTGCTGGCCGAGCTGCGCAGGTGTGGACTGACCGACAGCGAGACCTGCCTGAAGAGCCTGACGCTGACCCTGGGCGGGGGGCACATGGTGCGTGCAGACCCTGGGGTTGGGGTGTCCTTCACGGCAAGCGACCTCTGCCCGAGCCCTTGACCCCACATGGGCAGCAGGTGGCCGAGGCATGGCCTGAGGACCCGCCCACTGCCTCCCTGCTTCCACCTCTTGTGGGTCTTTTGAGTGACGGTCCCCAAAGGGAACAGCTCAGGGGCTGGCAAGGGGCCTCCACACCTCCCCCACGAGGCCAGGAAGCTTCTCTGCTGAAGTCGACTTTTTTACCTTAGTAAATCTCTTTGGTTTTCACGTCGCCAAAAAGCGGTCCGGTCCTCGCGGAAAGCTTAGCGGAGCAGGCTGAGCCTGGGGGATGGGGGGCCAGGTCATCAGCCCTCCTCTGCCCTGGGGAGGACATCGGGAGCCCTGTCATGTGCTTCTCCAGGTCTTCGTGGTAAAGGCCAGCGGGGCGGTGTTTGTGAACCAGATCTACACCCAGCTGCCCCTCTCGGCAGGTGAGGGCGCCTCCCTGCCCCGCCCCCTGACAGCCCCGCCCCCTGACAGCCCCACCCCCTGACAGCCCCGCCCCTCGCGCCCACTGAGACCTGGTCCCCTGTGTCTGCAGCCAACGTCACGCTCTTCAGACCCTCCACCTTCTTCATCATCGCCCAGACCCAGCTGGGCCTGCAGCTGGACATCCAGCTGGTGCCCGTCATGCAGGTGTTCGTGAGGCTGGCGCCCCAGCTCCAGGGGCAGACCTGCGGTAAGAGGGTCACCACCCAGCACCCGAGCCCACCCTCTGCAGCCCAGCACACAGGGGCCTCACGCCACCCCCGCCCCCAGGCCTGTGCGGGAACTTCAACCAGAACCAGGCCGACGACTTCCGGACCATCAGCGGCGTGGTGGAGGGCACGGCCGCCGCCTTCGCCAACACCTGGAAGACCCAGGCCGCCTGCCCCAACGTCAAGAACAGCTTGGAGGACCCCTGCTCCCTCAGCGTGGAGAACGGTGTGTGTGTCCAGCAGCCCCGCGGGCCAACCTGGTGCCGGGGCCCCTGGGCCAGAGGTCTGAGCATGCGCTCCTTGGGGGCCCGGCCTGAAGGGGGCGTCAGGTGGTTGGTAAACAGGCGGACTCAACATGCGTTGTTCTGGCCGGTGAGCCCTGGGAGGAGAGGATCGGGGTGCTGGGCGGAGTGGAGGCCCACCCTCCTTGCCTGCTCTCCTGGGGGACCGGGCTCGCGGGGCGCTCGGGAAGCAGCCTAGGTCTGCTGACACCTGGCACTCCTTCACACGGAGCATGAGGGATTCCGGCTAAAAGGAAAGCTGCTCATCTCCATGTAGCTCCCGCCTGACGTGGCCGTCCAGCCTCGCTGACCGCCCCCCTCCTCTGTCCACAGAGAAATACGCTCAGCACTGGTGCTCGCGGCTGACAGACCCCCGCGGCCCCTTCACCCGGTGTCACGCTGCTGTGAGCCCCAGTGCCTACTACTCGGTAATGCCACCCACCTGCCTCTGCCCTTGGACCACTCGGCCACCCTCAGGGTCCCAGGGGCCATGGCAGCAGCGTCTGGGCCCGCAGGTCTCTCAGTCTCCAGTTTCTCCCACCCCCATTCACTCACTCATTCACTCACTCACTCATTCATTCACTCATTCATTCACTCACTCATTCATTCATCACTCATTCATCCACTCACTCATCCACTCACTCATTCATTCATCATTCATCATTCACTCATTCATCACTCACTCATTCATTCACTCACTCATCCACTCACTCATTCATTCACTCATTCATTCACTCACTCATTCATTCATCACTCATTCATCCACTCACTCATCCACTCACTCATTCATTCATCATTCATCATTCACTCATTCGTCACTCACTCATTCATCCACTCACTCATCCACTCACTCATTCATTCATTCACTCATTCATCCACTCTCATCTACTCACTCATTCATCACTCACTCACTCACTCACTCACCCACTGCTGTGGTTCTGAGTCCGTCCTCTCCTCCAGCTCCATGCTAGGCACAGGGGCTACACCCAGGGAGTGAGTAGCCTGCTAGCCCCAGGGTGCAAATGAGAAACTGGTGTCTAAGGCTGACACAGGGATGGACCGCTGGGTCACACAGATGAGGGGCTGTGGTCCTTCCAGCACCCCCGCCCGCCAGCCCAGGGGCGTGATGGCAAGATGCTCTGTGCACGTTAGTGGGACCCCCGTGAGGCTCGGGGAGGGGTCCTGGGGAGGCAGGGGCTCCGGCAGCAGCATGGGGGAAGCTTACCGTGTGTGGCCTGGTGTCCCTGACATCCTGATGCCCCCACAGAACTGCATGTTTGACACGTGCAACTGTGAGAAGAGTGAGGACTGCATGTGCGCGGCCCTGTCCTCCTACGTGCGGGCCTGCGCCGCCCGGGGCGTGCTGCTTGGCGGCTGGCGGGACGGCATGTGCAGTGAGTGTCCCAGGGTGGATGTCCCATGGCCCCCGTCCCCCAACCAGGCTCAGAGGCCAAGGAGCGCCCAGGCCAGTGCCCCGGGACCCCATCAAGGACGAAGGGCTTGGCGGGAACAGGGAAGCCGGGGGGCCGGCCCTGTCCTGAGTGCTACCCCCTCCTGGCATCGTGCAGCAAAGGCCATGACCACCTGCCCCCAGTCGCTGACCTACCTCTACAACATCAGCACCTGCCAGCCCACCTGCCGGGCCCGGAGTGACGCGGACGTCACCTGCAGCATCAGCTTCGTCCCCGTGGACGGCTGCACCTGCCCTGACGGCACCTTCCTGGATGATACGGACCAGTGTGTGCCGGCCACCAGCTGCCCCTGCTACCATGGGGGCTCCGTGGTCCCCAATGGGGAGTCGACGCACGAGCAGGGGGTCGTCTGGTAAGAGCCCCTGCTGAGTGGGTGGCGTGGGCGAGGCTGGGGGGCTCTCTGACCACTCTCTCCTTGCAGCACCTGCACCCAGGGCACACTGACCTGCATTGGAGGCCATGCCCCAGCTCCAGGTGAGCCCGGAGTGGGGGAGGGGGCCCTCGGTTATCTCTGCATAAAGTTACCTAAGCTCGGGGTTAAATGCCCACAAGTCAGCGAGGCTGCTGGGTGTCAGTCAGCGTCTCTGGGCTCAGCAGTGTGGGCACCCTGCCCACGCACTCACACGCTCACCCCGGGGCGGCTAAATTCTGCCGTCGGGAGACACGTCCCTCAAGCGAGCCTGGTAGGCGGCGTCAGGGTCCCCTGAATGGCCCCTCCCTCGCCAGTCTGTACCCCACCCATGGTCTACTTCGACTGCCACAATACCACGCCTGGGGCCGCTGGGGCTGGCTGTCAGAAGAGCTGCCACACCCTGGACATGGACTGTGTAAGTGTCCCCAGTGACCCCCCTCCAACAACCCCACACCTGCTCGGCCCCCATGGGCACCTGTGGAGAAGCCCACTCACTGGCCCCAGGGGACCCCTCCCCGCAGGCTGCTGGTCCTGTATCCCTGTGGCCCCGCTGCAGGCCCTGGGGGTCCACTAAGCTGTGTCTGCTCCCCCCCCATAGTACAGCTCCCAGTGTGTGCCTGGCTGTGTGTGTCCCCACGGGCTGGTGGCCACTGGCGACGGCGGCTGCATCCCCGTGTCCGACTGCCCTTGTGTGCACAACGAAGCCAGCTACAAGCCGGGCCAGGTCATCCGGGTGGGCTGCAACACCTGGTACGGGGAGGGGCTCGGACCCCACCTGGGGAGGGCTCCCTGCAGCGGGAGGTACAGCCCGGCCGGCAAGTCCTGCCCCCGCCCAGGCAGGCAGCTGGGCCTCCAGGAGGGAGGTTTGGGCCTGATGCCTGCCGCCCCTGCCCAGCACCTGTAAGAGCAGGATGTGGCAGTGCACAGACCAGTCCTGCCCGGCCACCTGCGCGGTGTACGGTGACGGCCACTACCGCACCTTCGATGGGCAGCGCTACAGCTTCAGTGGGGGCTGCGAGTACACGCTGCTTCAGGTGTGTGGCTGCCGAGCCCTCCCGCCGCCCCGCACCCTGCTGTGCTGCCCCGCGGTGCGCGCTCAGTCCCATCCCGGCCTCCCTAGGACCACTGTGGGGGGGACGGCAGCGCCCAGGACGGCTTCCATGTCATCACCGAGAACGTCCCCTGTGGCACCACGGGGGCCACCTGCTCCAAGGCCATCAAGATCTTCCTGGGGGTGAGCAGTGGGTGGGGGCCTTGGTGGGGAGCCCCCAGGAAGGCCGCGCTCCCATGGCCGAGCTGGGACAGGGGCCGCAGGGCCATGGACCCATTCGACAGGTAGCCAGGGTCCTCACCCAGACACTCGCTGGTCCTGCCCCATGCAGAGCTACGAGCTGAAGCTGAGTGACGGGAACATGGAGGTGATCGAGAAGGAACAGGGGCAGCTGCCGCCCTTCTCCATTCGCCAGATGGGCAACTACCTGGTGGTAGACACGGATGTCAGCCTGGTGTTGCTGTGGGACAAGGGGACCAGCATCTTCCTCACACTCAGCCCCGAGTTCAAGGTGAGGCCCTGCCCAGGAAGGGCGACGTCCTCACCCCAGACCAAGGGCCGGCCGGAGACGGGGGTGCGGGTGGGGGAGAGACAGAGGAGATGATAGAAAAACAGAGAGACACAGAGAGTTATAGAGAGACAGAGAGACAGACAGAGAGACACAGAGAGATATAGAGAGACAGAGAGACAGACAGACAGAAACCGAGAGGCAGAGAGACAGAGAGGAGGTGACAGTAGGAGACCCTCAGCCGTGTCCGGGTCCTGCAGCTGCTGGAAGAAACGATCCCTAACTGGTGGCCCTTCTCTCGCAGTCTGGACACTAAGTCCAACCAGGTGCCCCAGGGCCACGTTCCCTCCAGAGGCTCAAGGGGAGAATCCTTCCCGCCTCCTCCAGCTTCCGTGGCCCCAGGCGCCCCGTCAGCCCAACCTCTGCATACGACGTCCCTTTACTGTCTTCACTCTGTGTGTGTCCCTCGTCCTGTAAGGACGCCGGCCACTGGATCAGCCACCCCAGTCCAGGATGCCCTCATCCTAACTGGATTGCATCCGCAGAGACCCTCCTTCCGCTTTGGGCCAACTCGTGGGTCCCGGGTCAGGACCTGAGCCTGTCTTTGGGGGACACTCCGTAGCCACTAGGCTGCTTCTCCTGTGCCCTCCCCTCCTGGAGACTTCAGAGCCCAGTGGGGCTCTTCCTGAGGGCCCCGGGGTGGGGGGGAGCGAGTGAGGTCGCAGGGCCCCTCCTGCGCTTGCCCTGAGCCTGCGCCGTCTCTACGTCTGTCCGTCCACAGGGGAGGGTCTGCGGGCTGTGCGGGAACTTTGACGACAACGCCCTCAACGACTTCACCACGCGGAGCCAGTCCGTGGTGGGCGACGTGCTGGAGTTCGGCAACAGCTGGAAATTCTCCCCGTCCTGCCCGGACGCCCAGGCCCCCAAGGACCCCTGCACCGCCAACCCGTACCGCAAGTCCTGGGCCCAGAAGCAGTGCAGCATCATCAACAGCGCCACCTTCAGCGCCTGCCACGCCCACGTACGCGGGGCGCTCCTCCAGGCACCTGGGGAAGAAGGGACAGAAATGGGAGCAGTGGCTCTTTGCCGCCCTCTAGGGCCAGCTGTGGCCATGAGGACCCGTCTGGCTGGCCTCGTGGGACAACGAGCTCCAGGGGAAACCGGCCCAGGCCGACACCAGCTGCACTGATTCCCCGGAGCCCACAGGGATGGCGGGTCCCTTGGCATCTGAAGCCCCTCTCTCCCGTAGGTGGAATCGGCCAGGTACTACGAGGCCTGCGTGAGCGATGCGTGCGCCTGTGACTCAGGGGGCGACTGCGAGTGTTTCTGCACGGCTGTGGCCGCCTACGCCCAGGCCTGCCACGAAGCGGGTGTGTGCGTGTCCTGGCGGACCCCGGACATCTGCCGTGAGTGCCCACGGATGTGTCCGTCGGGGTGGGGCGGAGACACAGAGAATGACAAGAGTGGTATTGAATGTGCGAGGGGAGGAAGGGCTTGAAGGGAATCAGCAGAGCACCCCCCCTCCATGGAGCCTGGCCGCAGTGGGTGGGCGTCCCTGACAAGCCAGCCAGCCCCCCTCCCCACTGCCCCCCCTTGCCCCTGGGCATCCCAGGCCCATGTCCTCTGAAGCCGCGTCTGGGAGGCACAGAGGAGGGACGCGTCTTCAGAACAGCTCGCAGGACTTGGTCAAGGACCGGGCTACGGGGGAGCCCCCCGGGGCTGTCCTTGCAAAGGCGGCACTCCACCTGGGGCCCCCTGGGCCGAGCGCCTGGCCCTGAGCCCGCCCCCGTTGTCCGCAGCCCTCTTCTGCGACTACTACAACCCCAAGGGCCACTGCGAGTGGCACTACCAGCCCTGCGGGGCCCCCTACCTGAGGACCTGCCGGCACCCCCGCGGCCAGTACCTGCATGACGTCCGTGGCCTGGAAGGTGCGCTGCTGCCCTGCTGGTCTGGGCGGGGCCGTGCTGGGGAGACGGTGGTTGGGGCCAAGGTTTGTCCTGGGGATCCAGGCTGGGCGGCTCCTGACCCCTCGGGGTGCTTTTGCGGCCATAGCCTCAAGCTCCCCATGGCGTGGTGGGGTCCAGGGCTGGGGGCTGAGTCGAGGCGGGGCTGAGGCACTGGGCAGTTGGTGTGGCTGGGACTCAGGCCTCTCTGGTCCCCAGGCTGCTACCCCAAGTGCCCATCAGAGGCCCCCATCTTCGATGAGGACCAGATGCGATGTGTAGCTTCATGCCCAACCCCGACCCCACCACTGCCCTGCCGCGTCCAGGGCAAGTCCTACCGGCCGGGCTCTGTGGTGCCCTCGGAAAAGAACTGCCACCACTGGTGAGGCGCTTGGCGGGAGCCGCGAGGACCCTGGAGCACGTGGGGGATTCGCCCAGCCCTCCGCTACTGGGGAAAGGCCCCACCTGGCCACCCCCCAGCACAGCCTCCCTCCTTCAGGGCCAGAGGGTCCCCCAGCCTGGGTTTTCTGTGGGGTCCAACAGGGAGCTTCCTTTATGCAGGATGAGGCTGGGGGGTCTGGGGGTGAAGAAAGGGGCCAGAGGGGAAGCTGAGTCATGACACGGTCCAAGGACCTCTGGGAAGACACCCTGGAGAGGGAGTGGCCTTCAGAAGGTCCAGGGGGCTCAGTGGCCATGCTCGAGCTGCCTTCTCTGGTCATTGATAGGAAGGGCTCTCTGAGAGGGCGTGACCTCTGGGGCTGAGGCGTGGCCCCCAGGGACCCCAGTGGGGCTTCCCCTGCCTGCCTGCCCCTGGGTGAGTCTCCACCCCCAGACTCATCTCCCTTCTGTCGCCAGCGTTTGCACCGAGAGCGGCGTGCAGTGCACCTACCACTCTGAGGGTGAGTGGTGGGCGGCCCTCCTTGCGCCCGGGGTCTCGGGTCCCCGCCTGCGCCCCGGCCCCCTAACCGCCTGGCTGCTGTCCTCCCCACAGCCTGTGTCTGCACCTACGACGGGAGGCGCTTCCGTCCCAGGGAAGTCATCTACCACACGACAGACGGCACGGGGGGCTGCATCTTCGCCCACTGTGGGGCTAACGGCACCATCGAGAGGAGGGTCGAAGACTGCAACACTACCACCCCCACCCCCCAAACCACCTTCGCCTTCTCTACACCGATCGGTAAGGCAGACAGGCGGGGTGCCGACCGGGTGGTGCCGTCCCCCCACCCCTGGCCCCGAGCAGCAGGAAGGAGCCGGGACGGGACAGAGGGCATGTCCCTGTGCCGGTCAGCCCGCAGCCACCGCGAGGCTGGCAGGACCCGTGTCCCCAGTCATGCTCTCAGGGCTGCGGCACCCAGCATGGGGCAGGGGCTGTGAGCAAAGGTACCCCAGGTTAGCTCCTGGGGAGAGGACCACGGGAAGCCGGCTGGGGAGTCCCTGCCTGGATCCACTGCTCTCCGATCGCCTTGTGTCGCACCAGGGCCAGGCACCTCCGCGTCCTAACCTCTTCTAAGGGTGACTTAGGGCCTTATTAGAGCTTCCCCCGAGGGTGAAGAGCCCCTGTAGCTCTGGCTTTAGATTCCGGGGCGCTTAATTCGCCCCTTGACTCAGCTGCAGTGAGCTTTACCCCTGCCAGGTTTGGGCATATCCCGGACGCTTGGCGACTGCCCTGTCTCCCAAGTTCCCGTCATGGGTGGAGACAGACAGGCAGCTGACACTGACAGAGGGGGCGGGGGGGCTGTCCTCAAGGAGTGTGGGGAGCCCTGGCCCCTGACGCTCGCCCTTTCTCTCCTGCCCTCAGTCGTGAGCTCGACGCTTCCACCCAGCACACACCCCAGCCCATCCGAAAAGACAGCACACGCTCCGAGCTCGGCCCCGGCCACCACCCCGGGCACATCCCCTGGACCAACCCCTCCCACAGCCTCCGCCCCGCCCTCGTCCCGGCCCCGCTGTGGGGAGGAATGCCAGTGGTCGCCATGGCTGGATGTCAGCCGTCCGGGATGGGGCATAGACAGCGGTGACTTCGACACGCTGGAGAACCTCCGTGCCTATGGGTACCGGGTTTGCCGAGCACCGAGGGCGGTGGAGTGCCGAGCCGAGAACCACCCAGACGTCGGCATCCAGACGCTGGGCCAGGTGGTGCAGTGCAGCCCGGAAGTGGGCTTGGTGTGTCAGAACCGGGACCAGAAGGGCAAGTTCAGGATGTGCCTCAACTACGAGGTGCGCGTGCTGTGCTGTGAGCCCCAGAAAGGCTGCCCTGTCACACATGTCACAGTCTCCAGCACCTCAAGTGTGAGTGTCACCAGCCAGACAGGGACCACCTTCCATGAGGCCACATCCAGTGCAACCACGGTGCAGACAACCAGTTCAACCGCAGTGCCTATAAGCAGCACCACCACTGTGGAGACAACCGGCCCAACCACAGCTCCTACAACCAGCACCACCACTGTGGAGACAACCGGTCCAACCACAGCTCCTACAACCAGCACCACCACTGTGGAGACAACCGGCACAACCATAGCTCCTACAACCAGCACCACCACTGTGGAGACAACCAGTTCAACCACAGCTCGTAGAACCAGCACCACCACTGTGGAGACAACCAGCCCAACCACAGCTCGTAGAACCAGCACCACCACTGTGGAGATAACCAGCCCAACCACAGCTCCTACAACCAGCACCACCACTGTGGAGACAACCGGCACAACCACAGCTCCTACAACCAGCACCACCACTGTGGAGACAACCCGTCCAACCACAGCTCCTACAACCAGCACCAGCACTGTGGAGACAACCGGCCCAACCACAGCTCCTACAACCAGCACCACCACTGTGGAGACAACCCGTCCAACCACAGCTCCTACAACCAGCACCAGCACTGTGGAGACAACCCGTCCAACCACAGCTCCTACAACCAGCACCACCACTGTGGAGACAACCGGCACAACCACAGCTCCTACAACCAGCACCACCACTGTGGAGACAACCAGTTCAACCACAGCTCGTAGAACCAGCACCACCACTGTGGAGACAACCAGCCCAACCACAGCTCGTAGAACCAGCACCACCACTGTGGAGATAACCAGCCCAACCACAGCTCCTACAACCAGCACCACCACTGTGGAGACAACCGGCACAACCACAGCTCCTACAACCAGCACCACCACTGTGGAGACAACCCGTCCAAACACAGCTCCTACAACCAGCACCAGCACTGTGGAGACAACCGGCCCAACCACAGCTCCTACAACCAGCACCACCACTGTGGAGACAACCCGTCCAACCACAGCTCCTACAACCAGCACCAGCACTGTGGAGACAACCGGCCCAACCACAGCTCCTACAACCAGCACCACCACTGTGGAGACAACCGGCCCAACCACAGCTCCTACAACCAGCACCACCACTGTGGAGACAACCGGCCCAACCACAGCTCCTACAACCAGCACCACCACTGTGGAGACAACCGGCCCAACCACAGCTCCTACAACCAGCACCACCACTGTGGAGACAACCGGCCCAACCACAGCTCCTACAACCAGCACCACCACTGTGGAGACAACCGGCCCAACCACAGCTCCTACAACCAGCACCACCACTGTGGAGACAACTGGTCCAACCACAGCTCCTACAACCAGCACCACCACTGTGGAGACAACCAGCCCAACCACTGCTCCTACAACCAGCACAACTTTTGTCTCTATACCTGAAACAACCCACTCCCAACCCTGGACCACCTCCTGCCAGCCACAGTGCACATGGACCAAGTGGTTCGATGCGGACTTCCCATCTCCTGGGCCCCACGGAGGAGACTTTGAAACCTACAGCAACATCGTCAGAAGAGGAGAGAAGATCTGCCGCCGACCCGAATACATCAGCGCCCTGGAGTGCCGAGCCAAGAACCACCCAGACGTCGGCATCCAGACGCTGGGCCAGGTGGTGCAGTGCAGCCCGGAAGTGGGCTTGGTGTGTCGGAATCGGGACCAGAAGGGCAAGTTCAGGATGTGCCTCAACTACGAGGTGCGCATGCTGTGCTGTGAAACCCAGAAAGGCTGCCCTGTCACACATGTCACAGTTCCCAGCACCTCAAGTGTGAGTGTCACCAGCCAGACAGGGACCACCTTCCATGAGGCCACATCCAGTGCAACCACGGTGCAGACAACCAGTTCAACCGCAGTGCCTATAAGCAGCACCACCACTGTGGAGACAACCGGCCCAACCACAGCTCCTACAACCAGCACCACCACTGTGGAGACAACCGGCCCAACCACAGCTCCTACAACCAGCACCACCACTGTGGAGACAACCGGCCCAACCACAGCTCCTACAACCAGCACCACCACTGTGGAGACAACTGGTCCAACCACAGCTCCTACAACCAGCACCACCACTGTGGAGACAACCAGCCCAACCACTGCTCCTACAACCAGCACAACTTTTGTCTCTATACCTGAAACAACCCACTCCCAACCCTGGACCACCTCCTGCCAGCCACAGTGCACATGGACCAAGTGGTTCGATGCGGACTTCCCATCTCCTGGGCCCCACGGAGGAGACTTTGAAACCTACAGCAACATCGTCAGAAGAGGAGAGAAGATCTGCCGCCGACCCGAATACATCAGCGCCCTGGAGTGCCGAGCCAAGAACCACCCAGACGTCGGCATCCAGACGCTGGGCCAGGTGGTGCAGTGCAGCCCGGAAGTGGGCTTGGTGTGTCGGAATCGGGACCAGAAGGGCAAGTTCAGGATGTGCCTCAACTACGAGGTGCGCATGCTGTGCTGTGAAACCCAGAAAGGCTGCCCTGTCACACATGTCACAGTTCCCAGCACCTCAAGTGTGAGTGTCACCAGCCAGACAGGGACCACCTTCCATGAGGCCACATCCAGTGCAACCACGGTGCAGACAACCAGTTCAACCGCAGTGCCTATAAGCAGCACCACCACTGTGGAGACAACCGGCCCAACCACAGCTCCTACAACCAGCACCACCACTGTGGAGACAACCGGTCCAACCACAGCTCCTACAACCAGCACCACCACTGTGGAGACAACCGGCACAACCACAGCTCCTACAACCAGCACCACCACTGTGGAGACAACCAGTTCAACCACAGCTCGTAGAACCAGCACCACCACTGTGGAGACAACCAGCCCAACCACAGCTCGTAGAACCAGCACCACCACTGTGGAGACAACCCGTCCAACCACAGCTCCTACAACCAGCACCAGCACTGTGGAGACAACCCGTCCAACCACAGCTCCTACAACCAGCACCAGCACTGTGGAGACAACCCGTCCAACCACAGCTCCTACAACCAGCACCAGCACTGTGGAGACAACCGGCACAACCACAGCTCGTAGAACCAGCACCACCACTGTGGAGACAACCAGTTCAACCACAGCTCGTAGAACCAGCACCACCACTGTGGAGACAACCAGCCCAACCACAGCTCGTAGAACCAGCACCACCACTGTGGAGATAACCAGCCCAACCACAGCTCCTACAACCAGCACCACCACTGTGGAGACAACCGGCACAACCACAGCTCCTACAACCAGCACCACCACTGTGGAGACAACCCGTCCAACCACAGCTCCTACAACCAGCACCAGCACTGTGGAGACAACCGGCCCAACCACAGCTCCTACAACCAGCACCACCACTGTGGAGACAACCCATCCAACCACAGCTCCTACAACCAGCACCAGCACTGTGGAGACAACCGGCCCAACCACAGCTCCTACAACCAGCACCACCACTGTGGAGACAACCGGCCCAACCACAGCTCCTACAACCAGCACCACCACTGTGGAGACAACCGGCCCAACCACAGCTCCTACAACCAGCACCACCACTGTGGAGACAACCGGCCCAACCACAGCTCCTACAACCAGCACCAGCACTGTGGAGATAACCAGTCCAACCACAGCTCCTACAACCAGCACCACCACTGTGGAGACAACCGGTCCAACCACAGCTCCTACAACCAGCACCACCACTGTGGAGACAACCGGCCCAACCACAGCTCCTACAACCAGCACCACCACTGTGGAGACAACTGGTCCAACCACAGCTCCTACAACCAGCACCACCACTGTGGAGACAACCAGCCCAACCACTGCTCCTACAACCAGCACAACTTTTGTCTCTATACCTGAAACAACCCACTCCCAACCCTGGACCACCTCCTGCCAGCCACAGTGCACATGGACCAAGTGGTTCGATGCGGACTTCCCATCTCCTGGGCCCCACGGAGGAGACTTTGAAACCTACAGCAACATCGTCAGAAGAGGAGAGAAGATCTGCCGCCGACCCGAATACATCAGTGCCCTGGAGTGCCGAGCCGAGAACCACCCAGACGTCGGCATCCAGACGCTGGGCCAGGTGGTGCAGTGCAGCCCGGAAGTGGGCTTGGTGTGTCAGAACCGGGACCAGAAGGGCAAGTTCAGGATGTGCCTCAACTACGAGGTGCGCGTGCTGTGCTGTGAGCCCCAGAAAGGCTGCCCTGTCACACGTGTCACAGTTCCCAGCACCTCAAGTGTGAGTGTCACCAGCCAGACAGGGACCACCTTCCATGAGGCCACATCCAGTGCAACCACGGTGCAGACAACCAGTTCAACCGCAGTGCCTATAAGCAGCACCACCACTGTGGAGACAACCGGCCCAACCACAGCTCCTACAACCAGCACCACCACTGTGGAGACAACCGGCACCACCACTGTGGAGACAACCAGCCCAACCACAGCTCATAGAACCAGCACCACCACTGTGGAGACAACCGGCCCAACAAGAGCCCCTACAACCAGCACCACCACTGTGGAGACAACCGGCCCAACCACAGCTCCTACAACCAGCACCAGCACTGTGGAGATAACCAGTCCAACCACAGCTCGTAGAACCAGCACCACCACTGTGGAGACAACCAGCCCAACCACAGCTCGTAGAACCAGCACCACCACTGTGGAGACAACTGGTCCAACCACAGCTCCTACAACCAGCGCCACCACTGTGGAGACAACTGGTCCAACCACAGCTCCTACAACCAGCGCCACCACTGTGGAGACAACCGGCCCAACCACAGCTCCTACAACCAGCACCACCACTGTGGAGACAACCGGCCCAACCACAGCTCCTACAACCAGCACCACCACTGTGGAGACAACCGGCCCAACCACAGCTCCTACAACCAGCACCAACACTGTGGAGACAATGGGCCCAACCACAGCTCCTACAACCAGCACCACCACTGTGGAGACAATGGGCCCAACCACAGCTCCTACAACCAGCACAACTTTTGTCTCTATACCTGAAACAACCCACTCCCAACCCTGGACCACCTCCTGCCAGCCACAGTGCACATGGACCAAGTGGTTCGATGAGGACTTCCCATCTCCTGGGCCCCATGGAGGAGACTTTGAAACCTACAGCAACATCGTCAGAAGAGGAGAGAAGATCTGTCGCCGACCCGAGTACATCAGTGCCCTGGAGTGCCGAGCCGAGAACCACCCAGACGTCGGCATCCAGACGCTGGGCCAGGTGGTGCAGTGCAGCCCGGAAGTGGGCTTGGTGTGTCAGAACCGGGACCAGAAGGGCAAGTTCAGGATGTGCCTCAACTACGAGGTGCGCGTGCTGTGCTGTGAGCCCCAGAAAGGCTGCCCTGTCAGCTCTGTGACTGCAAGTCCCCAGCCCTCACTCTCTCCAGAGTCCACCACCCCCACGGTTTCCCTGGTGACCTCCCCTAGCTCCGCAGCGCCCTCCACATCCACGTGCTACTGCAGTGTGGCATCCAGGTTATACTCCGCAGGTATGTGTACTCTACCTGGGTGTGTGGTGTGTGCTGACCCTGGTCACTGTTGTCCTGTTCACAAAACTATGGTGTTAAGGGGAGGGAGGGGTGCCTTGTCTTTGCGAAAGGGCTAGGTCTTTTGTATAGGAAGGCAGTAAGCCGTCTCTGAGGATATGCCATCTACACCTGGGAAGGAAGGCCACCTGCCAGCCCAGCACCCAGGTGGACCACCAGCCTGGTTAGAGTCCCTCCTGGTGATCGCTTCTTGGCTCTCCTAGTGCCCTCCCGTTCCTTTTCTTGCAGGATCCATCATTTACCAGCAGACGGACCTCTCCGGGCACTGCTATTATGCCCTTTGCAGCCTGCACTGCCACGTGGTCAGGCGGACCGACCACACCTGTCCCACCAGCACACCACCTCCCGCCCCGGCCACCTCCACGCCAGTGTCCTCCCCTTCTGCCTCTGTGTCCGTTACTCAGGGAGGATGCCCAAATGCAGTCCCCCCAAGAACGGTAACCTCACCTTTTCTGCCCTTCTCGGGGGCTCGGGGCGGCCAGGGCAGGGACCCTCCGCATCATTCAAAGTAGGCTGTGGCGTCAAGGGTGCATGAAGGTTGGTGGCCCCTCGGCTGACGTAGGCTGACCATGGCGAGCGGCCATTGGTGGCCCCTCGGCTGACGTAGGCTGACCATGGCGAGTGGCCATTGGTGGCCCCTCGGCTGACGTAGGCTGACCATGGCGAGTGGCCATTGGTGGCCCCTTGGCTGACGTAGGCTGACCATGGCGAGCGGCCATTTCTGGTCCTCCAGAACTTCTGGGAGGGGGCGCCAGGAGCGTGGGGCCCGAGGTTGAGAATCTGTTGCCTATAAAGGGGGCTAGAGCAGGTGACTGATGCTCCGGACAGGGTCAAACGGCCAAGGAGTGGAAACGGTGGGTGGGTGGAAATGGGCAGAGGGGGAAGGGGGCAACCTCCAACACCCGGAGCCCCTCCCAGTCGGCCGGGCGCTCGGGGGGGTGCTGGGGGAGGAGAGGCCTGGTGTGAGTATTGGTCCCAATCCTGGTGGCTCTTCTCTCCCCGGAGACCCAGGCGAGCCCTGAGCCCCGAGGGGTGGGCGCCACGTCAGAGCAGTCTTTGCTTCCGCAGAATGGCGAAACCTGGGCCATGCCCAACTGCTCTGAGGCCACTTGTGAGGGCAACGGGGTCATCACCGTGAGAGCGCGCCAGTGTCCAAAGAGGCAGAAGCCCACCTGCGCCAACGGCTACCCCGCTGTGATAGTGGCCCACCCGGAGGACTGCTGCCCATCCTACGAGTGCAAGTGTGAGTGGGCGGGGCCGGGGGTGGCGGCCGTGGCAGAGAAGGCAGGACGGAATCAGTGGGACCCAGGAAGGACTTCCCAAGGTCAGGGCAGCGGTGGTGGGGCCCAGCCTCCTCCCCAGGTGCCCGGCGGAACCCTGCCCAAGCCCAGAGCAGCCGGGCCACGCAGGCGCGAGGGGGCGTCCGGAGTCTGGTCCCACTTCTCGGCCTCTTTGGGCACCTACTGGACAGAGTTCTGTGTGCTGTTGGCGTGTGGGTCCCGACAACAGGGCAGTCGCCTGCTCCGCTTGGCGCGGGACACACCTGCCCCTGCGGGAGCCCCGGGGCGGTGGGAGGAGGCCCGTAGTGCGGCCAGGTAAGGCGGCTCGTCCTCCCGCAGGCGTGTGTAGCCGCTGGGGCAAACCCCACTACATCACTTTTGATGGTACGTACTACACGTTTCTGGACAACTGCACGTATGTGCTGGTACAGCAGATCGTGCCCGTGTTCGGACACTTCCGGGTGCTGATCGACACCTACTTCTGTGATGCTGAGGATGGGCTGCCCTGCCTACAGTCCATCATCATCGAGTACCAGCAGGACCGCGTCGTGCTGACCCGCAAGCCCGTCGGAGGGGTGATGACCAATGAGGTGGGGACGCCCTCCGGGCAGCCCCCATTTGTGCCGGGTGGACTCGGGGCGCCAGGCACTGGCTGATCGCCACCCGGTTCTCTTTCCCTTGCTGGGTCCCCGTCTAGATCATCTTCAACGGTGAGGTGGTCAGACCCGGCTTCCGGAAAGACGGCATTGTCGTCTCCCAAATCGGCATCAAGATGTACGTGACCATCCCCGCGCTTGGTGTCCAGGTCATGCTCAGTGGCCTCATCTTCTCTGTGGAGCTGCCCTTCAGCAAGTTTGCCAACAACACGGAGGGGCAGTGCGGTGAGCGCCCGGCCCAGCCCCGCTCTGGCCCTCCGCACTCTGGGCCCTTTCTCTGGCCGGGAGTGTCTGGTGCGCGAAGGGTCGGCCTCGGGTGTGTCCCTCCAGGAACTGCATTCTTGGCTGGGGGTGAGGCCGCCCGTGTGGCGCGGAGCCTCCAGGTGATTCTGCTTTCCAGCTGCACCAAGAATGTGCGGCACACGGCCCAGGGGCCTGGCCATGTGGCCCATACGTGAGGCCTCTTTGGGAACTGCCCCAGGGTCTGGCTTCTTGGAGGCAAAAGAAAGCACAGGGAGGTCAGGGGACAGGTCCCACAGCAACCCATCGAGTGCTGCGCGGAGACGCTGGGGCCCGGCCCCCAGCACCCCAAGGGAGGGTGAGGGTGCCTCTGCTTTCCCCGGCTGACTGACCGCTGCTTCCACGCCCCAGGCACCTGTACCAATGACCAGAAGGACGAGTGCCGCCTGCCCGGGGGGGCGGTGGTACCCTCCTGCTCCGACATGCCCGGCCACTGGAATGTGACACACCCCGGCCAGCCATCCTGCAGCAGGCCTCCCCTGACGCCCACCACAGTTGAGCCCAAGAAAACGTCCACCTCGTGCCTACCTTCGCCAATCTGCCAGCTAATTCTGAGCAAGTGAGATTCCCTGGCAGGGCTGGGGTGTGGGGGGTGTTGAGTAGCCCTGCTAATCCCACGCTGCCTGGGAGATAGGAAGAAGTGGGCGGGCCTGCAGGGGGCTCCAAGGGAGAGGGGTCACGGCTGCTGGAACGCCAGGCGCAGAGCCCAGCGGGGCTCGTGGCGGGTCGGCCTCTGAGGCGCTGAGGCAGCTCATGGTGGTTCCGGGCATAAGTCCTCAGCCGGCGGCAGCACCCGGGCGTGCAGGGCACGGGGGGAGCCCAGCGGAGAATTTGCAGAAAGAAAAGCTGTGTTGCAGCCAGACACCCTCCCCGCCGCACACAGATGGCCCCAGAGGCTGGGGTCCCTCGGCACACAGGTCGGCCCAGTGACGCCTCTCCCTCGGGGCCCTTCATTAGGGAAAGCCTACAGCCTGGCAACCCCACCACGGAGCTGCCCCATGACCCGTGTGTCTCTGTGCTGCAGGGTCTTCAAGCCGTGTCACTCGGTGATCCCCCCGTGGCCATACTACCAAGCCTGCGCCTTTGACCAGTGCCACGCGCCCACGGTGGACACGAGGTGCTCCAGCCTGGAGCTGTACGCCGCCCTCTGCGCGTCCCTCAGCGTGTGCATCGACTGGCGGGGCCTGACCGCCCACGAGTGCCGTGAGTGCCCCCTCCCCCCCCGCCCCAGAGTGCCCCGTCCCGCTGGGCGGTGGCAATCAGCATGTTCGAGGGGACAGACACACTGGGCAATCCATGGGTGGGCTTGGGCGGTCAGGGTGGGCTTCCGGGAGGAGGAAGGCTGAGCCCAGGATGGAGTGCATTTGTTTCCTGGAGGGACAAGAGGGGCATCCAGGTCAGAGCACCTGGGCCCAGGGTGCAGGGGTCCAGGGCTCGGACGGGCTGGGCGGTGCAGGGCACACAGCAGGTGCCTGGGCCAAGAGCTCCAGCCAGCGGGGCCCAAGCCAGGCCTCGCTTCTCGTGCCCTCCGGCCTCAGGTGTGGCCTCACCCTTCGCACAGCTTTCACCTGCCCTGCTGACAAGGTGTACCGGCCCTGCGGCCCGTCCAATCCTTCCTACTGTTACATGAACAACAGTGCCAATACCCTGTAAGCACCTGCCCTCTCCCTCTGGGACACGCCCACCCCGCCCTGTGTCCCCAGGCCGCCTCTCCCCACCCTGGAGGTCACGGCCCCGCTCACCCTCCGCTCCCCACAGGGCCCTCCCGGAAGCCATTCCCATCACAGAAGGCTGCTTCTGCCCGGAGGACATGACGCTGTTCAGCTCGAGCTCAGAGGTCTGCGTGCCGGCCAACTGCAGCAGTACGTCCCTGGGGCTGGGCTTGGGGCTTCCACGCACTGGGCCCTCGGGCTCTGCACTTCTCAGCCAGACCCCAGGGCTTTCCACCACAGCCTAGGTTTCCCCCAGCCCCCGACACCGGGTCTGCCCGTGACGGGCTGGGGGCCATGGAAGCCCAGCGATGACGTCCTCTCTTTTCCTCCAGGTTGCGCGGGGCCCGACGGGGAGCCTGTGGAGGTGAGTGTGGCGCCCTCGGGGGGCTCAGAGGAGGGGCCAGGTTTTCCTGAGCAAAGACTCAGGAGGCCTCCTTGCACGGCCCTGGAGGAGGGTGGGTGCTGGCCCCAAGGCTGGCCGCATCCCGCCCTCCCTGGAGACAACCCCCCACCCTGCTCCCACACAGTGAAGGTGGGGACGGTGGGGAGGGAGGCCGGTCGCCCGCACAACCCCCTCCCACCCCGCCTCCTGGCCCCCATGGGCCTCCCAGAGCCCCAGCAGCCCTCAGCCCCGCCCACACTTTGGAAGACCCCTTGCAGGCCCTCAGCCATGGGCCCGGGTGTCCCATGTCCTTCCCCTAACAGCCTGGCCACACTGTCAGCGTGGGCTGCCAGGAGTGCACCTGCAAGGACGGCACCTGGACTCTGAGCTGCCAGACTCGGCCCTGCGCCCCGCCCCCCGCCTGCCCCGAGCCCGGCTTCGTGCCAGTGCCCGCGGCCCTGCAGACCGGCCAGTGCTGTCCCCAGTACACCTGCGGTGAGCCCCAGGCCGGGCGGGGGCGCACATGCACAGGCTCAGGGCTGGCCAGCTTTGCCCCTGAAGGGTCCCGAGGTGCTGGCACCTGGCGGCACACCCCAGGAGGGTGGTGGGCATACCCTCCCTGTATGTGGCTTCAGCTGCTGACCCCCAGCAGGAAGGCTCAAGGGTGAGGGGTACCATAGAGGTCAGCGCCGAGCAGAAGCCTCGTCCCCCGTGGCGTGGGCACCCCCTGGGGAGCCTACCACCTGTCCACTGGGTAGTCAGTACTCCTGGAGACCCCCAGGGAGAGGCGACACTCAGGCCTGGGAGGGAGGCAGGTGCCCTGACGCCCCCTTCCGTCTGCTGCAGTCTGCAACACCACACACTGCCCCGCGCCCGTGGACTGCCCGGAAGGCTCGCGCTCCATCCTGGCCTATAAGGAGGGGGCGTGCTGCCCAACCCAAAACTGCAGTGAGTGTCCTGGCTCAGCGGCGGCCAGGCTGGGGGAACATGCGCCGTCGCCCGGGACTGGGATGCTGTAGTGGTGGCGCGGGCAGCTGCCACTCGGGAGGCTGGCGGGACAAGGGGACGGTGGGTCTGCAGGTCTGCCTTCTCCCCCGAGCAGGCCGGACCGTCTGCAGCATCAACGGCACCTTGTACCAGGTAAGAACCAGCCGAAGGTCAGGCCCCCTGGTGCACAGGGACCAGAGTCCCCCCGTCCTGCCAGCTTCTCCCCGAGGCTGCGTCCCTGCGGGCCTGGGTGGCCTTTGGAGCAGCAGTGGGTTCTTCTGGGACCACAACCCCTGTCCTGAACTTGAGAAGGTCCCCAGCCTCTCTCTCCCCATGCCGGGTCCTCCAGAGCGTGTGACCTCCCTGGAGGAGCAGCCTTGGGGCTCTGTCCCCAAGACCGGGACCCCAACCAGGAGGCACTACTGAGGGTCACCTCGGGGGAAGAGTCTGCCTGGCGGGGGCAGGCCTGGAGGGGATGTCCGGGAGGGCGGGGGCACCAGGCCCAGCTGGGAAGACACTGTCGCCTTGATTCCCCCAGCCTGGTACCATAGTCTCCTCGAACCTGTGCGAAAAGTGTTGGTGTGAGTTGCCCGGTGGCCCCCAGTCGGACACGGTCGTGATCAGCTGTGAGACCCAGATCTGCAGCACCCATTGCCCCGTGGTGAGCGCCCCCCCCCACTCCCACCCCCACGCAGCGCCCAGCCGGGGCTCAGGCCACACATCCTGCCCCCCTCCCAGGGCTTCGAGTACCAGACACAGAGCGGGCAGTGCTGTGGCGAGTGCGTGCAGGTGGCCTGTGTCATGAACACCAGCAACAGCTCTGCTCACCTCTTCTACGTGAGTAGCGGTCACGGGGCCTTGGGGTGAGTTCCGGGCGGGGCCGGCCACAGGCTCCAGGGGGCCAGCCCCACCCCTGCACAGGGGGGCCGCTGGGAGCGACAGCGACAGCGGGGGTGCTGGATGGATGGCTTCCTGGTGCACTGGGGCCCCTGGGGAGCCGTCAGTGCAAGGCGGGCGCAGGGCAGAGGCCGCGGGAGCCTCGGGGCTGACAGATGGATGCGGCACCCTCCCCTGCTGGAAGGGGGGCCTTGGGGGGGCCACTCACTTGCTGGCTGGGCCTCCCTGCAGCCCGGCGAGTCCTGGTCAGACCCCGGGAGCCGCTGCGTGACACACAAGTGTGAGAAGCAGCAGGACGGGCTCGTGGTGGTGACCACGAAGAAGGCGTGTGCCCCCCTCGGCTGTCCAGCGGTGAGACCTGGGAGCCCGCCCGCCCTGCCCAGGGGGGTCGACAGTGGCCACGGGAGGATGGGGCCCTGCATGGGAGTGGGCGCCACCGTCTTGCGTCCCTGCCCTCGCCAACGGCATCTCTGTCCTCACAGGACAAGGCTCAGCTGAGCGAGGACGGCTGCTGCCTCTCCTGCCCCCAACCCCCAGCCCAGAACAGTGAGTGGGCGTGTCTGCCAGGGCCGGGGGGACGCAGGAGGTGGCGGGGGGCGGGGGGCGCCTGGCCAGGGCTGACCTCTGCGCCGCCTCCCGTGTCCCTCCCCAGGGTCGACCTGCGCCGTGTACCACGAGCTTCGGGTCCTCCAGCAGCGAGGCTGCAGCTCCGTGGGGCCCGTGCGCCTCACCTACTGCCGGGGCAACTGTGGGGACACCACCTCCATGTACGTGAGTCCCTGACTCGCCCAGGGCAGACCCGCAATCCCCCACCCCCGGCCCACAGAGGCTCCTGCAGGGCAGGGCCTGGGGCGGGCAGACAGGGGCAGGATGGGGGGCCGGGGGCCAGCAGGGGTCGGGGCCGGGGGCCAAGGACGGCTCGCGGCCTGTCTGGACTCACACCCTTCTCTTTACTGAGACCCCAGACTCGGGGTCCCCATTGGTGACCTGCTGGTCAAGTGGCTGCTGAGAGGCTGCTGGGCCCCCCCAGCCTTTGGGGGCTCAGAAGGAACCACAGGCCCTCAGCTGCCGTGACTGGCTCGCGGGAGCCACTGCTAAGCGCCCCCGCGACCTCTGGCTCAGGCGGCCCCTGCCCGCAGGTACTCCCTGGAGGCCCGCGCCGTGGAGCACAGGTGCAGGTGTTGCCGGGAGCTGCGGGCCTCTGTGCGCTCCGTGGCCCTGCGCTGTGGGGACGGCTCCATCCAGGCCTTCAGCTACACCGAGGTGCAGGAGTGCGGCTGCGTGGGCCTGCGCTGCGACTCCCACGGGGGCTCCAGCCGCTCAGGGGAGGCGCAGGGTGCTGAGCACAGCCAGGAGGCGGGGCTCAGGCGCTGGAGCAGAGGCGCCCCGGCTCCCCGGCCTTTGCAGTAGACGGGCTGGAGCCCCGCCCTGTCCCCCCAGGCCAGGCCCCCAAGAACGGCTGTATTCGCGGCAATCTCAGCCTCCAGGGCCAGTGGAACCTGAGCCCCGGTCCAGGTGACCCAAGCCTAGGACGCACGGTCCACCCCTCTCGTCCCTCTCCGAGTCCAGCGGCCCCGGGTGTGCAGTGGCCCTGACGGGCTTGCAGCCGCCTGCTCGGGACCAGCCCGGGGGGCAGGGGGTGGGGGAGGCTCCTCTGTGGGTCCAGCCTGCTGGTCCCAACCTTCAGCATCACGTAAGGGCCTGATCCACAGCGGTCCCTCAGATGCAGCAACTGACTGCTCGGCCGGCCACTGGGAGGCAGAGCCTCACCCCGCCTCGGCCCTGGGCCTCAGGAAAGGGCCGTCGGTTTCGGAAATACACTTGGAGCATTTGCAAGTCGTGGGCTCCGTGTGATTTTTAAGCTTGTCCATAAAAGCCGGGAGCAGGTCGGAGGGCAGACGTGGGCCCGGGGCGGGGCAGGCCAGCTGCCTGGTCTTCTGTGCACTTGGCTGGACGGAGGGCGGGAGTCCCGCGGGTCCACCCAGCTGAGCCGTCAGACTGGGAAGGCTCCACCTTCTCTCTACAAATCTCTGGACTCTCCCATCACCAAAGTCAAGCTCGGTGTGCGGTGCACCTGTGTGTGTGCATGTGTGTGCACATGTGTGTGTGCACGCAGGCCCAAGGGAGACCAATCCCCCAGCAGTGCTCTTGCCCTCCCCTCTGTGACCCCTGCCCCCTGCCCTGAGAACCTCCAAGTTTCGAAAACCCCGCCCCCTCTTCCTCAGAGGCCCCAGGGGAGTCCCCGACACCCCCGGTGACACACTGGCCTCAGGCTGGACCCAGCCCCACAGCAGCACTGGGAGGGTGGGCAAGGGCCGCACGGATGTCCCTCTCCAGGCATGGAGGGAGGCTGCTGCCCAGACAGGGCAGTGGAGGGGGGCAGGGGGCAGGGTCCAGCACAGGAATGCACAGGGTGTCCCGAGCTCCCCAAGCCTGAGTGCCAGGAAGGGGCACGCAGAGCAGACAAGCCCACGGGGCCAGGTGCCAGCCCACTGACCCCGGCCATTGCTGGGAGGCCAGCCTGGCCTGGACCCCGACGGGGCGGGCGCTGCCAGGCTGGACCGTGCCGGCCACCAGGGTCGCCTGGGGCTAACAGTCCTGCCGAGCTTCCCACCGCTCCGGCATCTTGGGGCCCCTTTGCTGGGCCAGAGAAGGCCTCGGGGACCTGAGGACACGGGGCAGTGGGCTCGAGTGGCCAGGCGTGGATGCAGGGCAGGGGCGGATGCCTCACCACCTGTCCTCCACGACAACATGGGGGGTGGGAGCAGGCTCTCAGTCCTGCTGGAATCTAGGCCTGGGGAGGGCAGCTTGCTGGAGGTCAGCTGTGGAAACACAGGAAGCTGGACTCATGTCCTCATGTCCCTGCTGCGGTTCCTGGAATTAGATATGCCCACTGCGTCCACCTCACGCTGCCTTGGTCACAAGAACCGGGGCCAGGCTGAGTTGGGTCTCGGGGCCGGGTGGGTCCGGGGCTGGTGACACCAAAAGTCCCACCTCCAGGACCGGGCTGCAGTCCCTGAACTGCCACAAGGTGGCAGCACAGTGGTCTTGGCGCCTCCGGCTGGGCCAGGGGCTCAGGAAGCAGAGTCAGGGGTCTCAGGGGTCCAGGGAGGTGGCTTACGTCCTCTGAGGCTGGGCCGCCCCTTGAGGCCCGCAGGGCCTCCAGGACCCTGGATGAGGGCGAGGACCGCCCTTTACAGTTTACACCCCTCTGGCCGGCGTTGCCCACTCCCACCCCTGTCTGCCCCGTCCTGAGCGCCAAGTGCCTGGTGCCCTGGTCCAGGCCCCCATGGCCCGCCTGACCCGGCTGTTTGCTCCGGCCGGCCGTGTGGGCAGTGGAGCTGACCTCACAGCCTGACCTCCCCTGTCAGAGACCAGGTAGGGGCCGAGGCGCTCCCACAGCCATGACCCCACGACCCCTTGGGCCCAGGAGACAGCCTGAGTGGGAGGTGGATGGACGTGGCAACGAGGTCCGGGCAGGGAAGTCACTGCCACCCCCATGGGACGCCCTCCTTGGGAGCAGGAAGTTCCCGGCCCTCTGGCTCTGGGAGCTGCTGCCCCAGAGACCGGCTGGCCCTGTAGCCGCAGGTGGCACCCTGATCAGCGCCACTGCCCCCGGGGGGGATCGGGTGTCGGAGGGAGCCCCCTCTTCCTCTCTGGCTGGGATGGACGCCAACACAGTGACTAACCCTCCACCCCCGCAGGAGTGCACAACCCCTCCCCTGCCTGGAACTGTGACCAGGCAGCAAGAGTAACCAGATAACGGGTCCCTGCTGCCACACCAGACCCGCAGCCCTGGCCAGGTGGTGTCAGGAAGAGCAACAGAGCCGGGTTTGGCCCCCCGAGGCGTCCACGGCTCTGCCTGCAGGGCGGCTCCTCCAGGCTGTGCTTGGGGCCCCCACCTGCTGGATGCTGGGGGGGAGGGGGGATGATTTGTCACCACGGGGGTGGGGACACATGGCCAGAAGAGGTCCCGGGGCCAGGGCTGGCCTCTGCGGCTCACACCCCACCCCTTTGGCCCCCGTGGAGTCTGGCCTTGGCAGGGACACCCCTTCATTTCTGGGTCCTGCCCCAGGCAGATGGGGAAGGGGCGTCCACCCTCATGCTGGGGGGACCTGACTGGGGGCAGCTTCTGCCCAGATAAAGGGCGCTGGGGGCTCCTGGATATGGGGAAGGAGATGGACAGGGACACAGGACACTGGGGAGCCTGTGACCGTGGTGGGCAGGTTGGGTTGCAGCCCTCTCCTGACCTCTGCCCCCAGCAAGCCCACCCCATCCAGGGACACTTGGACTCCCACCCAGGCCCGAACCACTGGGGAGGGCTGCTTGGTCTGAGGCCAGAGCCGGGCGCCAGCGGCCGGCCTGGTCCTGGGCACATGCAGGTCACAGCTCTGACCTATTTGACCTGGGCCCTGGGCAGCGGATTGGCGATTCACAGCCAACCCCGTGGGGACACGTGGGGCCTGGGCCATCACACAGGCGTCTCCGTGAGCGTGGCCCAGACAGCCTCGTGGCCCGGTCTTCAGAGGAAGTCAGCAAACACTGCAGAATCTGCATGGACGTCAAAGGTCCTCAGATATCCGGATCAACTGACAAAGAGTGAGGGCGCTGCCGCCGGCACGGGAAGTACCGCGGCGATCTCGGGGCCAGGGCTGCGCCAGGAGCTGTGCCACGTGGCAGCCCGGGACCCAGGGCGAGCCGCGTTCAGGGACCGGGCCATGCGCGGAGCCACGCACAGCGGGAGCCTGGCGACGGCGGGCAGAGTGGACAGATCACTGGGAATGAGGCCACGCGTTAGTGCCACGGGGGAGTAAAGCAGAGAACCCCTTTCTGCTGGTGGGGTCCCGCTCAGTGGCCGTCATGGGAGGGAGGGAGGAAGGGAAGGAGGGAGCCTGGGCATGTCTGGGGGAGGTGCCCCGGCAGGGCCTGGCGGGGTCGGAGAGCGGAGCTGCAGGCACACGGCTGTGCCCGAGGCGGGCGGGGCGAGGGGCCTCAGGGTGAGCCAGAACCGGGCCTTAGCCCTGAGTGAAGGGCCCCGGGGGACCGGGCAGAGGTTGTAGAGCCCTGCCTTGCCCTTCAGGCCCCACTGCAGGGTGAGGACGGACACACGGGCTGAGGGAAGCAGGAGACTGAGCTGGGGGGTAGGTCAGTGGTGAAGGTGACAGTTTGGCAATGGACCGGCTGTGGAGTGTGGGTGAATAGACAGCACCCCCATCGGGGGGCCGGGGAAGGATGGGGGGGGCCGGGGAAGGGCATTGGGGTGGGTAGGAGCTTGACCATTAGATGCCCGGTGGAGAGGTCAGGGCGGTGGGTGGACATGTGAGTCGGGGGGGCCAGGGCTGGAGCCTGCCCTCACCGGGAGGCAAAGATGGGAGAGGTCAGAGCTTCAGCTCTTCAGCTCGGGAGATTGTCAAGGGAGTGAGTGCAGATAGAAAAGAAAGGGAGGGGAGGTGGGGGGAGGGAGGCGGGAGGTAGGTCTCCTCTCCTCTGGACTCCAGGAGGCTCGAGACCTCGCAGGTGAGGACCCTGCAGCCCCAGGGAAGCTGTGGGAGAGGGTTCTGTGACGGGAGGTGGGGAGGGAGCCCTTCCACGAGATGTGAAACAGCAGATGCCGGCGACAGCCCTGGGCTTCACTGACATAAGCTCTGTGGCTCCCCTTCGCCGCGGCCCGTGGACAGGGTGACACACCGGGGGTCGCTGTCTGCACCCGCGGCTTCCTCGTGGCTCGTAGAACCCACCTATAGAGAGGCACGCCAGGGTTTTCTTTCTTTACAGAACAGAATAAAAATAAAACATCATCGTGTTACCACTGTAAAGCCCCTGTGTCCCGGCTCCCAGAGAAAATGTGTTTATGACTCTGACGCTCCAAAGAGCATGGCTCCCGCAGCCAAGCAGGGATGGACAGAGGGATGGAAGATGCTAGAGCTGCGAACAAGAACAAAGATGGAAAGCCAGCCCGGAACTCAGACGATGGGCACGATTCGGTGTGTTTATGACAGCAGCGGGGGGCTCTGCACGATCAGTCATCAGCCTGGGACTCAGGACACCCCCACAACCCAGCGTCCACCCCAGGGGTGTCCAGCTGCCGAGCAGGGGGCTGCCTGGGGGGCTGGGCAGGAGGGTCGCCAGGGCAGGTCAGAGCTGACGCAGCTGAATGGGAACCGCCCCTCCACAAAGACAAACAGCCTGGGCGCCCCCAGCCCCCGCAGGGCTCAGGGAACTTGGTGTCCTCACTCCCAGATTGACAGGCCCTGAGGGGACCCCAGCACCCATGCCAAGCTCAGGGCCACCCTGTCCTGTGAGTGCCACAGCCCCCCACACCCATGAAACGAAGGAGCAGGTAGGGTGCCCTCTGGGGACACAGCCTGTCAGCAGGTGCTGCCCACTTCAGGAGACCTTTCAGAGCAAGGTACCCAGCCCACTGGAGGACGTGAGGGGCACGAAATCCCCGGGGGCATGAGGTGGCCCCCTTCCCGCCCAGCCCCTCCCGGGGGCCCCTCCCCGCCCTGGGCCCCGGCCCTTCCTGCTTCCACCAGGGTAGCCAGCCCTGGGGGCACACAGCGTCCACAGAGCCATCGGCCCCATGGCAGCCTGGGTGTCTGGAGACCGTCCCCCAGGTGGGAAGGGCGGCCTGGCCTCGTGGACCCTAGACTCAATCTCAGGCCACAGGCTGAGCCCTCGGGTGGAGGGACTTCGCGTCCTGTCTCCAGACCCGTCCTTTCCTGGACACCCTCCCGGCCCTTAGCCTCCAGCCCCAGGAAGTGGGCCTGGAGCTCTGTCCCTGGGTTGGGGTCTCTGCCTCCTGCCGGCTGCTTCCATGCTGTGTCCTCAGCTGACGGCCGAGCCTCCACGCTTCCACGAGGGGGCGGTTCAGCGTGTGTGGAACCAGCAGGGACCCTGTCCTGCTGCTCCAGGCTAAGCCATGCTTGGTGGGGCCCAGCGAGCTCCCCCCGGCCCCCGTCTCCTCCCAGGGCCCCTGCAGAAGCTTCCCTTGGGGCGGCGGCCACACCCTTAACCCTAGGCATCAGGGAGACGGCGTCTCTCCAGCCACGGCACCTACGTCTCTGCTCACGTGGCACCCGGGTGTGCGTGTCACTCACACAGTCCCTGGCCAGACCTGCAGACGTGGACACCAGAGCCCTGGGGACGGAGGGCAGGGACTACATGCTGGCAGAAACCCCTCCTGCAGAGGCCAGGCAGCCTCCCGGGGGAGGGGGCTGGGGCAGGGGGCTGTGGGCAGGCGCTCCGGCCACTGCTGTCCCCTGCAGGTCCCACCATCCTGCTGGCCAGCGAGGTCCATCCCGAGTGGTCCTGAGCTCTGAGGGGCCTGGCAGCAGCTCTGCTGGGCAGATGTGGGGGCAGACGTGGCGAGGCGGCTCTAGCTCCTCCTCCCCCGGCTGGTGCTTCCAAGAAGCCTCCATCCAACCCTCCCCACAGCCCGCTAGTCCAGCTCATGCCTCGAGGACTTTCCTGGCCACCAGGATCGCGGCTGTTAGCCATCCTCCCCGCCCTCCTGTTACAGTCCGGAGTTCAAACTCACCCATCGCTGGGGTGTACCCCACTTGCTGCATCGCCCACATCCCAGACGTGGGGCCAGGCGGGGGCCCTGACAGAACACGAACAAGATACCCAGACACGAGGGAACCCCTTCAGTCTCCCCAAGAAAATGCAGCAGAGTGAAGTCGGGGCCTCCAGAGGTCAGAGATCAGGCCTGGGCCTGTGACCCCCAGGAGGGCCGGGCCTCCCCCACCCTGGAGCCTGAGCCCAGACGAGGGCGGCGTGGCCCAGGACGGTGGTGTGTCCCCCAGCCGCCCTCTCCGGTCACTGGTCACTGCTGGGGCCTTGAGGCCGGTGGAGAGGGCAGCAGGCGGGGCTCCAGCCTGCGTAGCCTCAGGGCCAGGTGCCCCTCAGCACTGGCTGGGGGGTGTGGCCCCGGGCTGTGTGGGGCTGCGTCGGGCCCCTCTGCCAGGCTCTGGTGCTGAGTCAACACTGGGGTTCCTGGAGGGAGGAGGGCACACTGCCCACTGACACCTGGTCACCTCTGCTGGCGGCCAGGACACCCCACCCGCTACTGTTTATTCTCCCTCACGCTGTCTTAATCCTGAGCAAACGTGGGCCCAGAGGCCCAACCTTCTCCTCTGTCCACATCTGCCTGTCCATGCCGGGCCATGCCTGCCCCCTCACCCAGGCTCTGCCCCCTCGGGGGGTCCTGTGACCCTCCCCAAGACCTTGGCCCTGTATGGGGGTGCTGCTTCTCCAGGAGATTCACAACAGGGCTGGGGAAGAGGAGGGGGGAGGGGTGGAGAGGGAGCGGGGAGAAGGGGACAGGGAGGCACCTCTTGCACCTGCCTGGGGACCTTCCACGTCACGGGGCCCCTGCTCAGGCTGGCTCTGCCCAGAAGATAGGGTGCCTGCCCCTCCTCCGCTCTCCCTTATTTCCTCCCCCTCCCCCTTCCCTCCTTTCCCTTTGGCCCTCCCCCACCTCACCACTGTGTCCCTGCCATGTACAGGTGCAGTGGCCCCCCAATGGCCTCCCTCTAGTCCATTCCCCAAATCACAGCCAGCACGGAGCTTTCTGGAGAACTTTTGGATACAATTTCCAATTTATGGATAAGTTACAGAAATAGTATAAAGAGCTCCTGTCTGCCCTTAGCCCAGATTCTCCAGGGTTTGTATTTTGCTCCCTTTGCTGTACTGTGTGCTCGTGGGCTGTGCTGTGCCTGCCCCCCCCACTCTCTGTGTCTACATATTTTCTCTGTTTCACTGGAGTTTAAGAAGATTGCCCCTTCAACCTAAATAGATGGGGGTGCGTCTCCCAGAAGTAGGGCGGGGTCTGTGAAGATGCATTACCACCTGCCGTCCTCAGGCTGCTACACCCCTCGCTTGTCCTGCTGGTGTCCATTCCTCCCAGTCTGGGGTCTGACCCAGGACCGCATGTCACGTGAGTGCAGCCTCCTTGGTCATCTTTAACCTGGAATCTGTCCCCAGCCTTTCTCTGGGCTTCTTGACCAGCATCCCCCAATCTGGTGCAGCATCCCCCAATCTGGGTCTGTCTGTGGCTTCCTTGTGTCGAGGTTGGAGTACACACTCAGCAGGAGTGGAGCTGTGTCCTTCTCGGTTCCTTATACCTGGAGGCACGTGATGTCGGTTGGATCCACCACTGGGAGTTCACTTTGGCTCAGGGTGGGTCTGTCAGGTTTTCCACTGGAAAGTAGCCATTTCCCCCCTTGGAATTAATAAGGGTCTTGTGGGAGAGGCTTGGGACCATGTAAGGATCCCACTCCCTTTAGTGTTAGCACCCAATGATGCTTTTCTAATCACATCCACTCTTCTTACCTGCATTCTGCAGTAGGAAGAGATATCTCTTTTCTTCCATTTATTTATTTTTCATTTATTCATTTATATCCATTTAGCCTCACGAACTTGTATTTTCAGAATGACTCTGTGGTGGGCTGGGAAGCTCTAAGGTCTCATTTTCCACAGAAACATTGAAAAGGACAAGGAGAAACTGTCTGGAATAACTGTCTTCAGAGCTCTAGAAGATAGTCAGAGGTTTACAGCAACCAAGCTAAAGTCCAATCCAGAAAAGGCCATCTTCAGAAGGATAGGAAAGTTTTGTGGCATTTTCACTCACCCTTGCCCATCCCCAGTGCAGTGGCAGTTTTAGTCTTGAGTTGCCAGCCCAGTTCCATTCCCTTCCCCCACCCCAAGCCAGAAGGAGCAGAGAATACCATACTTGCAAATTACTGTGAACATCTGGTGGATTCATGAAGGAATGATGCAAGGCACGCATCTCTGTTTTGCTTAACCTGGAATTCAAGTGGCACAAGTGGCAGACACTGCTCATAAAAGCTGCGAAGTGACTACAGACCCACAGACTCCTGGGGCAAGAGAGTACAGTTGGAGACATATAATGGACCATCTAAGGCCTGGAGGAGTTGAAGTGGGACCCTTTGAGAAATTCGGGCATTCAAAAGCAGCCATGCACATGCAGGAATTTAGAAAGACACACTCATGCCCAGGCAAGATTTCATCTTGGGCTGGTCCCCAGGCTCAGAGCAAGCCTGCCTAAGTGTTGAAGGACAGAGCTAGGCTGTGAAGACTGGGAAGGCTCCTGCTACTCAAGGAAACTCTGCCAAACACCAGCTGAACACAAGCTAAACCAGCAAAGATTCAGTGATCACACACAACAAGGAATAGTCTTTGTAAAAATTAAGACTTTGGAGAAGTCTCAAAACAAATGGACCGCTACATCCTTCAACAACAAAAAAAGAAAGAAAGAAAAGAAAAAGAATAGCAAACACTGGGAAGGGGAGAATCTGATTTCCAGAGTTACCTCCCAATTTTCAACAAAAAATCACAAGGCTTACAAAGAACAAGAAAATATGGCCCATTCAAAGGAGCAAAATAAATTTATAGAAATCGTCCATAAGGAGGTCAAGACATCAGTCTCACTAGACAAAGACTTTAAAACTACTGCCTTAAGTGTGCTCAAAGAGCTAAAGTAAAACATGGACAAAACCCAAAGGAAATCAGGGAAATGATGCATGTACAAAATGAGAATATTAACACAAAGATAGAAATTATTTAAAAAAAAACAGAAATTCTGGAATACAGTGACTGAAATGGAAAATTCACTAGAGGGGCTCAATAGCAGACTTGAGCAAGCAGAAGAAAGACTCAACGAACTTGAAGACAGAACAACTGAAATTATCAAAGTTGGGGAGCAGGAAAAAAAGAATGAAGAAAAGTGAATAGAGCCTAAAGGACTTGTCAGGCATCATCAGGTGGGCCAACATATGCATAATGAGAGTCCCTGCAGAGAAGAGAAAGGGGCGAAGATATTATGTAAAGAAATAATGGCTGAAAACTTCTAAGAAGCTCAACAAACTCCAGGTAGAATAAACTCAAAGAGGTCCACATTGACATACATTATAACTAAATTGTTGAAAGTCAAAGAAGAAAATCTCAAAAGTACCAAGAGAATTCATTCTCAATAAGATTATCAGCTGATTTATCATCGGAAACCTTGGAAGCCATTAAGGCACTGAATGATACATCTGAAAGGGTGAAAGAAAAAACAATCAACCAAGAATTCCTCACCTGGCAAAGCTGCCCTTCAAGAGTGAGAGCAAAATTAAGACATTTCCAGATAAACAAAAACTAAACCTACCGTATAAGAAATGCTAAAAGAAGCCCTTCAGGTTGAAATGAAAAGACACTAGACAGTAAATCAAAGCTCTATAAGAAAATAAAGATACCCAATAAAGCTAAATATGTGGGCAAATATAAAAGCCAGTATTACTGTAATTTTTGTTTGTAACTCTACATTTTATTTTCTATGATTTAAAAGATAAATTCATGAAAATAATTGCAAATCTATGTTATTAGCACACAAGGCATAAAGATTTAATCTGTTACAACAATAACATTAGGAGGGGAAGGAACTAGATGGGATTAGAGTTTTGTATGCAATTGAAACTAAATTGGTGTCAATTCAAATTAGACGGTTTTAACTTTATGCCGTTATATGTAATCCCATGATAACCACAAAGAAAATATCTACATAATATATACAAAAGAAAATGAGAAAGGAATCAAAATTTGTCACTACAAAAAATCAACTAAACACAAAAGAAGGCAGTAATGGAGGAAATGAGGAACAAAAGAGCTAGAAGACATACAGAAAACAAATAGCAAAATGGCAGAAGTAAGTCCATCCTTATCAGTAATCAATTTAAATGTAAATCGATTTAAACTTTCCATTCACAAGGCAGAATTGATTAAAAACAACAACAACAGGGCCTCCCTGGTGGCCCAGTGGTTGAGAGTCCGCCTGCCGATGCAGGGGACGATGCAGGGGACGCGGGTTCGTGCCCCAGTCTGGGAGGATCCCACATGCCACGGAGCGGCTTGGCCCGTGAGCCATGGCCACTGAGCCTGCGCGTCTGGAGCCTGTGCTCTGCAACGGGAGAGGCCACAACAGTGAGAGGCCCGCGCACTGCAAACAACAACAACAACAACAACTATATGCTGTCCACAAGAGATTCACTTTAGAACTAAAGACACAAATAGGTTGAAAGTGAAAGGATGGAAAAAGATATTTCACGCAAATAGCAACCAAAAGAGAGCTGGGGTGGCTACACTAATATCAGACAAAATAGGCTTTAAGTTTTTTAAAATAAAGTTTATAAGAGACAAAGAAGGATATTATTTATTGATAAAAGCAAAAAATTCAACAATATATAACAATCATAAAGATATATGCAACAAACAGTATAGTCCCAAAATATATGATGCAAACATTGGCCGACTTGAAAGGAGAGCTAGATAATAAAACTACTAATAATAGTTGGATAATTCAGTACCACACTTTCAATAATGTATAGAACAACAAGACAGAAAATCAATAATGGAACAGAGGACTTGAACAAGACTATAAACCAACTACAGGGGGCTTCCCTGGTGGCGCAGTGGTTGAGGGTCCGCCTGCCGATGCAGGGGACGCGGGTTCGTGCCCCGGTCCGGGAGGATCCCACGTGCCGCGGAGTGGCTGGGCCCGTGAGCCGTGGCCGCTGAGCCTGCACGTCCGGAGCCTGTGCTCTGCAATGGGAGAGGCCACAACAGTGAGAGGCCCGTGTACCGCAAAAACAAAAACAAAAAACAAAAAAAAAACCAACTATGCCTAACATACATATACAGAACACTCCACCTATCAACTGCAGAATACACATTTTCTCAAGTGCACATGGGGTATTCTCCAGAATAAACTAAGTGTTATAAACAAGTGCTAAGTGTTATAAACTAAGTGCTCTAAAACAAGCTTTAGTAAATGTTAAAAGATTAATATCATATAAAGTATCTTTTCTAACCATAAAGGAATAAAGCTAAAAATCAATAATGGAAGGAAATTTGTAAAATTCACAAATACATGGAACGTAAACAACACACTCTTAAACAACTAATAGGTCAAAGAAGAAATGAGAAAATCCTTAGAGATGAATGAAAACAAAAACACAACATACCAAAACAGGAGATTCAGCAAAGGCAGTGCTAAGAAGAAAATTTATAGCTGTAAAACCTACATTAAAAAAGAAAAGAGATCTCAAACCAATAACTTAACTTTACACCTTAAAGAACTAGAAAAAGAAGAGAAAACTAAACTCAAATCTAGCAGAAGGAAGGAATAAATAAAGGTTAGAGCAGAGATAAATAAAATAGAGAATAGAAAAACAACAAAGAGAGCCAACAAAACCAAAAGGTGGTTCTTTGACAAGATCAACAAAATTGACAAACCTTTAACTAAATGCACTAAGAAAAAAAAGGAAGAAGAATCAAAATTTAAAATCAGAAATGAAAGGGGCATTACTGTCAATTTTATAGAGATAAATGTGATTAAAGGTTTGCAACAACATGGATGGACTTGGAGGGTATTATACTAAATGAAATAAGTCAAACAGAGACAGACAGATACTGGTGATATCACTTATATGTGGAATCAAAAAAATACAATAAACTAGTGAATACAACAACAGACTCATAGTTGTAGAGAAAAGATTGTGGTTACCAGTGGGTAGTAGGGAGGGGGGAGGGCAACATAGGGGTATGGGATTAAGAGGTACAAACTATTATGTATAAAACAAATAAGCTATGAGGATATATTGTACTACATGGGGAATATGGCCAATATTTTATAATAACTATAAATGAAGCATAACCTTTAAAAATTGTAAATCACTATTTGTACACCTGTAAATTGTATAATATTGTGTATCAACTATATTTAAATAAAAAATTAAAATAACAGAATGAAATAAAATATAATACCATGTATGGTTCTCAAAACAGTTAAAAAAAAAGGCTTCAGGATCTTTTGTACCACAATATTATTATTACTGGCATTAGTTTATATTGTTCTATGAATATGAAGGTATAATCTAATGAGGGCAATATAGTATATTAAAAACTAAAATCACAAAGAAATAAATATAATACAAATAATACTAAAAATATGATTAAAGGGAATAGTATGAACAATTGCATGCCAACAAATTTGATAACCTAGAAGAAATGGAAAAATGCCTAGAAACACAGTCTAACAAAACTTACTCATGAAGAAACAGACAAACTGAATAGACCTTTAACTAGGAAGGAGATCAAATCAGTAATCAAAAACCTCAAAAAAAACAACAAAAGAAACTATGTTTGGTCCAAATAAAGAAAACTACGTACCAACATCCCTCGTGAATAGTTATGCAAAAATCCTCAACAAAATACTAGCAAACAAATTCAGAAGTATATTAAAAGGTTTCTACACCATGATCAAGTGAGTTTTATTCCAGGAATGCAAGGATGTTCAACATACAAAAACCAACCAATCACCACATTAATAGATTGAAAAGGGAAAAAACCCACATCTCAATTAATGCAGAAAAAGAATTTGCCAAATTTCAATATCTTTTCATGATTAGGAACTCAACAAACTAAGACTAGAAGGACACTATCTCAATATAATAAAGGCCGCATATGAAAAGCCCACAGTTAATGTCATACTTAATGGTGAAAGATAAAAGCTTTTCCTTTAAAATCAGGAACAAGACAATGATGCGTATGTTCATTGCTTCTATTCAACACAGTATTAGAAGTTCTAGCCAAAGCAATTAGGCAAGAAAAAGAAGTAAAAGGCACCCAGATTGGAAAATAAACTATCCCTGGTCACAAATGACATAATTTTATATGTAGAAATTTCTGAAAATTCTACCAAAAGTGATTCAAGCTTGCTATGGTGTGTTTCCATCCAAAATCCATATGTTGATATTCTAACCCTCAAAGGTGACGGTATTAGGAGGTGGGGCATTTGGGAGGTGCTTAAGTCATGAAAGTGGAGCTCTCATGAATGGGATTAGTGCCTTATAAAAGCAGCTCCAGAGAGATCACTAGCCCCTGTGGACTTTGCAAGAAGTGGGTAGCCTGAAACCAGGAAGAGGGCTTTCACCAGAACCCAATCATGCTGGCTGAATTCCAGTCTCCAGAACTGTGAGAAATAAATTTCTGTTGTTCATAAACAACCTAGTCTGTGGCATTTTGTTATATCAGCCCAAATGGATTAAGACAGAGCTAATAAATGAATTCAGCAAGTTGCTACACACTAGCAAGGAACAACCCAAAGAGGAAATTAAGAAAATAATTCCATTCACAGTAGCATCAAAAATAATAAAATACTTAGGATTAAAGTTAAGCAAGGAGGCAAAAGACTTGTACAATGAAAATTACAAAACATTGGGACTTCCCTCATGGTGCAGTGGTTAAGAATCCTCCTGCTGATGCAGGGGACCCAGGTTCAGGCCCTGGTCTGGGCAGATCCCACATGCCGTGGAGCAGTTAAGCCCATGTGCCACAACTACTGAGCCTGCACTCTAGAACCCGAGAGCCACAACTACTGAAACCCATGAGCCTAGAGCCTGTGTTCCACAGCAAGAGAAGCCACCGCAATGAGAAGCCTGCACACTGCAATGAAGAGTAGCCCCCGCTCGCTGCAACTAGAGAAAGCCCATGTGCAGCAACAAAGACCCAATGCAGCCAAAAATAAATTAATTAAATAAATAAATTTATTTTTAAAATTACAAAACATTGCTGAAGGAAATTAAGGAATACATAAATAAGTAGAAAAATATCTCATATCCATGGATTTGAAGACTTAATTCCGATAAGATAACAATATTACCCGAAGAGACATACAGATTTTATGTAATCCTTATCAAAATCCCAATGGTGTTTTTGCAGAAATAGAAAAATCCATACAGAAATTCATGTGGAATCTCAAGGGAATAGTCAAATTACTCTTGAAAAAGAAGAACAAAGTTGCAAGACTCATTCTTCCTGATTTCAAAACTTATTACAAAGCTGCAGTACTCAAAACACTGTGGTACTGCCATAAAGACAGACATGCAGACCAATGGAATAGAAGAGATAGTGCAGACATAAGCCCGGGCACACACAGTCAATTGGTTTTTGACAAGTGTGCTAAGACCATTCAATAGGGGAAAGGAGGCTTTTCAACAAATGGTGCTGGGAAAACTTGATATCCACAAGCAAAAGAGTGAAGCTGGGCTCTCATCTGACACCATATATGAAAATTAGCTCGAAATAGATCCAAGACCTAAATGTAAGAGCTAAAACTATGGAAGTCTTAGAAGAAAATTAGGGAAAAACCCTTGTGATGCTGTATTTGGCAATGATTTTTGGATATGACCCTAAAAGCACAGGCAACAAAAGAAAATTGATAAATTGGACTACATCAAAACTAAAACCTTTCTGCATCAAAGGACATTATCAAGAGAGTGAGAAGACAAACACAGAATGGAGAAAATATTTGTAAATCATATATCTGATTAGGGATTAATATTCAGGATATTAAGAACTCCTTCTGCCTGCCAATGCAGGGGACAAGGGTTCGAGCCCTGGTCTGGGAAGATCCCACATGCCGCGGAGCAACTGGGCCCGTGAGCCACAACTACTGAGCCTGTGCATCTGGAGCCTGTGCTCCACAACGGGAGAGGCCGCGACAGTGAGAGGCCCGCGCACCGCAATGAGGAGTGGCCCCCCTTCGCCGCAACTAGAGAAAGTCCTCGCACAGAAACGAAGCCAAATAAATAAATTAATTAATTAATTTAAAAAAAAAGAACTCCTAAAACTCAACAACAACAAAAAACCAAACAACCCAGCTCAAAAATGAGCAAAGGACTTGAATAGACATTTTTCCAAAGAAGATATGCAAACAGCTAATTAGCACGGGAACAGATGCTCAACATCAACAGCCATTAGAGAAATGCAAATCAGGACCATGTGAGGTACCACTTCATACCTGTTAGGATGGCTATCATTAAAAAAGAGGGCATATAAGAAGCACTGGCAAGGATGTGGAAAAATTGGAAACTTTGGGCACTGCTGCTGGGAATGTAAAACGCTTCTGTTGTTTGGTGATTCCTCAAAAAGTTAAACATAGACTTATGATATGATCTAGCGATTCTACTCCTAGGTATGTACCCAGAAGAATTGAAAGCAGGGACTCAGATATTCACACCGTCATGTTGATGACGTCATGGCCTTATTCACTATAGCCAAAAGGTGAGAACAACCTAAATGTCCATCAAAGGATGAGTGGATAAACAAAACGTAGTCTATTCATACAATGGAGTATTATTCAGCCTTAAAAAAGGAAATTCTTGGGCTTCCCTGGTGGCGCAGTGGTGAGAGTCCGCCTGCCGATGCAGGGGACACAGGTTCGTGCCCCGGTCCGGGAGGATCCCACATGCTGTGGAGCGGCTGGGCCCGTGAGCCATGGCCGCCGAGCCTGCGCGTCCGGAGCCTGTGCTCCGCAACGGGAGAGGCCACAACAGTGAGAGGCCCGCGTACCCCCCTCCCAAAAAAAAGGAAATTCTGACACAGGCTACCATGTGGATGAACCTTACAGGCATTGTGCAGAGTGAATAATCCAGTCACAAGAGAACAAACACCGTACAATTCCACTTACACGAGGACCTAGAATAGTCAAATTCACAGACACAGAAAGTAGGAAGGACCGGGCCAGGGCCAGGGCCTGGGGGAGGGGGAGGGGGAGTTGTTTAATGGGTAGAGTCTCTTTGGGATGATAGAAGAGTTCTAGAGAGGGTAGTGGTGATGGTCGCACAGCACTGTGAATGTACTTAATGCCAGTTAATGTACACTTAAAATGGTAAATTTTAAGTTATATACATTTCTCTACACAGATAAAAAAAAAATCCCCTATGGTTTCCCTGCTTTAAATGCTCCAGTAAACTGTACCCCCCAAATTCAGAGTAAACCCTGACTCCTCCCCTGGTCCAACCTTGCCCACGCCACAGCCAGCTCCCCTCTTGCAGGTGCCCCAGTACCAGCCACACCAGGTGCCTTCAGACCCTCCAAGGAGCCATGTTGATCCCTGCCCCAGGCCCTTTGCACCTGCTGTTCCCTAATTTGCTAAAGGCTGCCTCTTCCCCTTCCTTCAGCTCAATGTCACCCTAGCCCCACAGAGAGCTTTGGTTCCTTCAAAGCTCTCACTGCTCCCTTATATGGCCAGTGAGCCGTGAGCTCCAAAGGGGCCCTCTCTTATCCTTGGCCACGTCAAATCCCCAGGGCTTGGGGCTCAGAATTTGCTAGAGGCAGAAAGGAAGGAGGGAAGGAGGGTGAGAGGGATGGAGAGATGAAACGGGCAAGGAAAGGGGTTGTGTGAAGACCAGGAAATAGAAGAAGATGCTGGGTGGGGGTGGGGGGTCTTGGTCTTCACACAGGGCAGGGGCTTCCTGGGGGAGGGTCTCCACATTCTTGCAGCCCTGGGGCAGGGTTAGGGGAGTGGGCACAGCCTTTCTCACCATGGTGGCCGCTCTGGGGACGAGGATGCCCCGGTGGAGCCTGATCCCACCCCCCTACACTACCCGGGTATGGACTAGGGTGGGGAGCACCCCATCGGGCAAGTGGAGGCTTCCACTCCCCGCGGAGGCAGCAGGTGCAGAAGGCCTGCATCCCTAGACGGCCCGGGGCCGGGCTCTGAGCAGGCCTAGAGCCAGCCAGGCCTTTGACGCCCCCAGGGCCATACCTTGTACTCCTGAACCCTCCATGGTGTCCGGTGTGGAGCTGGGCAAACAGCCAGCACTCGATAAATGCCTGAAGCTTGATGCACCCCAGTGCCCCTGGCCCTGACTCCGCACTGCTGTGGTGAGAGGCCGGTGGGCAGGGAGGGGTGAGCTGAGAAGGGCGCCCAGCGTTCTGTGATGACCCCTCCAGGGGCTTCCAACAGGGCCGAGGGACTGGCCGGGGCAGCCCAGCTCTGGGCTCTGTGTGGGGGGGGTCTTTTCTGGGGGGTGGGATCACGTCTGCCTGCGGGCTCTGCAGGCTGAGCGCGGGGCAGGGTGCGCCCCAGGCGGGGCAGGCCCTGGCCCGTCCCTGCGGCCTCCCCAAGCCCCGGGAGGCCTGGCCCGGGCTCTCCTTCCCAGCAGCCTCACGCTTCGCTTCCTCCTTCTTCTGTCCTCGGCTCTCTCAACTGTGAAGGGGTAAACTCGCTGGGCAAACAGGCTGGGCTTGGCGCTCCACATCCGGGATGTCTCAATCCTGCGACCCTGGCGGCCCCCACGGCCAGCCCTGCCCGAGGGTGGTGCTCCGGGGGGGAAAGGGCAGCGTCGGGCCATGGCACAGCCGTCCGCCCCCTCAGTCTTCCGGTGCACTGACTGAGTGCCTACTGTGTGCCAGCTGTGAACAGATGGGCCAGGCCCCTGCCACATGGAGTGTTCCTTCCGGGGTGCTGGTGGTGGTGGGGGGGCAGACGATGACCTTGAAGCTTGAAGAGATAACATCCTCGAGGGCCGAGGCGCCCAGGCTGCTCACACATGGTGCTGGCGGGTGCGGAGCGAGGGGCCGACCTTCGTGGGCACTGGGGCTGGCGGGGCCCCTCTGATGGCTGTGTGGTGCTGGCCACCCAGGGCGGGCGGAGGGATGTACCAGCCTTGAAGGCGCCCAGCTCAGCTCTGGGCCAGGGGCACAGATTGAGAGCTGAGGCTTCGGGAGCGGGGAGAAGGCGGGCACGGGGGCTCAGTCTGGGAGGCCAGATTCCCTGCTTCCTTCCTTCCTTCAGGTGGATTCAGGGGTCCGGGCTGTGTGCACTCCCCACCCACATGAGGGACCAGGTGCCACGGCCTCGAGCACCGGCTGTTGGCCTGGAGCGAGGGCAGGAAGGCCAGGCCCAGCCACAGCCTGAGAGCTCGGGAGGGCGGGGTTAGGAGGGTGGAGGGAGGGGTCCAGCGCACCCTCCAGGCCTGTTCTGCAAGGGGCCCCACCCAGCCCTCCCCCAGAGGCCCCTCCAGCTGTGCCCTCTGCGGAGGGGACAACTGGGTTGGCTGTGAAAGAGAACTTTGGAGATCACGCACCCCAGGCCGGGAGGTGACAGTGAGGATGGGGGAGGGACAGCTGGAGGGCAGCCTGAGCGCCTGCCCTGGGGTCCCAGAAGCGGGCAGTGAGTGGGGTCTGAGCCTGAGCTGAGACCCAGGGCCTAGGTCTGCAGGAGCCCCCATGCTGCTGCCGGTGCCGGAAACGGCCCAAAGACACCAGGAACCAAAAGGAGACGCAGGACCTGTGGGGCCATTGGCCAAGCTGGGGGGATGACGTCGGTAAAAGACGTGTAGAGCTTTAAGATGGGGTTTCCCTTTTCCCCAGAAATTCCACTTCAACGGACTTATCCGAAAGACAAAGGTGGAGGGCAGGGCGGGGGTGGGGGTGGGGGCCTGTGCACCCCGCCCCCCAGCCGTCCTGTGCTCAGACACAGCAGGTTTGGGGTGAGGACGCCCAGTGGCTGAGAGCCAGAGCCAAAGGAGGGAATGGACGGGGGGGGGGGCGGGGGAGGAGTGTGGCTGGGGGGCTGCACTGACCAGGGCCCCCCCAAAACCTGCCATACCAGTCGGGGCAGGCGTTCGTGGCTCCCGCTTGGGGCAGGTACTGGGGTTTAGAGATCCCTGGTCCCCCAGTGCCCCTCGTCAGCCCTGCGGGGGGCCGTGGGGCCACATCACTTTGTACATGGGTCCCTGCTCAGCCTGCCGTTGGCCGGGGACCCCAGGTGGGTCTGGGATTCCTCTGTGCCCCTTCCCTGGGGTTAACCAGCCGGCCTTGGGCATGAGACGAGGGTCAAACAGGACCCAGGCTGGGAGCCCCTGGCCCTGCCTTGGCCAGTCCCGGCGTGCGTGCCAGGGTGTCCATCCTCAGGGCCTCCGTTTCCCCTTGAGTTTGAACTTGGTGACAGAGAGGAGCCCAGAGGCCTGGCAGGGTCCTGCTGGCACAGCTGGGAGCTCTGGGACCCCCGGGAGCCTGCAGACTGGTATCCCCCTCCATACATGGTATGCACACCCCGCAGCGAGCAGGACCCCCGCCGCCCCCGCCAGGCAGAGTGATGGCCTTGCAGCCCCTGCTCACCCCTCGGGGATGGGGTGGTGAGCACCTCTGGGCAGCTCCCCCACGGCTGCCTCTTCCCCTCCAATCCCCCCTGACCGCCTCAGCCAGGCTCCCGGGAGGTGCTGCCCTGGGGTCCGAGCCCGCCTGCTGCCCACACACCGCACCCTCCCCGGGCCCATCCTATCGCGGGCGCGGGGCTGCAGCAAGGCGGGACCCAGGCAGGCCGAGGCGGCCCTGCTTTGTGGGGGCTTTGCTAGCACCAGCCTCCGGCTCCGTCCACGCTTTCTCTCCTGATCTCAGAAGCGGCGGGCTGGGGCGTAGGGGAGGGGTCCTGCACCTCTGGGGCCCAGAGCGCAGATCCTTCCTCCTCTAGGCTCTTTGTGCCACGGCCCCTCCCCAAGAGCAAACACACGTGGCTGCCGTGGGGAGAGGACAGCACCCTGCGTGGCCCAGGAGCTGGGCACGGGGCCAAGGCTTCCCGCTACATAAGCCCCAGGGCCCCCAGGGGAGCGAGCGTCGTGCCCCACTCCCTCCTCGCCGCCAGCCCACCGCCCTGCCGGCCCTCAGGATGGGTGCCCAGAGAGGGTGCCGGGCCCTGGCCTGGGCCCTGGTGGTCCTGCCCTTGGTGCAGAAAGCAGGTAAGGCCTAAGCCCCTCACTCCATCTTGTCGGCCCCCGCAGGCCACTCGCCTGTGTGTCTCCTGCCGACACTGCACAGCGTGTCCTCCGTGGGGCCCTGCACGCGCCAGACTCCTGGCCCCCCTGGAGCGCCCAGCCTGCGTTGGGAGAAGTTAGGTCCCCCTGGGGAAACTGAGGGTCTCAGCCTCCGGGATGGGGTTGAGGGGGCTCTGGGTGAGGAGACTGGGCTGGGGGTTCTCTCTGGTTCCCGTGAGGCCCCCAGAGCAGAGCGGGCAGGGGACGGCACAGCTGCCTGACGGCAGGGAGAGCAGCAGGGTTGCATCTCCCACACTCCGCCCTCTGGGCTGGCCTGGGGTCACGGCCATCACGGCAGCCCCATCCCAGCGCCGGCTCTGCTCCTGGAGCTATAACTGCCCTGCGGCCTTTCTCGTCCTCACCTGACTGCCGCCTGTCTGGCCCTGTGGCACTCCAAGCCGGGGAAGCACCGTGAGCCCTAACGCTTACTGTCAACACAAAAGATGCTGCCTGGGGCGGCCGGTGACACCCAGCTGGGCTGGCCTGGAGCCCTGGCCACCGGGGGCCACCCCTCCGTCCCCGGGCCCCATGGACTGCTCCGGCAGCCCCTCTACAGCACCTCAGCCCAAGCTGGGGGGTCTGGGCAGGTGGGCACCAGCCCGAGGCTCTCTCCATCTGTGAAAGGGAGGTGCTGAAGGGGAGGGGGTTGTCTCCCAGAGCCCCTGCCCCAAGCCGCCTTTCTGGGAGGGCGAACTGGGCTGGGTACGGGGTGGGGGGGGCATTCCCATGGGAGCTCCCGGTGGGGGTCCCGCACGGTTTGGGTGGCCGGCCAGCCTGCCTCAGCTCCGGGGCAGCAGGTCTGCCGTCAGCCCACTCCCCTCCCTCTGGCTGGGGGCAAATCCCTGGGATGGGTCTGTGCTCCTGTCAGAAGGAGACGCGCGCCGTGGCGGGCATGGGCTGGGAGACGGAGCAGTGAGCCGTGGCTTGAAGCAAGACCTAGTTCCCTGCTCAGGAAGTGGGCCTGGGCAGCCTGGATGAAAACCAGGAATCCCAGCTGCTAGTCCCCCAGGGGCTCAGGGCCAGAAGCAAGGTTCCCCTGGCCCTTGACCCCACTGGAAAATGCATTTCTCAGGGAGGCGAAAACTGTAAAAACAGGTACAAAGTTTATTACTAGAGACACAGCACAACCTGTGGGAGAGCTCACAGAGAAACAGTTTGTTTAGTTAAGACAGAAGCAAGGCAGAGATACCCTAATCCTAACCACTCACCTCCCCCAGAGAGAAAGGGTGTGGGCGCCCCCCCAAGGAGGAGGACCCCAGGAAAGAGGCGGTGAAGTCATTCATACAGGGCAGTTCTTCCGGGTCTCTGTTTACCTCTGACCAATTATCCGGTTTCCCTTTCCACACCCTTAACCGCCCTAGGACCCTCCCCAACATGCGTGCGCAACCTTTAGCCAAGATGGATCCCAGCCCAGAGGCCTATGGGAGGCCTTGGCATCACCTATTAGGGGGTGGCGGCCCCTCCTTTTTGACCCCCAAGGAGCCTTTCTGCGCATGTGCAGTGTCTCCCTTGCCCCAGGGATGGGAAATACGTGATCTCTTGATCTTTTCCTCAAACAAAGGTTAGCCCCTCTCTGCTCCTGCCACGACTGTTACCTTAAAGCATCCACCAGAAGCAAAGTCCAGCTTTTTACCCTGTTCCTGTTATTTCCATCTCCAAGTGCAGACGGGAGGCTGGATGTAAATATCTAGCCTGGAGCCCATCTATCTCCTGCCTCAGATGGGTGTCCCCTGGGCTGAAGCCCCCTTAGGGGTGGGTGAGGTTGGGCCCTGCGTGGGGGGGCTTCCCATCAGGACGATGTGCACCGGACTACAGCGTGATGGGGTGGTCAACAGCAGGCACTTCTCTGGCCAAGCGCTGGACCCAGGCTCACTGGGCCGTCACCTGGCCCAAGGAGGGTGTGACACGTGAGCCTGTCCGTGTGAAGCCCCCTGATTTCCCGACCATGGGGTGGGTACCACAGCGGACACACGTGGGAGGGCCCGCAGGTCGGGGGTCAGGGGCGGATGGGGGAGCAGCCATGCTTCTGGGAAACGCAGTCAACTAGGGCCCTTAGGAGGAGAGAGAAATCCCAGGCCAGTCCCTGTGGTTCCCATGTCGGTGTCCCAGACGGGAAAGTCGCACAGGGAGTGGAGGCTGGCATGGTAGCTGTGGAGCCGAGCCCCAGCGCCACCGGGGACATGGGGACCCCTGGGGCTGCCCCTCCCACTCCCGAAGAGGCGCCGGCTTCGGCCGAGCATGGAGACCCCCACAGACGTGATGAAGGAATTCGGAGGCGCTAGCCCGAGAGCGGGGTGCCCCAGCCTGAGCCTGAGACAGAGGGGCCTGGAGGGGGGCACAGTCCTGTCCATCAAGATTGTGGGGGCACCTGTGCCTGGTGGCGGGGGACACACAGGTGACCTGGGGTGGCCTGGGGTCAGTGAGGCCAACAGCTTTTCCTGATTCCATTCTACCCTGAGCCACAGCGAGATGCGGTGCAGACGGGGAGGGCGGGTCAGCTCCCTGCCGAAGCTCCCATCCCGGCATCGGGTGCTGTTCACGTGGCCACCATCCTGCAGCCCTTGGAGACCAAGGGACAGGTGGCTGATGTCAGGCTTCTCAGGGACTCCGGTTCCCTTTTCCCACAGAGACCCAGGGCAGCGCGGAGCAGAGCTGGGCGAGTCAGGAGGCTACCATGAACGGTGAGAGGGTGGACAGTGGTAGAAAGGGCCCCACACGGAGCTGGCAGGGGATCTGGGCAGGGGTGGGGGGTGGACCCTTTGCCACATTAGCGACGTGCCACAGAGACCCTCCTGGATCCCATCTGCCCACAGGACGGGACAGCGGAGGGGGTCTAAGAAAACAAAGGCACCGAGCGGACGGGCTCAGACGCTCACATGCACTCACACACGTGTGCACACACATGTTCACACCCACACGTCTGTGCTTACATGAATGCCCACTCACTCACTCGCAGGCGTGGACACACTCGCATGCTCACACACACACACAATCGGGGAAGCACACAGACCTGGGCAGGAGCGTGTCCTGGGCAGATGGATAGGGTCCTGGAGGGGACAGCGTTAGTCCTGGGCTCCCTTGGCTGGGCCAGGGTTGGCCTGAGGCTCCCTGCTGCCCCGGGGTAGCCAGTGAGGAGGACGGCAGTCCGGGGAAGGGGTGTCCTGGCTGGTCCCTGCCCGGCCATGTTCGGGTGTGACCCGGCTCACTCTGCAGCCCGGCGTGTGACCTTCATCCCGCCCATCACTGGCTTCCCCACCATGAGCTGTAAGTGGTCGCCGCCCATTGCCCACAGGGGCAGGGGTGTTTGCCAGCCTCAGGGGGTGGTCACAGACCTGGGGATAAAGCCGGGACAGTGTGGGCAGCCGGGAAGCTGGAGCTTGGCTGGAGCCGGGCCTTGGGCGTGGCTGGGAGCCATCCCTGTAGATGGTTCTGCTGGGGGCTGACCCGGGTGCTGGTGTCGGAGGAATGGGAGAATCCGGAGCAGAGGGGAGTGAGGAAGGGGGCGGCGGCTCCCCACCCCGAAACCGGGGGCCTGGTCCCAGGGAAGGCTGCCCTCCCCCACCGCGCACTCCCCACAGCCCTGAACACGGCGCATGGCGGGCGGGTGTGCAGCACGTGGGGCGACTTCCACTACAAGACCTTCGACGGCGACGTCTTCCGCTTCCCCGGGCTGTGCAACTACGTCTTCTCCGCGCACTGCGGTGCCGCCTACGAGGACTTCAACCTCCAGCTCCGCCGCGGCCTGGTGGGCTCCAGGCCCACGGTCACCCACATCACCCTCAAGACGCAGGGGCTGGTACTGGAGGTCTCCAACGGGTCCATCCTGGTCAACGGGAGGCGGTGAGCCTGCCCGGGTGTGGAGGGGCCAGGCTCCAGGGTGGGCTGGGCTCAGAGCTGGCGGGGAGGGCGCTGGACCCGTGGGAGCACCGAACTTTCCGGCCCAGGGAGGAGCTGCCCTACAGCCGCGCCGGCCTCCTGGTGGAGGAGAGCAGTGCCTACGTCAAGGTCAACATCCGGCTGATGCTAACCTTCACGTGGAACGGAGAGGACAGCGCCCTGGTGAGGCTGCCCGCCCCGACCCCCTCCCCACCCAGGGGCAGCCCTGCGGGAGCTGGCTGGATGGGGGCTGGGGGCCCTGCGGGCCCGCAGAAGCTAGAGCTGCCCCTCCCCCGCCCCCAGCTGGAGCTGGACCCCAGGTATGCCAACCAGACCTGCGGCCTGTGCGGGGATTTCAATGGGCTCCCGGCCATCAACGAGTTCTATGCCCACAGTGAGTGCGCAGCAGGTGGCCGAGCCCAGGCTGGACGGTCCCAGGGAGGCTGGGGCGCAGGGCGGGGGCCTCGCCGGGACGCTGGGCAGGGAGCAAATCGGGGGGTGGCAACGCTTCCAGTGATGCCCCAGAGGGAAGTTTCGGGGGTCCTGAGCATGGGCGGGAGCTCTGCCCCCAGAGCCCCTCCGGGCCCCTGCATGGAGTGCCTCCTCTCTGCAGATGCCAGGCTGACCCCTCTACAGTTTGGGAACCTGCAGAAACTGGATGGGCCCACGGAGCAGTGCCAGGACCCCCTGCCCTCCCCAGCTGACAACTGCACAGAGGAGGTGAGTGCCTGCCTGCAACCCCTGCAAATACGTGCCCCCCAAACACAGTCTCACCAAGAGGGGGCGCTCAGGAAGCCCAGAGCAAAAGCCCTTCCGATGTGCTGGGAGGACCCCGCCTTTGGAAGTGGCCTAGCAGCTGCAGGATCCCCAAAACCAGCAGAATCCACGAGGCTTAACTGGGGAACTGAAGCTAGTCAGGGGTGGGGGCTGAACAAGGGGGACGGTCAGCGACAGGTCGGCACTGACCCTGCTGGGGCTGGCTGACCGTGGGCACCTCCGCCTCCCCCTTCTCTGAGCCGCCTCCAGCATGGGGTCTGCACCCGTCCTGGGCACGCGCACTGTGGGCAGGTGTGTCCCGGAGCCCGGGGTGGGCGCAGGGAGTCCAGGGTCGTGGGTCACCAAGCAGAGCTCTGCACAGAGCAGTAGCAAGTTCTCAGTGGTTGAGCAGAAGGACGGGTGGCTGGCTGGAGGGATGGATGGATAGATATGTGGATGGACAGATGGACAGAGGGATGGAAGGACAGATGGGTAGATGGAGGGAGGGATGAGAAGATGGATGCGTGATGGACGACGGGCAAGCAGGTGGCTGGCTGGCCGGCTGGAACCTCAGGGGAAGGGGGCTTCCTGGCCTGGGGGAAGGCTGCAGGGCTGGGGTCCCCACTGATACCGCACAGAGGACAGAGCCTCCAGCCTCTGTCTCACCAGGAGGGCATCTGTCGCCACACCCTGCTGGGCCCAGCCTTTGCTCAGTGCCACAGGCTGGTGGATGCCGAGGTGTACGTGGCCACCTGCACCCAGGACCTGTGCCGCTGCCCCACCTGCCCATGCGCCACCTTCGCGGAGTACTCTCGCCAGTGTGCCCACGCCGGGGGACAGCCGCAGAGCTGGAGGGGCCCTGACCTCTGCCGTGAGTGCCCCCATGCACTGGGGAGGAGCCCAAGGCCCTGCACCCACACTGGGTCCCTGGGGAGAGTGTGAGGGAGGCGACCCTCAGGCAGGACACCTGGCACCTGGCTGGGGATCCGGGCAGGTGGAGCCCCTCGGGGGGCCCACGGTGAGAGGATGGGCAGGAGATCAGAGGGGAATATGAAAGGCCTGCGGGCCCCCGAGGGCCCAGAGGGAGGACCTGGCTTGGGCACACTGAGCTGGGCTCACCCCTGAACCCAGGTGGGGGCGGGGGTCTGCCCCCGGAGGCTCGGGGCCCCACGCTCCTCTCCCCTTCCGCCTCACTCAGAAGATGGCTAGATGGGGCAAGAGGCGCCCCTTTGGGGACCCTTGGTGGCACATGGAAGGCGGGAGCAGGGTGGCTTCCTGGGGCCAAGCCCTGTCCTTCTCCCCACAGCCCAGACGTGCCCCCTGAACATGCAATACCAGGAGTGCGGCTCACCCTGCGCGGACACCTGCTCCAACCCTGAGCGCTCCCAGCTCTGCGAGGACCACTGCGTCGACGGCTGCTTCTGCCCCCAAGGCAGGTCCTCCAGGCCCTTGGGGACCGCCCCCTATCTGGGCCTTTGCCCCCATCCGGTCGCTGTGTTTCCAACGCCTGAGCCCAGCCTCCGCTGACCACTTGTGCCCCCCCACCCCCCGCTGCTCCCCAGGCACGGTGATGGACGACGTCACCCACTTGGGCTGCCTGCCCCTGCGGCAGTGCCCCTGCATGCACGGCGGCCGCCCCTACGCCCCGGGGGCCTCCTTCGCCACCAGCTGCAGCTCCTGGTAGGTCCCCCGGCCGGCCCCGCCCCTGCCCCGCGTGGGGCTCACCTCCCCCTCACCATGGCCCCTCTGTCACGGCTCGCCCCCCAGCACCTGCTCCGGGGGACTATGGCAGTGCCAGGACCTCCCGTGCCCGGGCATCTGCTCCGTCCAGGGCGGGTCCCACATCTCCACCTATGATGAGAAACTCTACGACGTGCACGGGGACTGCAACTATGTCCTAACCAAGGTGAGCCCCGCCTGCTGGGCCCTCCCGGGACCCTCCGTCCTCCTCCACCCCAGGAGGGGTTCCATGACGGCCATCCGAGCGGTGAAGTCCCCTGGGGTTCCATTCCGAGAGGAAGCTCACACTCATGGGGGCCAAGGGGCTCCCAGCTCTGGACAAGCTGCTCAGAGGTGACCAGGTGCCAGAGGCCCCCGACCCTGCAGGGCTTCCTGGGCACAGGGCACCACACACACACAGTCCCTCCCGCCCGGGGTGGGGGCTGGCCGACCCAGGACACGGGTGGGCTCTGTGCCGTCAGATATGTGCAGGCAACGCCCTCACCGTGCTGGCCGAGCTGCGGAAATGCGGCCTGACGGACAACGAGAACTGCCTCAGAACGGTGATGCTGTGGTTGGACGGAGGCGACACGGTGAGGGCCCGGCTGGGGGCGGTGGCAGCGGCCCTCCGCGGGCGGGCCGGCCGGGCTCCGCCCCGCGCTGACCGCGGCCCCGCCTCCTCTCCCCAGACCATCCAGGTCCAGGCCAACGGCGGGGTGTTCGTGAACTCCATCTACACGCAGCTGCCCGCGGCAGTGGGTACGCGGCCCCCAGGGAACGGGCCCTGCGGCGGCCAGGCGGGACCTCTAGGAGGCGCCACCGAGCCAGCTCTCTGTGGCCTTGGGAGTCCCGGAAAGGCCCCGGGCTGGGTTCCCACCTGCAAGGTGGGGCTGACACGGGCCTCATCTGTGACTCCGTGGGGACCCGTGTGGCGCATACTCGGTGCCCGGCCTCACAGCAGCGTCAGCGGTCACGGCCCGAGCACACATGCGAGCTCCTGCCCAGCTCCCGGGCCCTGGAGGGGCGGCCGGGGCTCCTGCCGGGCAGCCCCCCGAGCCCTCGGCCCAGGCCTGGCTGGTCAGCACGGCGGCCGCTGACTGTCCCCCCCAACCCGCAGCCAACGTCACCGTCTTCAGGCCGTCATCCTTCTTCATCCTGGTGCAGACGGGCCTCGGGCTGCAGCTGCAGGTGCAGCTGGTGCCCCTCATGCAGGTGTTCCTCAGGCTGGACCCCTCCTACCAGGGCCAGATGTGCGGTGAGGCCAGCAGTGGGCTTGGGGGGCTGGGGGCGGGGCGGTGGGGGGGAGCGGGGGGTGGGCAGTCAGGCCAGAGGCGGGGACTGGGGAGTCAGCGGTTCCCCGGGCGCAGCAGGGACCCCGGCCCCGGAAGGCGGGCCGGGAGGATGGAGAGCAGGACACGCTGCCCTCACAGCGGGTTTCATGTGGGGGCTGCCTGTCCCCCCACCAGGGCTCATCTGCAGATGGCTTTGGAACCAACATCCTGGGATGGGGCTCTCCGGCGGGGCCACGGTGTGGTGGTGCCTGTAGGACCCGCAGGCTCCTGGGAGCCTGGGCCGAGCTGGGCGGCCCGCTGATGCCCACCCCCCCGCCCCCAGGCCTGTGCGGGAACTTCAACCAGAACCAGGCCGACGACTTCCGGACCATCAGCGGTGTGGTGGAGGGCACGGCCGCCGCCTTCGCCAACAGCTGGAAGACCCAGGCCGCCTGCCCCAACGTCAAGAACAGCTTGGAGGACCCCTGCTCCCTCAGCGTGGAGAACGGTATCCCCAGCCTGGGGGTGGGGGGGCCTCGGGTTACCCTGCGGCCGGGCCTGGGAGCTGCCCGTCTGTCTCACCCGGGCTCCAGGGTGGCCGGGGCTGGGGGGTGAGCGGGGCGGGGTGCGGGGTCACCGACAGGCTGCAGGCCCACCCCCGGGGGGGCGCCCGCTGCCCTGTGAGCTGGGCCCACGCGGCGCAGCTGGCGAGCCCCCAGTTCCGGTTCGGTTCCCCCAGCGGAGCGGCCCCCACAGGGCCTGCGTATGCCGAGTGGAGGCTGGGCGGGTGGGCAGGTGCAGGGGAGGAGGTGTGGGAGGAACGCCAGTGACCGCTGAGCTGCGCCCGCGACGGTCCGCGTGCCTGCCCTCCCCAGAGAACTACGCCCGGCGCTGGTGCTCTGTGCTGACCGACCCTGCTGGGGCCTTCTCGTCCTGCCACTCTGTCATCAGCCCTGGGCCCTTCCACTCGGTGAGACCCCCGGCCAGCCCCTGGGTGCGGTGGGGTGCTGGGGGCAGGACATGCCCCACTCCCGGCTCCCTCTCTCAGCACCGCCCACACCTCCGTGGCCGAGGGGCATCCCACTCTAGGGACATGGCCACTGCTGGTGTGTTCGGTGCCTGGGACGGCCATACCAAAGGGCCACAGACTGGGGAGCTGACAGCCGGAGGCATCTACCCACTGCCCAGGTCCTGGAGCCTGGAGGTTAAGATCATGGTGCTGGCAGACGGTCCCCCGGGGGTCATTCCTGCCTCTCCTGCTTCTGGGGGCCATGACACTGCATCACCCCAGCCTCTGCCTCGTGCCCTCCTCCTTGTGTGTCTGGGTTCAAAGCTCTCCCATAAGGACACCAGGTGTGTGGGTCCAGGCCCACCCTAATGACCTCATCCTAACTTTGTCACATCTGCAAAGACCCCGTTTCCAACAGGGCCACGTTCACAGGCCCTGGGGTCCTGACGTGGACACACCCTTTGGGGGGACACAACTCGACCCGACAGTTGGCTCACAGGCCGCTTCTCTGGAAGCCAAAGCCCTAACGCTCAGTGACTCCAGCCCCCAGGAGTGTGTGTCCACAGCTGGAAGACCCAGGCCCACTTTGGGGGGCTGCACCCCCTGCCAGCACCCTCCCGGCCAACTCACCTCCAGACATCTCCGGCCTTCAGTCTCCCCCCACATGCAGCTCAGCCAATGACGGACCTAGAACTCAAGCTGAGCCCTGTTCTGGTCCCGCAGAGACCCCTCCCTTGGACCCTGTCCTCAGCCTGGCCTGGCCTCTCCCATCCCTCAGAGCAGCATGTTCCCACCCGCCCCCCCCACTGTGGCCTTACACCAAGCTCCCCGCGGGAGGCACCGCTGCCCTCTGTCTCCTGGCCCAGACGGGGGTCCCAGGAAGGATGGACACAGAGAGAAGGGTCCCTGGTGGGCTGGGGTCCCTGACGTCCCAATGCCCCCCCAGAACTGCATGTTTGATACCTGCAACTGTGAGAAGAGTGAGGACTGCATGTGCGCGGCCCTGTCCTCCTACGTGCGGGCCTGCGCCGCCCGGGGCGTGCTGCTCGTCGGCTGGCGGGACGGCGTGTGCAGTGAGTGTCCGCCAGCCGGCTTGATGGGGCACAGGGTGGGGATGCGGGGGGACCGGAGACCCTGGGGCGCACCCCACCACCTGTCCTCAGCGAGAGCCTTAGGCCTCCCCACCCCAGCCGGCGGGGAGGCCGAGTCTCGGGCTGCTCCAGCCCCAGCTTGGACGTGGTCAGGCGGGGCTGGACGGGCTGCCCGGCTACTGACCTGTATGTAACCTGCCGGCCCCCAGACAAGTACATGAGCAGCTGCCCCAAGACCCAGAGCTACGCCTATGTGGTGGACAGCTGCCAGCCCACCTGCCGCTCCCTAAGCCAGGCCGATGTCACCTGCGACGTGGCCTTTGTGCCCGTGGACGGCTGCACCTGCCCCTCGGGCACCTTCCTGGACGACACCGGTGGCTGCGTGCCTGCCGAGGCCTGCCCCTGCTACTCGCATGGCTCTGTGCTGGCTCCAGGGGAGGTCCTGCACGACAACGGCGTGGTGTGGTGAGGCCCCTCCCCGCTCTCACCCCCTCCCCGATGTCATGCCCCCCAACCCGCCTGCTCCACACACAAAGATCTCCGTGCCTCCCCCAGGGGACTTTAAAACACAGAGGACGCCCTGGGGAGGGAAGTTCAGCCCCGTGCACCCCATAGCCGTTCTGAGAGGGACCCCTCCTCTGGCCCGGGAAGGTGTTCCAAGGGTCTGAGGCCCGTGGGGGTCACGGTGTGTGCCCTGGAGGGCCCACCTGGGTGCACCCCTGTCCTGGCCTCCCCCACCCCCTCCCGCCCGACTCCAGGTACCTTCCTGGCACCTCTGCTCATTCACTCAGTGCGTTCGCGGGGATCTGGGGCCCTCACCGTACCCCGGAGCAGGCGCCTCCCTCCCCTCATGACAAGGCCCGGGGGCCCAGCCGGCCGAGATCTGGGTGAGGTCTGTGGGGCAGCGGGCGGGTGCCCAGACCGGCCATCGTTCTCATCTCTTGTAGTTCATGTGTGAGCGGGAAGCTGAGCTGCCTGGGAGCCGTGGAGCAGAGCACAGGTTCTACCCACCCCCGCCCCGGGCCTCCCCCCGTCAGGGCCCCGCACCACCCCCCGACGACCAAGGGGAGGGGCTGCTGCCGGGCCGGGCGGCCCACCCAGCGTGGTCTCCTCCTCAGGGTGCGTGGCCCCCATGCTGTTCCTGGACTGTAGCAACGCCTCCGCGAACACGCCCGGGGCCGAGTGTGTGCGGAGCTGCCACGTGCTGGATGTGGACTGTGTGAGTCAGCTGGGAGGGCACGGCAGTGCTGCCCGGGGCCAGGGGTGGGGGGCAGCGTCCCCTGCCCCTTGGTGTCCCCGAGCCGAGCCGGACGAGCCGCTGATGGGCGTCTGCCTGTCCACAGTTCAGCACGCGCTGCGTGTCGGGCTGCGTCTGCCCCGCGGGGCTGTTGGCCGATGGGAGCGGGGGCTGTGTGGCCGAGGAGGACTGCCCCTGCCTGCACAACGAGGCCGCCTACAAGCCTGGGGAGACCATCAGGGTCGACTGTAACACCTGGTGTGTGGAGGGGCCGCGGAGGGGGTGGTGTGGGCGGAGGCCACGGGGGCAGCGGCCCGAGCGGGCCTCGGTCAGGATGTCCTTGGCAGGAGGTCGGAGAGGAGCTGAGGCCTGGAAGGCCCTGGGTGGCCCGTTCGTCCTCTGGAAGGTGCCCAGGGACTGGCCGCCTCTGCCCAGGAGACGGCAGGGCCGGTTGAAGCTGCCCTCAGGGCCGTGGGCCCTGCACCCCAGGCGCCAAGGGTTAGGGGAGCCTGCAGACAGGAGCCCAACTCGGGGGTGGGGTGTCAGATCCCGCGTGCCCCGAGCTCCCTGCTCCATTTAACCCCTCCAGCCTGGGGAGGGGCACACCGCACCCCTGTTTTATGGAAGAGGCACTGTGTCCTCGTCCTTGTCACAGTCGTGACGGGCTCGGCCGCGGCTGCCTGGTGAGGTGGTCTCCTGGCCCGGCCCCCTGAGCAGGGCATCACCTCCCCTCCCCTGCAGCACCTGCAGGGGCCGCAGGTGGGAGTGCAGCCGCCGGCCCTGCCTGGGCACCTGCGTGGCCTACGGGGACGGCCACTTCATCACCTTTGATGGCGAGCGCTACAGCTTTGAGGGGAGCTGTGAGTACACGCTGGCCCAGGTACGCGGCCCCCCTCCCTCGGCCAGCACATGCTGGCCCAGGTACACGGCCCCTCGCCCGCCCCCGGCCAGCGAGGGACCACGTCCCTCTCCTCCCCCTCCCAGGACTACTGTGCGGGCAACGACGCCAGCAACGGGAGCTTCCGCATCGTCACCGAGAACGTCCCCTGCGGGACCACAGGCGTCACCTGCTCCAAGGCCATCAAGATCTTCCTGGAGGTAGGGGCACCTGGGGACCATCTCCCTCCCTCTGCAGCCCCGTTGGAGCCCCAGCCGGGGCCCCTGGACCTCCAGCTGTGGCCTCGGGTCTCACGGCCGCAGTAACAGCCACAGCCCGGGGACTTGCAACCTGAGAAGTTAATTCTCTCATGGTTCTGAGGCCAGGCTCCCGCCACAGGCTCCAGGCGAGGGTCCTTCCTGCCTCATCCAGATTCTGGGGGCTCCTGGCTTGTGACTGTGTCCCCCCCGATCTCTGCTCTGTCGTCACACGGCCCCTTCTCTGTGTCCTTTTCCCCTGTCTGACCTGGTAGCAACCCCCGTCCCTGGATCTGGGCCCTCCCTAAATCCACGACGGTCTCACCTCCAGATCCTTCACTTCATCACATCTGCAAAGACCCTTTTTCCAAATCAGGGCACATTTGCGGATTCTGGCGGTTAGAACTCGACGTGTCTTTTTGGGGGGCCTTCATTCAGCCCTCCACACCTGGGGTGACCAGTTCTAGCAGAGGGTGGTCAGAGTTCACAGTGCAGAGAGCAGAGCTGCTGACTGGGGGCCACTTCCCACCCACCCCAAAGGTGGGGAGAGGCGTGAGGAAGCATGGGCGGCAGCCCCGAGATGGGGCCGGCTGGCCTCCTGCAGCTCCTGTGCCCTCCGCCCCACTCTGCTTGCCCACAGCTCCCAACTTCCCACACACCTCTGCGGGCTCCCAGGCTCTCACCTCAAGTTCGCAGACAGTGTCAGGAGTCCGGCTCATTCCTAACGCCAGCCCCATGCATTGGGACCCTGAGTACCCACAGAGCCCCTGTCCTGGGCCACGGGGGAAGGGGGCTCCGGCCCCAAAGCTGGCCCCTCAGCTCCCTGCAGCCACCGCCTCCCCGTGCCCCTCTGCAGAACTATGAGCTGATCCTCCACGAGGGTTCCTACAAGGTGGTGCAGAGGGGGCCAGGCGGAGACCTGCCCTACAAGATCCGTTACATGGGCATCTACCTGGCCGTCGAGACCCGCAGTGGCGTGGTCGTGTCCTGGGACCGGAAGACCAGCGTGTTTATTCGGCTGCACCAGGAGTACAAGGTTGGGGTGGCAGGCTGCGGGACCCCCTTGGGGAGGGACAGAGCTCTTGCTCCTAGACCTGGCCCAGCAGTGCAGTCTGGCAGCTGACGGACTGCTGAGGGCTGGAGAGGCCATGCACAATGTCCGCTTCCCAAAGGGGCATGTTGAGACCAAACCGACCAGTGGGCGTGTCAGTCCTGGTTGGAAAGCGCTCGTGGCTCCCTGGTCTCTGCACTCAGCTGTTCCATGCCCGCTGGGCTAAGGTTCTATAGGGGAGCAGGTGCCTGCCTGCCTGTCTGCCTGCCTTTCTGTCCACCTGCTTACCTGTCTACCTGCCCACCTGCCTGCCCACCTGTCCGCCTGCCCACCTGTCCACCGGCCTGCCTGCCTGTCCATCTGCCCCACTGTCTACCTGCCCACCTGCCTACCTGTCCACCTACCTACCTGTCCACCTGCTTACCTGTCTACCTGCCCACCTGCCTATCCACCTGCCCACCTGTCTACCTACCCACCTGCCTATCCACCTGCCCACCTGCCTGCCCACCTGTTTACCTGTCCACCTGCCCACCTGCCTGTCCACTTGCCTACCTTTCTACCTGTCTACCTGCCCACCTATCCGCCTGTCCACCTGCCTATCCACCTGCCCACCTGCCTTCCTGCCCACTGCAGGACTCCTCGTGCACCCCGCCTTCCTGAAAGTTCACTGGGTGCTGCCTGGGGGAATAGGGTGGCCTGCAGTCACGCCTCCCAGGCCAGGCTCTGTGCTGCTCCCTCAGGCCACCCCATGCAGCCCCACCCTGTGCCCATCTCTGCGTCCATCTGCAGGGGAGGGTCTGCGGGCTGTGCGGGAACTTTGACGACAACGCCCTCAACGACTTCACCACGCGGAGCCAGTCCGTGGTGGGCGACGTGCTGGAGTTCGGCAACAGCTGGAAATTCTCTCCGTCCTGCCCGGACGCCCAGGCCCCCAGGGACCCCTGCACCGCCAACCCGTACCGCAAGTCCTGGGCCCAGAAGCAGTGCAGCATCATCAACAGCGCCACCTTCAGCGCCTGCCATTCTCAGGTGGGCCAAGCGGGTGCTGGGGCTGCCTCCTTCCCTCCTGGAGGGACCTGGGTCTGGCCCAGGCCTGTCCTCCGAAGACGGCCTTGACCCTGACCATTGTACACGGCACACTGTGTGGACCTCCCACCAGGCAGGTGCCCATGTCCCCAGTCCTGCTCTGCTTTCCCTGATGGCACTCAGCCTCATCCCCTGGAAACGGGGCTGCGAGCCACCCAGGGAGGACCTCAACGTCACCTCTCGGTCCTCCCCCACATTCCCTGAGCCGCCAGCCCCCAGCACGGACAGAAACCTCAGGGGGCCTCAGCCCAGCCGGGCCCCACGGAAGCGGAGCATTGCCACGGCCTGAGAGCCTTCCCTGAAGCCCTTCCTGCTACTTAACAAGGACCGCAGGGCCCACTCACCGACTCGGTCTCGTGATCCGGGACTCGCGGGTGCCGAGCAGGCGGCGTAGTGGGACTGGTCCGCGGCTGACGCTGGCCAGCCTGCGTGAGGCCTCGCGTCCCGCCGGGCTCGCAGCCCCCGCCCGCACCCCGGGTGCCCTGCCCGCTGGGTCAGAAAGTCCTTTGTGCACCTGACACAGCAGTCTCCACCTCAGACGGTGCCGCCCGTGGTGGCAGATGCGAGACATGGTGGCCCTGGTCTCTGCCACCCGGGAGGGAGGAGCGGGGGGCACCCCCTCACCCTGAGGAGACAGCACCCCGTTTGCCAGGACAGGTCACAGCACGGTCACAGGGAGGGCTGGCCTACAGCTGAGTGAGTGGCGGAGCAGAGGCGAGGGAGGAGGGGTGGGTGCCCAGGTGGGCGCGCCGCAGACGGCAGGTGGGGGGTTGCCGGCTGCCCAGGGGCCGGGGACTGGCTCTTCTCACTGAGCAGACCCCACCCCCCAGGTCGACTCCACCAGGTACTACGAGGCCTGTGTGAGCGACGCGTGCGCCTGCAACTCGGGGGGCGACTGCGAGTGTTTCTGCACGGCCGTGGCCGCCTACGCCCAGGCCTGCCGCGACGCGGGCGTGTGTGTGTCCTGGCGGACCCCGGACATCTGCCGTGAGTCGGGTTCTGTCCATGGTGGCGGCATGAGGTGCAGCTGCACCAGCTCTGGGGCCTGACGGGCACGCATGCACACACAAGGACACGTGACACGTGTGTACTACACGCATGTGCTCACGTTCGTGTGCGTACAAACCAGACAGACAGGTTCCCCAAATGGGATGGCTCAGCGGGGGACAGGAATTTGGGGGGCAGGCCCTGAGACCCCTCGGACCTGGGAGGAGTGAGGTGACGGGGCCCGGCGGGCGCCCACAGCCTCTCTCCCCCTCGCTCAGCCCTGTTCTGCGACTACTACAACCCCCAAGGGGAGTGCGAGTGGCACTACCAGCCCTGCGGGGCCCCCTGCCTGAGGACCTGCCGGAATCCCCGCGGGCACTGCCTGATGGACCTGCCAGGCCTGGAAGGTGAGGGCAGGCTGTTCCGGGAGGCCATGCCTCGTCACCCCAGCACAGCGTGCAGGCAGTGGGGCAAGGGGGCTCCTGCCTCCCCATGCCCACCCTCGGGACGGGGGGACAGAGATGGGTGGCAGCCGGGGCAGCCCCACCGCCTGGCCTGAGAGGGGAGTGTTCTCCCTGCCCTGTGCCCGCCCCAGGTTGCTACCCAAAGTGCCCACCCAGCAAGCCGTTCTTCAATGAGGACCAGATGAAGTGCGTGGCCCAGTGTGAGGGCTGCTACGACGAGGATGGAAACTACTATGATGCCGGCACCAGGGTCCCCACGGCGGAGAACTGCCGGAGCTGGTGAGCCAGTGGCGGAGCGGGGGTGGGGTCTGGGAGGACAGGAAGCAGGGCCGGGCGCACACAGTAAGGCCTGCGCCCTGCTGGCCCTCAGCGCTTCTCTCTCTCCCTCCCAGCGACTGCACCTCCAGAGGCCTCCAGTGCACATACAGCCCCGCGGGTAAGCGGGGGCCTGTTGGTTTGAGGGATGGGGGCTGGGGGCTCTGAATGAGCCCCGTACCTGTCCGTCTCCAGCCTGTACGTGCACCTACGAGGGCAGAACCTATGCCTACGGAGACGTCATCTACAACACGACCGATGGGCTGGGCGCCTGCCTGATTGCCATCTGCAGAGACAATGGAACCATCGTCCGAAAGGCCGAGGAGTGTCCCGGAACCACGCCCACAATGCCCTTCACCTTCACCAGCACTGCGGCTCCGCCCTCCACCACGGGTAAGCCTGGCAGACACACCACTGGTCCTGCCTCACTCACCAGAGCCCCTGACCCCGGTGATGGTCTGGGTGCCAAGGGAGAACCCAGTGGGCACCTGGTACAGGTGTCCTGGGTGCAAAGGATGGCCCGGGGCCAACGCTGGGGCAAGGGGACATGAGTCACCTCTCCTCTGGGCTGGCGAGGACGCAGAGGAGGCTGATGCAGACCCCGGCACCCCACCCATAGGCTCGGTCCCCACGCCCTCCACCGTGTGCGTGCGGGAGCATTGCCGCTGGTCCGACTGGTACGACAGTGGACATCCAGAGCCGGGCATGGAAGGGGGCGACTACGAGACATTCGAGAACCTGAGGCAGAGGGGCTACCAGTTCTGCCCGGCCCCAGCGCATGTCGAGTGCCGGGCCCAGCAGTTCCCGGATATGCCTTTGGAGAAGCTGGGTCAGAAGGTGGAGTGTGGCCAGGCCCGGGGGCTGACCTGCCTCAACAGTGAGCAGAACCCCCCGCTCTGCCACAACTACGAGCTGAGGGTCCTCTGCTGCGACTACGTGCCCTGCAGCACCAGCCTGGCCCCGGGCACCAGCCAGCGGCCATCCTCCCAGCCCCTGCCCACCTCCACCCAGACCACACCCACCAGAGGAACCTCCCTCCTGTCCACGGTGGCCTCCACCTCACAGACCCCAACCGCCAAGTCCGCCTCAACTGTGACCCAAGTGGGCAGCAACTCTGTGGTCCTGGCCACCACCACCTGTGAGCCCCGCTGCCAGTGGACAGAGTGGTTTGACGAGGACTACCCCAAGTCCGAAAAGGCCGGAGGGGACGTCGAGTCCTACGACAAGATCAGGCGTGCGGGAGGGGCCGTGTGCGAGCAGCCCCAGGGCATAGAGTGCCAGGCCGAAAACTTCCCCAACGTGAGGCTGGAGGAGCTGAATCAGCGCGTGCACTGTGACGTCAGCTTCGGCCTGGTCTGCAGGAACGACGAGCAGGTGGGCCTGTTCAAGATGTGCTACAACTACAAAATCCGCGTGCTGTGCTGTGGGTACAGCCACTGCGGGGAGCCCACGCCCCCCACCACTGCCACCGCATCCACTGCCACAGCCCCCACGGCCACCACCTCCACTGCCACAGCCTCCACTGCCACCGCATCCACTGCCACAGCCCCCACGGCCACCACATCCACTGCTACAGTCACCACTACCACCTCTACAGCTCCCACTGCCACAGCCCCCACGGTCACCACCCCCACTGCCACAGCCACCACTCCCACCTCTACAGTTCCCATTGCCACCACCTCCACTGCCACAGCCCCCACTGCCACCACCTCCACTGCCACAGCCCCCACTGCCACCACCTCCACTGCCACAGCCCCCACTGCCACCACCTCCACTGCCAGCACTCCCACTGCCACCACCTCCACTGCCACAGCCCCCACTGCCACCGCACCCACTGCCATAGCCCCCAGTGCCACCTCTACAGCCCCCACTGCTACCACATCCACTGCTACAGTCACCACTGTGGCCACCTCTACAGCTCCCACTGCCACAGCCCCCACGGCCACCACCTCCACTGCCACAGCCACCACTGTGGCCACCGCTACAGTCACCACTGCAGCCACCGCCACTGCTGCTACTGCCACAGTGGCCACCTCTGCTGCCACAGCCCCCACGGCCACCACCTCCACTGCCACAGCCACCACTGTGGCCACCTCTACAGCCACCACTGCTGCCACCTCCACTGCCACAGCCTCCACTGCCACCGCATCCACTGCCACAGCCCCCACTGCCACCGCATCCACTGCCACAGCCCCCACTGCCACCACATCCACTGCCACCACCTCCACTGCCACAACCCCCACTGCCACCACATCCACTGCCACCACTGTGGCCACCTCTACAGCTCCCACGGCCACCGCAACCACTGCCACAGCCCCCACTGCCACAGCCACCACTGCCACCACCTCCACAGCCCCCACGACCACCACCTCCACTGCCACAACTCCCACTGCCGCCACCTCCACTGCCACAGGCCCCACTGCCATCACATCCACTGCCACAGCCCCCACTCCCACCTCTACAGCTCCCACTGCCACAGCCCCCACTGCCACTGCATCCACTGCTACAGTCACCACTGTGGCCACCTCTACAGCTCCCACTGCCACCACATCCACTGCCACAGCCCCCATTGGCACGACCTCCACTGCCACAGCCCCCACTGTGGCCACCTCTACAGCCCCCACTGCCACCACCTCCACTGTCACAGGCCCCACTGCCACCTCTACAGCTCCCACTGCCACAGCCCCTACGGCCATCACCTCCACTGCCACAGCCACCACTGTGGCCACCTCTACAGCTCTCACTGCCACCACCTCCACTGCCACAGGCCCCACTGCCACCACACCCACTGCCACAGCCCCCACTATCACCACATCCACTGCCACAGCCCCCAGTGCCACCACATCCACTATCACAGCCACCACTGTGACCACCTCTACAGCTCCCACTGCCACCACCTCCACTGCCACAGGCCCCACTGCCATCACATCCACTGCCATAGCCCCCACTCCCACCTCTACAGCTCCCACTGCCACAGCTCCCACTGCCACTGCAACCACTGCTACAGTCACCACTGTGGCCACCTCTACAGCCCCCACTGCCACCACATCCACTGCTACAGCCCCTACTGCCACCACATCCACTACCACCACCTCCACTGCCATAGCTCCCACGACCACCACCTCCACTGCCACAGCCACCACTGTGGCCACCTCTACAGCCCCCACTGCCACCGCATCCACTGCCACAGCCACCACTGCCAACACCTCTACAGCCACCACTGCCACAGCCCCCATGGCCACCACCTCCACTGCCACAGCCACCACTGTGGCCACCTCTACAGCCCCCACTGCATCCACTGCCACAGCCACCACTGCGGCCACCTCTACAGCTCCCACTGCCACCACATCCACTGCCACAGCCCTCACTGCCACAGCCCCCACTGCCGCCACCTCCACTGCCACAGCCTCCACTGCCACCACATCCACTGCTACAGCCCCCACTGCCACCACATCCACTGCTACAGCCACCACTGTGGCCACCTCTACAGCTCCCACTGCCACCGCAACCACTGCCACAGCCCCCACTGCCACAGCCACCACTGTGGCCACCTCTACAGCCCCCACTGCCGCCACCTCCACTGCCACAGCCCCCACTGCCACCACATCCACTGCTACAGCCCCCACTGCCACCACATCCACTGCTACAGCCACCACTGTGGCCACCTCTACAGCTCCCACTGCCACCGCAACCACTGCCACAGCCCCCACTGCCACAGCCACCACTGTGGCCACCTCTACAGCCCCCACTGCCGCCACCTCCACTGCCACAGCCCCCACTGCCACCACATCCACTGCTACAGCCCCCACTGCCACCACATCCACTGCTACAGTCACCACTGCCACCTCTACAGCTCCCACTGCCACAGCCCTCACGGTCACCACCCCCACTGCCACAGCCACCACTCCCACCTCTACAGCTCCCACTGCCACCATATCCACTGCCACAGCCCCCACTGCCACCGCATCCACTGCCATAGCCCCCAGTGCCATCTCTACAGCTCCCACTGCCACCACCTCTACTGCCACAGCCCCCACTGCCACCACCTCCACTGCCACAGCCCCCACTGCCACCACCTCCACTGCCACAGCCCCCACTGCCACCACATCCACTGCCACAGCCCCCACGGCCACCACCTCCACTGCCACAGCCCTCATGGCCAGCACCTCCATTGCCACAGCCCCCACTGCCACCACCTCCACTGCCACAGCCCCCAGTGCCACCACATCCACTGCCACAGCCCCCAGTGCCACCACATCCACAGCCACCACTGTGGCCACCTCTACAGCTCCCACTGCCACCACAACCACTGCCACAGCCGTCACTGCTACCACATCCACTACCACCACCTCCACTGCCACAGCCCCCACTACCACCACCTCCACTGCCACAGCCCCCACAGCCACCATCTCCACTGCCACAGCCCCCACTGCCACCGCATCCACTGCTACAGTCACCACTGTGGCCACCTCTACAGCTCCCACTGCCACTGCAAGCACTGCCACAGCCCCCACTGCCACCACATCCACTGCCACCACCTCCACTGCCACAGCCCCCACGACCACCACCTCCACTGCCACAGCCCCCACTGTGGCCACCTCTACAGCTCCCACGACCACCACCTCCACTGCCACAGCCCCCACGACCACCACCTCCACGGGCCCACTGTCCACCTCACACCCTGAGACCAGCACGTCGGGAATCCCGGTGCCGACAGCCACCACCACCTGTGAGCCCCGCTGCCAGTGGACAGAGTGGTTTGACAAGGACTACCCCAAGTCCGAAGAGGCCGGAGGGGACGTCGAGTCCTACGACAAGATCAGGCGTGCGGGAGGGGCCGTGTGCAAGCAGCCCCAGGGCATAGAGTGCCAGGCCGAAAACTTCCCCAACGTGAGGCTGGAGGAGCTGAATCAGCGCGTGCACTGTGACGTCAGCTTCGGCCTCGTCTGCAGGAACGACGAGCAAGTGGGCCTGTTCAAGATGTGCTACAACTACAAAATCCGCGTGCTGTGCTGTGGGTACAGCCACTGCGGGGAGCCCACGCCCCCCCCCACCACTGCCACCGCATCCACTGCCACAGCCCCCACGGCCACCACCTCCACTGCCACAGCCCCCACTGCCGCCACCTCCACTGCCACAGCCACCACGGCCACCACCTCCACTGCCACAGCCCCCACTGCCACAGCCCCCACGGCCACCACCTCCACTGCCACAGCCCCCACTGCCGCCACCTCCACTGCCACAGCCACCACTGCCACAGCCCCCACGGCCACCACCTCCACTGCCACAGCCCCCACTGCCACAGCCCCCACGGCCACCTCTACAGCCACCACTGCCACTGCATCCACTGCCACAGCCCCCACGGCCACCACCTCCACTGCCACAGCCCCCACTGCCACCACCTCCACTGCCACAGCCCCCACTGCCACAGCCCCCACGGCCACCACCTCCACTGCCACAGCCCCCACTGCCGCCACCTCCACTGCCACAGCCCCCACGGCCACCACCTCCACTGCCACCGCATCTACTGCCACAGCCACCACGGCCACCGCATCCACTGCCACAGCCACCACTGCGGCCACCTCCACTGCCACAGCCCCCACGGCCACCACCTCCACTGCCACAGCCACCACTGTGGCCACCTCTACAGCCCCCACTGCCACTGCATCCACTGCCACAGCCACCACTGCGGCCACCTCTACAGCCACCACTGCCACTGCCGCCACCTCTACAGTCCCCACTGCCACCACATCCACTGCCACAGCCACCACTGCCACAGCCACCACTGCCACCACCTCCACTGCCACAGCCACCACTGTGGCCACCTCTACAGCTCCCACTGCCACCACAACCACTGCCACAGCCCCCACTGCGGCCACCACCTCCACTGCCACAGCCCCCACTGCCGCCACCTCCACTGCCACAGCCCCCACGGCCAGCACCTCCACTGCCACAGCCCCCACGGCCACCACCTCCACTGCCACAGCCCCCACGGCCAGCACCTCCACTGCCACAGCCACCACTGCGGCCACCTCTACAGCCCCCACTGCCACTGCATCCACTGCCATAGCCCCCAGTGCCACCTCTACAGCTCCCACTGCCACCACCTCCACTGCCACAGCCCCCATTGGCACCACCTCCACTGCCACAGCCCCCACTGCCACAGCCACCACTGTGGCCACCTCTACAGCCCCCACTGCCACCACCTCCACTGCTACGGTCACCACTGTGGCCACCTCTACAGCCACCACTGGTGCCACCTCCACTGCCACAGCCCCCACGGCCAGCACCTCCACTGCCACAGCCACCACTGTGGCCACCTCTATAGCTCTCACTGTCACCGCATCCACTGCCACAGCCCCCACTGCCACTGCATCCACTGCTACAGTCACCACTGCCACCTCTACAGCTCCCACTGCCACAGCCCCCACGGCCACCACCACCACTGCCACAGCCACCACTGTGGCCACCTCTACAGCCAGCACTGCTGCCACCTCCACTGCCACAGCCCCCACTGTGGCCACCGCTACAGTCACCACTGCAGCCACCTCCACTGCTGCCACTGCCACAGTGGCCACCTCTGCTGCCACAGCCACCACGGCCCCCACGGCCTCCAGCACCACCACCACTGTGACACCAGCCACGCCGCACACAACATGGCTGGGGAGCACAGGGGTGACCATGTCCCCCGCCAGCAGTGCCACACCAGCACCTTCCCTTTCCACGGGGCTGACAGTCCAAGTGACATCCTCGAGGCCCAGCCACACAGGCACGCTCCCAACATCTGCCACGTCGGTCCTCCCGACTCACACAGCCTCAAGGGGGCCCACCCTGATGTCGGTGACGACGCAGACCTCCACGTCTCAGCTGCTGACGGGAACAGCAACGGGCACAACGGGCACCACCTCCACGGGCCCGCTGTCCACCTCACACCCTGAGACCAGCACGTTGGGAATCCTGGTGTCGACGGGCACCACTGGGGCCACCACCAGCACAACCAGTTGTCAACCCAAGTGCCAATGGACAGAGTGGTTTGATGTGGACTCCCCCACCTCGGGGGTCAGGGGCGGAGACATGGAGACCTATGACGACATCCGGGCTGCAGGTGGCAAGGTGTGCCAGCAGCCGCAGAAGATCGAGTGCCGGGCAGAGAGCTTCCCCGAGGTGAGCATTGAGCAGATCGGGCAGGAGCTCAGCTGCAGCCTGGAGGTCGGGCTGGTCTGCAGGAACGACGACCAGAGGGGGAAGTTCACCACGTGCTTCAACTACAACATCCGTGTGTACTGCTGCGATGATGTCCGGCACTGCCCCACCACGGCTACCCCCCACCTCACCTCCACCACACTGCCCGCCACCAGCAGCTCCACAGCCACGGTGCCATGGCCCTCGACCTCTGCCGTGACCCAGACGGGGGCCCCCACCACGGCCCCTCCAGCTACACACGTGAACAAGACCACCTTCGGGACCACCTTGCTGCCCACCCCCGTGACGCCCAACACCCGCTCCCTGCACCCCACGGCCTCCCCTCAGGTCACAGAGCTCCCCACCAGGCCCTCCGAGACCACACCCGGACCCCCCATCACCACACCCAGCACAGGCCAGGCCACCTCCACCCGTGTGACAGGTCCCTCCTCCACGGGGACCACGCAGAGTGTCTCCACCCCCACCCGTGTGACAGGTCCCTCCTCCACGGGGACCACGCAGAGTGTCTCCACCCCCACCCGTGTGACAGGTCCCTCCTCCACGGGGACCACGCAGAGTGTCTCCACCCCCACCCGTGTGACAGGTCCCTCCTCCATGGGGACCACCGAGGGGGTGTCCACCCCAACCCGTGTGACAGGTCCCTCCTCCACGGGGACCACGCAGAGTGTCTCCACCCCCACCCGTGTGACAGGTCCCTCCTCCATGGGGACCACCGAGGGGGTGTCCACCCCAACCCGTGTGACAGGTCCCTCCTCCACGGGGACCACCGAGGGGGTCTCCACCCCCACTACTCTGACAGGTCCCTCCTCCACGGGGACCACCGAGGGGGTCTCCACCTCAACCCGTGTGACAGGTCCTTCCTACTCTGGAACCACCCAGGGGGTCTCCACCCCCACCCGTGTGACAGGTCCCTTCTCCCCTGGGACCACCGAGAGCGTCTCCACCCCTAGTCCCTCTGCCTTCCCGGGGTCCCCACCCACGACCACCAAGCCAGGCTTGCCCAGTGTCTCTCCTACAGGTCCCCTTTTGACTTCGCCCATATCGACCGCCCCCGGGTCCCCACCCACCACCCCTTCCTGGTCTGGGGTGGCCTCTGGCAGCCTGGGGGCCTTCCCCACCTCCACCGCCTCTCCCAGCCCCACCACAGCCTGCCTTTGCCATGCCTTCGGAAAGCTCTTCCTACCAGGTGAGTGGAGCCCTGCAGCCTGGACGCTGGGTCCTGCGGGCCGTGTTCACGTGCCTGCCTGTCCGGGGATGCCCTCCTGTCCCCCTCCCTGGCTGACCCAGTGTCTCTGTGTTCGTAGGGGACGTCATCTACAACAAGACCGACGGAGCAGGCTGCCTCTTCTTAGCCATCTGCAACCAGCGCTGCGACATCGACCGCTTCCAGGGCCCCTGCCCCACCTTCTCACCCTCGGGGACCTCGGCCTCTGTTCCCCCAACCACCCCAGTTCCCGGCTGCAATCACACCATCCCTCCCCGACAGGTGTGCCTCCCGCCTCCTCCCTCTAGCGCCAGGCCCTTCTGTGTGCACAGGGTCTCGGGCGAACCCCCAGCCCCTCGGTGACCGCTCCACAGCTAGCTTGGCTGGAGGGAGGCGCGCGGGGTCTGGGTTAGCACCGGCCGGCCAGGAGGCGGGGCAGCCCTGCCCAGGCCGAGGGGGTCCTGAGGCTGCGGCGGCGGCGGTGAGTCCACCTGGTGAGCGCTCTGCGCTTCCCTCCAGGTGAATGAGTCCTGGACCCTGGAGGACTGCACGGTGGCTCGGTGTGAGGGCGACAACCGTATCGTCCTGCTGGGGCCAAAGCCGATGGGCAACGTCGTCTGCGTGAACGGGCACCTGCCCGTGCGAGTGCAGAGCGGGGATGGGCCCTGTGACTACAGCTACGAGTGCGAGTGTGAGAGCCCGCCGCTGGGGGTGGGGGGGAGGGGAGCCCGCCAGGCGTCTGGGGCACGCACATGTCCCCTGTGCCCAATGCCCGGGATCGCTGAGCCCACCCCCCGTCGGGCTTGGCGGTTTGAAGGGAAGCCGGGGGTTTCTGAGGTCAGGGAGAGGAGGGGATCATAACCTGAGGGGTCCTGAGCCGATTTCCCCATGGAGCAGCACGTGGGAGGGGGTGATCTTACCACCCCCGGGGGTCCTGGGGCAGCTAAAATGAAGGACCACAAACTGGGTGGTTCAAAACAACAGGAAGTGACTCTCTGCCAGTCCTGGAGACGAAATCCAAGATCCAGGTGTCTGCAGGACCGAGCTACCCCCAGAACTTTAAAGGAGGGTCCTGTCTGCCCCTTCCAGACTTGGGCCTCAGGCGCCCCGGGCTGTGGCCGCGTCCCTCCCACCTCTGCCCCAGTCATCACGCGGCTTCCTCTCTCCGTCTCTTCCGTCTCTTAGAAAGCCACCTGTCGTTGGATTTAGGGCCACTCTGGTAACTCAGGATGACCTCACTCCATGATCCTTAATCACAGTTGCAAAGACCCTTTTCCCAAAGGAGGTCACGTTCTTAGGCTCTGGGTGGACGCGTCTTCGGGGCCCCCATCCAACCTGCTATACCCACGTCATAAACGAGAGGACTGGGGCCCTGGGAGCTGAGTGACTCCCCAAGGTGGCAGCTCTGGGTGGCACTGCGTGAGGCCTGTCCACACCCCGCAGGCTCCTGCAGCGGCTGGGGGGACACCCACTACGAGACCTTCGACGGCACCTCCTACTCCTTCCTGGACGATTGCACCCACGTCCTCATGCGGGAGATCCAGCCGCGCCACGGGAACCTCAGCATCCTCCTACACAACCACTACTGTGAGGCCGCCGCCAGCTGCCCCCGCGCCCTCAGCGTCCACTATGAGTCCATGGACATCGTCCTCACCACCACCCCTGGCGCCGACGGGCAGGAGGAAAGCCTGGTGAGCGCAGGCAGCAGAGCGGCACTGGCCTGTCCCAACCTGGTTAGGGAAGGCAGGGGCCAGCAGAGGCCCGGGAGCCCTGGTGCACATAGAGCACATTTCCCCCGCGCGGAGGGCAGCTCCCATGGGGCCTCGGGGGAGGCAAAGGGCACGCTGCGACCTGGGGCCCCAAGCACAGTGACTCCTGAGCAGGGAAGCAGCGTGGGAGGGGCCCGCGGCCAAGAGCACCCTGGGCCCCAAATGCGCCGAGGCGGCATCTGCGCTTCGGGGTGCAGATGCCGAGGAGGGGGCCCAGCGTCCGGCAGGCAAAGCCCCAAAGGCCAGGCCGCTGCCCCCGGCCCAAGTCATGGGCTCCCGGTCACGTCCCCAGATCCTGTTTGGCCAAATGCCGGTGAGGTCGAGCTTCAGCAAGAACGGCCTGACCGCGACAGCGACGGGGGCCACCGAGATGAGCATCGAGATTCCCGCCGTCGGCGTGAGCGTCATCTTCAACGGGCGGGTCTTCCAGGCCCGGCTGTCCTACAGCCGCTTCAGCTACAACACCGAGGGCCAGTGTGGTGAGCAGGGCCCCGCAGGACGCCTGCTGGGGGAGCGAGGGGCCGGGCACCACCGCTGCGCCACGCGCCCCCAGGCGGCCCTGGCTCTTGACCACCTGCCCCCGCCACAGGTTCCCACCTGCTCCCCCTGCCACCTGCCCCGGCAGGAAGCAGTGTTTCATAGCTGACTGGCTGCCAGGGAAGTTGGGGGATGGAAGGGGAGAACAGGATGGTCCAGTGCCCCCCTACAGTGATGCGTCTGCCCCGCCCTCCCCAGGCACCTGCACCAACAGCCGCAGGGATGACTGTCGCCGGCCCGACGGCACCATGGCCCCCACCTGCCAGGACATGGCCCGGTCCTGGCTGGTCGCCAACAGCAGCGAGGAGGGCTGCTGGGCACCGACCGGGCTGCCCCCGACCACCAGCCCCCCCTTGCCGGCACCCAGCACACCCACCTCCACTCCGTGTCCCCCGGAACCCCTCTGCGAGCTGATGCTGAGCCCGTGAGTCCTCTGCATGGGCTGGCGGTCGGGGGCAGCCACCCCCGGGGCATCGCCTTGGCCTCTGACCGGCCCTGCCTGCAGGGTGTTCGCCGGGTGCCACGGCCTCATCCCGCCCGGCCCGTTCTTCAGCACCTGTGTCAGCGACAGCTGCAGGCCCGACCGCCCTGACCGCCCTGAAGCGCTCTGCCAGAGCCTGGAGGCCTACTCTGCGCTCTGCCGCGCCTGGGGCGTGTGCCCCGACTGGCGCAACGCCACCAGCGGGCTGTGCGGTGAGTCGGCTGTGGCCGCCGGGGGCCCTGGCCTCCTTGGCCCACCTGACACCCGTCCGTGTGTCCGCAGACCTCACCTGCCCGCCCACCAAGGTGTATAAGCCGTGTGGCCCCGTGCAGCCCAAGTCCTGTGACTCCAGGTGAGCCCAGCAGATGGGGACGGGATAGGACGGTGGGGACAGCAGGCCTCCCAGGCTGGCCTGAAGGGTCTGGGGGGACCCAGGAGGAGACCCACAGAGGGTCCGGGACCCCAAGCCCCAGATCTCAGGGTGCCCTTCCCCCACCCTGACCTCCGACCCTGGACTTCCGGAGTGACCCCAGCCCCCCACCATGCCCACTGCACTCCTCCTCGGACTGCCCTGGTCGCCTTGCAGGAGCCAGAGCCCGGCGAGCAGGGGGCTGGCGGAGGGTTGCTTCTGTCCTGACGGCCACATCCTGTTCAACTCCCACACGGACGTCTGCGTGCCCGAGTGCCGTAAGCAGCCCCACACCTGGGCCCTCCCCAGCCCCGCAGCCCCACACCTGCGCCCTCCCCAGCCCCGCAGAGCGGGATGCGAGGGCCACGGGGCGGGCACGCCCCAGCCTGGCCCCGCCCACCCAGTTCTGCCAGCGGCGCAGGGTGGCCTTGAGCCTTCCTGAGCCCCCTCCTAAGTGACCACCCCCCTCGGGTTCTCGGGGGCTTCTGTCCCCAGCAGGAAGAAGAGGCCTCTGTTGGGGGGAGGGGTGGCCAGGCCTGCTGGGCCCCAACCCCAGCACTCCCAGTGACCCCCCTTCTCCCCGTTCTTCCCTCCCAGCCTGCGTGGGACCAGATGGGTTTCCCAAATTCGTGAGTGTTCTGCCCACAGCTGCCTGACTCCTTGCTTGAGCAGAAGGAGGGAGGGCGTCCCCATCTCGGGGCGGCAGCTCTACCCGGGCCAGGGAGGGGCTGGTGTGGGCACCCCAGCGTGAGCTGCATCACCGTCACACGCCTGCTCCAGAGATGGGGAGGCTGAGGGCTGGGGCCTGACCCGCTGCTGGACGCAGCCCCAGAGGCCGGGGCACCACCCAGGAGCCCTGGGGGACCCTGAGCTGGTCTGTTCCAGCCCGGAGAGCGGTGGGTCAGCAACTGTCAGTCCTGCGTGTGTGATGAAGACTCCGTGTCGGTGCAGTGCGCCCCCGTGCAGTGCGAGGCCCAGGGCCAGCCACAGGAATGCGGCCGGGCCGGCTTCGTGGCCCAGACCAGGCCCCTGGCCGACAACCCTTGCTGCATGGAAACTCTGTGTGGTGAGGCCTGCACCCCAGGGGACCGGGTGGAGCGGAGAGACAGCAGAGGATGGCGTTGGGCACAGGCCGCCTGGCCGGCAGGCCTGCAGAGCGGAGGAGGGTTGCAGGGTCCTAGCTGGACTTGGCTGGACCACGAGGTGGGGAGGCCTCTTGGGCCTTCATTTTTCCACCTAAAAATGAAGCTGATGACCTCTGGTGTGCCCTGGTACCACTCAGGGTCTTGGGGAAGACCGGGGAGGTGACAAAGCGTGGGGACCCTGCAGGGCAGCAGAGAGCCGTCAGCTCCCATGGAAGGGGCGCTCTTTGGTCCAGCGAGGGTAGGTGTTACCCTGGGAACCAGAGTAGCCAGAGGCCAGAGGGCAGGGACACCCCAGGCAGCCCCCCAACTCTCCCGCAGTCTGCAACAGAAGCACGTGCCCCCAGAGCCCACCCAAGTGTAGGCCGGGAGAGGAGCTGGCCTGCACCCAGGCGGAGGACAGCTGCTGCCCCACCTTCAGCTGCCGTGAGTCTCTGGGGTGGGGGTGGGGCCGGGGGGGTCTGAACACTTCCTTCCGCTGCCTGGGCAGGTCCTCAGCCCTCTCTTCCCTTCCAGGGCCTCAGCTGTGCACCTACAACGGCACCGTCTATGGGGTAAGGGCTCAGCTAGGTGGTCGGGGTAGGGCGGAGAGCGAGTCCGGGGTGGGCACATCCGCCGAGGGATGCCCCGTGTCCACTCCTCGTCTCCCCACGCCCAGCCCTATTCGGCCCCTCCCGCCATGACAGCAAGTGAGTCGAGGCTCCGGGCCCTATACAGGCACCTTCTGTAGAGAGCCTCTGGGAGCTTAGCTCTCCCAGCAAGAGCTTCGGGGCAGGACTGAACCCTCCCACCCCTCCTGCCTGCCCGGGGCCCCTGCCTGCCCTGGTCTGTGCTTAGCCAGCGGGTACATCCGTAATCCCATGTGAAGAGGAGAGACTGCTCTGTGGGCCTCACCGACACGGGGAGAGGTCCTGGCCCTGGTGCCCCTCAGGGCCCTCGGTGTCACCTCCCCTCACCCTGTCCACTGCAGGTCGGTGCAACCTTCCCAGCGGTCATTCCCTGCCACACATGCACCTGCCTGTCCGTGGACACCCATGACCCGACCGTGCTGTGTGAGGAGGATGCCTGCGACACCACTTGTCCCCAGGTGAGGCCAGCCTCCTGGGCAGACCCAGGCCCCTGGGGCAGCCCCCAGCCACCACACCCTAGGGTCCAGGAAGGGTCTCCAGCTCAGGCTTCACTGGGGTTTTTTTCTTCCCAAAGGGAGAGAGTGAAGCAGGAGGATGGTGGAAGGGGTCTTGGGCGAGGGGCAGGACCTGCAGGGCTGGGATCAGGTTCCTGGAGGGCACAAGTGCAGAAGGTGCTGGAAGCAGGGGTGAGGCTAAGAGGGGACACTGGGGCAGGGTAGGGACCCTGCCTCACAGAGGAAAGGCGCTGCTAGGGAGGCCCTGGGCCCCTGGGATATGGGCAGGAGAGCAGGAGGCTGACGAGCCAGGCTGGGGCTGAGGGACATGACCCCCCCCCCCCCCCCGTCCCCAGGGCTTCCAGTACTCGAGGGTGGCCGGGCAGTGCTGCGGGGAGTGCGTGCAGACGGCTTGCCTCACGTCCGACGGCTGGCTGGTCCAGGTAAGGGGGGTCAGTCTCAATCCCCGCGCCCCAGAGACCCTCCCCGCCAGCTCTTCTCTGCCCACCAGATAATCTTCAACCCGGCCCCCACTCTCCCCCTTTTATTTCAGCCCAATGAGACCTGGGTCAACAGCCTCGTGGACAACTGCACGTTGTACCACTGCCAGGCTGAGAACGGGCCCCCTATGCTGACCCCGACGCCCGTCGCGTGCCCGGACGTGTCCAGCTGCAGGGTGTGTGTCTGGGGCTCAGGCCCGCCCCGGAGGCCCCGCCCACGCCCAGAGCCACACCCACCCGGGAGCCCCACCCACACCCACCCCAGGAGGCCCCGCCTGCCCCAGCTCGCTCTCTGTCCCCCTTCCCCCGCAGGGCATCCTCAGGAAAATCGGCTGCTGCTACTCCTGTGAGGAAGTGGGTAAGTCGAGGCCCGCCTTCCCGCCCCCAGCCCCGCCCACTGACTCCTCCCGAAGCCAACCCCGCCGCCGGAACCCGACCCTGAGCGGGAGGTGACGTGGGGGTGCGGCGCGGGCGGGGACCTCAGAGATCCGCCTCCACCGCCTTTCGTCTGCCCAGACTCCTGCCAGGTTCGCGCCAGCATGACGGTCCTGCGACACCAGGGCTGCGCCACCCAGGCCGCCGTCAGCGTCCCCTTCTGCGAGGGCTTCTGCCCAGGAGCGGCCCGGTGAGCGGCCCGCGCCTTCCCCCACCCCCGGGACACACGGGGACACCACCCGGTGCCCCACGTGTCTGTGTCCGTCCCTGGCCGGACACCTGGCGCTGGGCTGGGGCTGGAGGGCCCAGCTCGCTACAGGAAGGGAAGAAGGGCCGCCCCAACAGGGCTGCACCAGCCCTGGGGCCTTCCCTGACCCCCAGAGCCCAGCCTGGGAGAGCTTGGCTGGGCCACGTGGGGCAGGGCACCAGGGCTACCACCCAAAGGTCAGAGTCTACGTGCAGGACGGGCAGAATCCGGGGGGACCAGACTGTCTGGGCAGAGCTGCTGGCAGAGCCCCACCCCACCCCCGATGCCCGGGCTGCAGCCAGCTGTGAGCAGACGGGCTGGAAGAGGCAGGAGGATGGGTCCAGGCCTGGCTGGAGGGCCCCGGGCAGGTTCCTGGAGGAGGGGTCTGACAGGGTCAGCAAGTCAGAGGAGCTGTTGTGGGAAAGAAAGGGGGCCTGGCTGGGGAAGGTCGGGGTTCAAAGTGACCGAGGGCGCTGCCCGGACCAGTACAGAGAAGCCCCGAGCGCTCAGGGAACAGGCACGGGGCCGCTGTCTCCCGACCCCCGAGAAACCAGGAGCCGGGCAGTCCGGGCGGTTGTGGCTGGGTGAGCAGGTCCTGAGGGCCGTACGTCTGCAGGTACTCCATGGGGGCCCGGGCCACACAGTGCCCGTGCATCTGCTGCAAGAAGACCAGGGCCCACCAGGAGGTGGTAACCATGCAGTGTCCCAACGGGACGGCCTTCCAGCACACCTACACCCACGTGGACGAGTGCAGCTGTGGCCCATCTTGCGTCTCCTCGGCCCAGGCTCCCGAGGACAGCACCCCCAACTTCCCGACCTATGGGTCCACCATTGTCTGACGCATTCTGCCCCCCCTCCGCCCGCCTCACCTGCCCCACCTGGAGCCAGAACACGCACCACCCAACCACGGAAACCGCGGGAGCCCACACACACCTTCCGTGGATACCACAGCCCCCGCCCACTTTACACCTGCCCCAGGTGAAACCCAGGCCCTGGCGGGTGACAGCGTAGTGAGGGTCGGCTTGAGGAGGACCCCAGGCTGGGGGGACCTGCCCTCAGAGCCCCTCCTGCCTGCTTTGGCCACCTGCCTGGCCTTCGGGCCCTGACCTTCATCTGAAACACAAGCACCCGCTCCACCCAGGCTCACCCCCGTCCTGGTGTCAGAGGGATGCCCCGGAGAAAACTGCACACCCACTGCCGTGCTGCTCCCACGGCGGGCCTGTGTGCCCCCCACTGCCCCTCGAAGCCCCACGGTGCACAGGTGCCCGCTGGCTACACCTCTTGCAGCTGAGCGCAGACTGAGGCCTGTCCGGGCAAGGCCGGCTACCTGCCCACGTCCGGACCCCGGCCTGAGGCTCCGAGGGCCAAGGGACGGGCCCCGGCGGGGTCGGCACCCCACAGCACCCGCTCTGCTCACCCAGCCCCCGTCTCTGAAAATAAACACCGAGCATCACATACGTTTCCTGGTCCTGGCGGATGTCCCCTCCACGTGTGGGCCGGGCTGTCCAGAGGCACACCCCTGCTGGACCTCCGGGAGGGACAGGCGGGGCAGGAGGCAAGAGGCCCCCAGGGTCAGTCTTGGGCTGCGGGAGTACTGGCCAGAGTCAGGGGTCATCCGAAGGTTCAAACACGCGGGTTTTATAAGGAGGTTGGTTCACAGCTGCACAAAGACCAGACGAGCCAACGGGGGAGGCCCACGGGGGATGCAGAGGGCATCTGTGGGAAGCGCTCCCTGCGCTCTGCGGGGCATCTCCTTCAGGCACTTGTCACACGTCAACTTGCTGTGTATCTGACCTTCGCTTCTCTCTCCACCGAGGGCAGGGATTGCTGCCTTTCTCTTCTGCTGCCCCATCCAGAGTGGAGAACACTGCCAGCACAGGAATGGGATGGGACGAGCTGGGGGCAAGGCTGGGGTGGTGCCCCAGCTTGAGTGTCCACATGGGCAGGGGCAGCTACAAGAGGGTGGGGCTTCCACCGGGGAGGCAAAGGCGGTGCTGGCCGGGGCCAAGGAAGCCTGGCGAGCATGTGCGGGGCGGGGGGCTTCTGGGGCCTCCTGCATCACGTGACCTGCCGCTGCGCTCTGTGTGCGCCTGCCCACCCAGGGAACGGCAGCCACAGTGAGTTACATTGTCCCCCATGGGCTGCGGTCCTCAGCTCCCGGGGAAGGCGGGGCCTGTGGTCTCTTTAGTGGCCTTTCCTGCTCACGTCACCGAGGTCTGGTCAGGGCAGGCCACCCTGGGACTGGGCCGGAGCTGGTCCAGGAGGGCTGACGAGGTTACAGTTGCCCCCCTCGGTCACCCCTGGAGTCAACTGTAAGCTTGCCGTCTCACAGTCTGATTTCCTGGGGCGGCGGCGGGGGGGGGGGGGGGGCTGTGGCCGAGTCATGCCCCAGCCGTGTCTTCGTTAACCCACGTGTAAAACACAGCATTTCCTAAACGTCAGTCATTCTCAGGGCACGACTGCTTCCTTAAACCCACGCACCTCTTACAAAACTAAGCGTTTCCAAGGCACCTGTGAAATGAGTGTCCGTCTCCACAGACCAGAGCTCACGTGTGTGAAGTGTTTTCACCCGTCACAGACTAGAGCTCACTTTGGAGACCAGTGTCCAGATGTGCTCTCTGCAGGCTCTCTCTCTGCCTGGTGTGGAATTAATTAAGGAAACTGAGCTAAAGTTGGAGTCGGGACAGGCCTGCAGGGGAAGCTCTCATGCCCTCAGCGCATCATCAACTACCCCAAACAGGAAGAGACGTCCCCCGGCACGACCCTGACAGGAAGGCATCTCTACGGACCACCCAGCCGTCCAGAGGAAGGAAGGAAACTTCTCTCCTCCCACGGCAGCCCAGCCAATCAGAGACTGCAGCGGCCCAGCCCATGGGAAGCCTCCTTACTCCGGACCCCCAGCTCCTCCAATGGGCTCTGGATATCACAGCCCCTCCCAGCTCCCCCTTCTCCCCATAAAAGCAAGAACCCCTTCCTTGTTCTCTGGATGTGCCTGTGGGCCACCACGGTTCACAGATACTGAGCTGCAATTCCTCTGCTATTCCCGAATAAACTCACTTTTGCTGGTGAAACAACTGGCTATGTTATTATTGAAGTCGACGCTGGACAAGCTGCACCCCACCTCCTTCCAGAGGCCACAAGCCCACGGTCACTGAGGGCGGCTGAGACATGGGACTCTGGGAGCACCAGGTGCTGCCTCTCAGCCCCGGGCGGCTCTGTGCTCTCGTCTTGCTCCAGGCAAGGCTCACTGCTGGTCAGTCAGGTCCAGCCCTGAGTTCAGGGGCCTGACTGGGGTCCCACTGGCCACCCCCACCCAGGTCTTGGGCTCCCTGACCCATCAGGGCGGACGCCAGGCGCCCTCATCCTCTGCTTGGTGTCGTGGCCCCCCCACCCAGGTCTTGGGTTCCCTGACCCATCAGGGCGGACGCCAGGCGCCCTCATCCTCTGCTTGGTGTCGTGGCCCCCCCCCACCCAGGTCTTGGGCTCCCTGACCCATCAGGGCGGACGCCAGGCGCCCTCATCCTCTGCTTCGTGTCGTGGCCCCCCCCCACCCAGGTCTTGGGCTCCCTGACCCATCAGGGCGGACGCCAGGCGCCCTCATCCTCTGCTTGGTGTCGTGCCCCCCCCCACCCAGGTCTTGGGCTCCCTGACCCATCAGGGCGGACGCCAGGCGCCCTCATCCTCTGCTTGGTGTCGTGGCCCCCCCACCCAGGTCTTGGGTTCCCTGACCCATCAGGGCGGACGCCAGGCGCCCTCATCCTCTGCTTGGTGTCGTGGCCCCCCCCACCCAGGTCTTGGGCTCCCTGACCCATCAGGGCGGACGCCAGGCGCCCTCATCCTCTGCTTGGTGTCGTGGCCTGGACCCCGCGTGGGCTTCTGCAGCTTGAGTGGACCCAGCTCTGCTGCCAGGCTCACTGGGGGCAGCTCCTGTGCGATGCGTGAAGGGCCGAGGGCGTGGGGCCCGGGCAGGTCACAGACGTTTCCAGAACTCCGCCAGTGCTCTTTACGAGACAACTCATCCTAGCTCCATCCTAGGAAGGGTGTGGAGGGTGCCTGGCACGGATCTTCCTGCTGTCCACGTACCCGGGGGTCACGTCCTCACTCGCCCTCCAATCTGCTCCCTCGCTGAACCCAGGCCACGTTGGTTTCCCAGCCTGTCTGGGGCCTGAGAGCAGAGCTGTGGAAGCAGGGGGCACGGAGCTCTGCGGGGGGCCCAGGGCTCAGCCTGGCCGCCGAGCGGTCCGTCCACAGCTCCAGCTCAGCAGAGCCCCTCCCAGACCAAGGCCCCAGCCGGGCCCTCCTCCAGGACGCCCCTCGGCCAGCACCAGACGCGTCCCCCTGCGCTGGTGTGAAGTCCACACGCTCTGTCCATCCTGCCCTGATGTCCACAGGAATAACAGCGGGCCAGCTGTATGTCAGAAAGAAAACAGCTCTTCCACACTAATAACCCTTGCACTGCAATTTTTGTAATTTTTCACTTTTCCATTTTGTCCTAAATGAGGTTTATTGGTTTAATCTTGGCAGTACCTAACAGTTAATAGACACTGAAGATAATTACCTTAGTGACAACGTTACAAATTACTGAATGAACGTTTTGTTATCACTGGGTTTAATGCGTTTCACAGTGACACCCGCGCTCAGGGAACCGCGTGTTTCTCACTAGACTGACGTGTTAGCACAGAAAGCTTTCAAGCAAGACCGCCATTGACATGCTCGTCCCAAGCAGCCCCGCGCTCTGCTTCGCTGTGCTGGCTTGTCTCCCGCCCTCCGCCCTCGGGGTGATGGGGACACAGCTCCGCTGAGTGCTAGGGGACTACGGCCCTGGACACGGGGCTCTGCCTCCAGAACAAGTCAAACATCAAACTGGGCTGCAGCCTTTGCTTCCACAAAGGTTGCTTTTCAGAAATCAACAGTTCCAAGGGATGTTCTGAACATTACTTCTGAAAATAAAAATGGAAGAGAGAACGATAATAAACCGCTCTCCTTGTCGGCACAGGGAAGACGGCCCCGAAGGCCCAGACTCTGCGCTCTGGGAGCCCGGTGAACCCGGAAGCCCAGCCCAGGGAGGTCCTGCCACCCTTGGGGCCATGGCGGGGAGGGGGACCGGCCGAGCTCAGAATCCCTCCTGCATTTGTTCGTCCAACAAGTGCTGACCGAGCCCTGCTGTGCGGGCAGAAGCCCGTGCTTGACCGCCCAGCATCCCAGCAGGATGGACACCAAGCAGAGGAAAGGGAACGGGTACGTCTGGATGACCCAATCGAGAGGGGCTGGGTGTGGGGAGGGCGGGGAGTTGCCAGAGAGGCTGGGAAGCTGCCCCGCTAGCCATGGGGAGCAGGTGGAGGTCAGGAGCCTTGCAGGGGGACGGGAGGCTCGGCAGGAGGCCTCCCTGAGCTCCTGGCTCCTGGGTCTTCCCTTTGCAGGGCTGGCCGGGACGTGGGTGAGGATCTGGGCCTTGTGCCGTCTCCCTAGTGCTCAGGAGACGTGGGAACCCAGACGAAGGACCAGAGCCGCTGCCAGGGTGCTCGGCCCACCCATTAGAGTCTCCAGACTTCCTGGTGGGAAGTGAGGGGCCTCCTGGGCCGGCTGGGGACAAGCAGTCATCCTGCAGCCTGAGGGGGGGCCCTGAGCACCGGGCCCGGAGCTCAACATAAAGGCAGCAGCACCTGCCACCCCAGGAAGCCCCGAGAGGAAGGGAGCCTGGACCAGCGATGGCCGTCCTCGGAGCCCCCATGGCTGCGGGGCCCGCCCACTCCTCGCTGCCCATGACTGAGCGGGTGTCAGCGTGGAGGCTGGGACAGCGTGGGCCCACTGCAGCTGCAGGCACTGGGAAAGCATCTTGGAGCCTGACAAGCTCTGGACCCAGTCGGGGGGCTGGCTGTGGCCCAGGAGCAGATTCACCATGCTGCCGGGCGGGCTCTTGGAAATTCGGAACCGACCGCGGTCCGCGTTGGGTGGAGAGCCCAGGAGGGCCCTCGCAGTGGCTGAGGAAGGGATGTGGAGGCTAAGCAGGGCCGCGGGGACACTGCACAGGTGAGAGGGCGCCTGCACAGCCGAGAACCAGCGCAGGTGACCTCTGCGGTGCGGCTGAAGACAGCAGATGCCGTTACGGGGCTGGCTCCCCAGCAGCAGAGTGATGGGGTGGGGGCTGAGGCCCCACAGGAGCAGAGGGGTCAGAGGCAACCGGACGCCCTGAGCAGCGGCTACCTGCGGTGATGGGGGCAAGCTGGACGGGCCGCTGACAGCCTGCGGACTCAGAACAGAACCAAGTGACAGCACAGACAGCTGTCGGCCTCCTCGTGGGGGCCACGGCCCCTCGCCCAAGGTCCAGACCTGCTCGGTCCTCAGACCAGAACCATCGGCCGGAGGAGAGGCTGGGCTCCCTCGGGAGAGCCCCAAGGCACCAGGGCAAGTGGACAGGGCGGTGGTCCCTACCCCCTCCCAGAGGGGCTCACGGCATTCACCCCCAGGGCAGAGGGGCCACCACTGACCGCAGGGGCCCAAAGCAACGCCAAGGCTCCTTTAAAACTGGGGCTTATGGGGCCACTCAGCTACCCACTGGTCACTTCCCCAGCCCTGGAACGTGCAACTGGGATGGACGCCGGCAGAACGCCACTGATTCCTCTGCCGTCTGGGACGGGCTGGCCGAGAGGAGGGCCATGTCTGACCTCCGACATGAAAGACGCAAGTGTCGCCGCCACCACCACGGCCCGGTACCCACTGCCCGGCGCCTGCACACCCAGCCCGCACCCGGCTGCGGATGGACGTCCACGCGAGGAGTGGCGGGCCCCTGAGACGTGGGCAGGCCGCATACCTGGGCCATGTCCGCATCCCCCATCCCCAGCTCCACCCGCCGACCCCAAAGTAACACCCCCGCCCACGCCCAGCTCAGCATCAGGCCTGTTTCACACACTCGATGCACAGCTACCTCGTGTTCCCTGGGGTTCACAGGATTCCCGACCGGAGGCACCAACCGTCCCCCCACCTCCTCTGGGCCCCGCGTGCAGTGGGTTTCTTCAGCCCCCGCTGGACCACCATCCCTCAGCAACGTCCCATCTGGCAAAAGCCTGCCCACCAAGGGGCCAAATGCATGACCGTATCTGCATTTCCAACAGTTCTATCTGTTCTTCTCCACTTCTGGGTGGGTATTTTTAACTCTCTTGGTCTTTGCATTTTATTCTGTTTCCACGACACTGCAGGTCATCACGTGCTGCTCCAGGGGAGGCTGGCGGCTGGGATGGGTGGGGTCCCGCTCGCCTGCATCTGAGCTGGCGCCCCGGGACCGACACTGGCTCCTCCAGAAACGTGCTGCTGCTTCCACCAAGCGGCTTTCTCACCTGGAGCTCCCCGGGCTGCAGGTGGTGTAGACATGGGCCCGAGGTGGGGAGGGCTCCCCCTCCCTCTGTGGGCCGAGTCCCCTCCTCAGCCAGCACTTTAACGAGCCAAGGCCGCGCCTCCCGGCGGCTCACGCCCCACACGCAGGGCCAAGCGCCCGGGACACACGAGCGCTGAGCGTACCCTACCCTCTGCATCGTGTCCCTGGTGCCCGGGCCCCGCCCGCACACAACTCCTCTCGGCCTTGGGCACAAGCTCTCACTGTGACACTGACCCGGGGCAGGAGGGCACCTGAGAAAACTGTCGGGGATAATGGGGGCGGCGGGGGGGCGTACCTGAAGGCAGTGGGTCCCCTCCCTCCCGCCCCCAATCCCCGGCTGTACAACGTCCTCAGCGGGGCCAGTGCCCGCTGACTCAGGGCTGGGCCAGCCCCACCCCTGTGTGCTCCAGGGCCGCGGGGCCCAGCACCCGAGCCGGACCCTGCACTCGGGGTATGGCTCCAAGGCGGGCGTCGTGGGCCCTCTTAGAAAGGGAGACACATTGTGGCCCATGTTCGGTTCCTACTCCCGGGTCGGGACGGCCTGGAGAATTACAAACAGGACAACAAAGGAACGAGAGGCCGGTGCTTCGGGAACCAGGAGAGGAGGACAGCGTCTGCGGCCTGTCCTCCACAACCCAACCAGAAAACCAGACCCACGCTGCATGGAAACATTTCCGGCTCCCAGTCAGAATGCAGCCTGTGCCCTGCTCTGCCTTCACTTACGAGTCCTGTAACTAGTTTGCTGGTGAGTTTACTGCAACTGCTGTCAACCTGCTTGTTACGAGCCAAGTTAAATCAGAACAAAAATGGTCAAGTCTCCTTGGAGAACTTGACTTCTCTATTTTACACAGACCATTTATTAAATTAGAAGGCTGAAAAGTAAAAACGTATCTTACAATCAAGGAGGAATTGGACCCTGGACCCCAACAGAATGATCAGAAACGCAAAGCTCTGAGGACCGTTTCTGCCAACACTGGCAGGGCGCCTGCTGGAAACGCCTCTCTCCTCACCAGCACAGAGCGGCAGCCAGCTGCACGGTGCCCCGGCCCCGGGCGCCCGAGCCAGACGGCCCCCACCCCACCCCCAGGGGCTGCCTGGACGGGGAGCGCAGACGTGAACGCGAAGCCGGGGCAGGAAGGGCGTCTGACTTAACGAAGGCCTCACAGGCATGACCTTCCTCTGACCTAGTAAAGAAGCATCCATGGAAAAGGACCATGAGAGCTGGCAGGTCTGGGGCCGCCCTGAAGCTAAGACTCCCGTGAACGGAGGCCCGGGCGGGGCGGCTGGGGCAGCGCGGGGTCACCTGGGGCTGGGGGCCCGGCCTGCGTGGAGCTGCGCCGAGTGTGGTCAGGTCACCGCCCAACAGTCTAGGGCTGCAGCCGAGGAACCATCGCTCTCAAGCATCTGAGAAGAGCCTGCGGCAAAGGCACAAGTGGTCCGAACCCACCAACCAACGCAGGTCTCCCCGAGCCAGGGCCACCGTGCACGCCCGGGGGAGACAGAAAGCGGCACTGCACTTAACCTACATGGAGGGAAGGGCTGCCGCCTGAGTCCTCCTAACTTCCTCGGGCTGGCCTTCCACTGACGTCCACACGGTTGGGATCCACCTCTATGTCCAAAGGCTGGGCAATGACTCCAAAGACAGAGCGGTGACCGCGACTTACCGCGGACCACAGTGGCCACAGCCAGTGCGTCACTTCGGAGACACCATTCAGATTTGATTTCCACGGGGCATCACCCAGCCTGTCCCCATCCTCTCTGTCCGCGGCCGGAGCCAGGGCCAGGGTAGCATCCACACGGCAGGGCGCCTCCTGCCTCTTGGGAAGACCTGCCAGCACTGACGGTCACCAGACTGCCCTCTCTGTCGCCCAAACTGACCCACAGGCCTGGGCCCAACCTAGTCTCCCTAAATTAACATCGGCAGTAAAAGCCAGGAGTTCCTAAATGCCCTTTAATAAGCAAATACAAGACTGGATCTGTTTCTTACACCCCAGTTTTAGTTCTGTTGCCAGAGTGCATCCCGGGGGGAGCGGTGACCCTTCGGGACAGCATCACACAGAGGCGGGTGAGACAGCAGGAGAGATTGAGGGCCCAGGGCTCGGGCCAGGGCTCCCGACGCCACGCCCAGACCTGGCTGCTCTGCACTCAGGCTGAGCTCTGCAGCCGAGGCTGGACGGGGGTGAGCAGCCCACGAACACCACCAAGGGGAGGAGACAAGTTTTCAGCTGAAACTTCTAAGTGACCCCAAACCCGCTGTCAGTGGGTTCTGTGTGCCTTGCGTTAATGGGCCTACCCGATCAGGTCGCGTCACCGCAGGCCACCAATCAAACCAGAGAAGGCTCGGCGCGAAGGCCCTGGTGGGGGCAGCTGCTCCCAGGAGAGCCTCCCGGGACGGCGGGAAGGCGGGCGCGCACACGGGACACGGCCCTCCGACCAATGCGGGAGAGGCCCCCCACCCGCCGCGACCACGTCGAGAACGGCTGCAGGAACCGAAAACCACATGCATCCCGAACAAGGGTGTGGACTGGGCTACACAGACGTCCGAGGAAGGGGCTACGCAGGGTGCGTTCACGGGGATCTGCTGGGGACGGTGCTCCTGGGAGCTGGGCGGGCAGGCGGGCAGGCGGGCTGGCAGCGGGGCACATCTAGGACTCCTCGCCCATCTGCAGCAGGGAGTTGATGGCCGCATCCTTGCTGCCCCGCTGGGCCTCCAGCACAGAGCGGATCACCTCCCGGTCCATGTTGGGGAACATGTCCTGGATGGCCTTCAGGTCCTCCTCGCTGCAGCGGGGCTGGGCGCTCACGGCTGGGGGCAGGGCCACAGGCACCATGCCGGGGCTGCACACGGCGGGCATCCCTGAGAGCAGGAGACAGGGGTCAGGGAAAGCAGCACCTCCGACGCGTGGGCTAGCCGCCCTGGGGGTCGGCCCCCCAGGTCTCGTCTCCCAGCGTGACCTCAGAAACTGGCCAGACACTCGTGAGAAACCAGGGGCGAGCAGCCCCCCGCCACTCGGTCCCCGGCATCTCACATGAGCCCACTTCACAGCGGGGGTGGCAGGGGCAAAAACAAGCCTAAGAACGTGTGCATTTACACCACAGGGGTCAATTCTCATCCATCAAAGGCCACAAAACCGTTCCCGCCACCTGAGAACGAAACAGCAAACCCAGTCTACGCTCCTTTGCCCCGACACCTGAGACTTTCACGCCGTTTCCTCTGTCACACATTCCAGAACAGACTTTCCCAGCTTGGCACTCACATCACAATCAGACACTGACGAGGAAAGAAAACTCACCCAGCGCGTGCCCAGCACGTGCCCAGCCTTCCCCGTGACAGCAGACAACCCACGAGGCGAGGTGCTCACGAGCACTGCCGCGCCGGGGCCTGTGCGCTCGAGCAGAGGCCCCGGGGCCCCGGACACCCAGCCCCGCCAGCTACACGTGGGGCTCCTGGTATCACTCCCTCACACCAGCCACGTCCCCTCACTCCCTTGTTAGACACAGGTGACAACTGAGAACCTCACGGCATCTCAACTGCTGGAAGGTTCAGTCCGAGCACCTGGTGCCACCGGACCCCAAGACAAAGCTTTGACTCCTTGTCCTGAGATGGTCTCGTGGGGGAACCCAGACAAACGTAAGGAAGGAGAGTGTTAACAGAGGCTCCACGCCTAACCGAGTGCAGAGCCTAGTCAAACACCTCTCTGAAAAGTAGAAACGGATTTAAAATCATTAGTTCTGGGACTTCCCTGGTGGCACGCTGGTTAAGAATCCGCTTGCAGGGCTTCCCTGGTGGCGCAGTGGTTAAGAATCCGCCTGCCAATGCAGGGGACACGGGTTCGAGCCCTGGTCGAACATGCCACAGAGCAACTGAGCCCGTGTGTCACAACTACTGAGCCTGCGCTCTAGAGCCTGCGAGCCACAACTACTGAAGCCCGCGCACAGCAACAAAGACCCAACTCAGCCATAAATTAATTAATTAAAAAAAAAAAAAAAAGAATCCGCTTGGCAATGCAGGAGACGCGGATTCGGGCTCTAGTCGAGAACTAAGATCCCACATGCCGCGGGGCAGCTAAGCCTGTGCGCCACAACCGTTGAGCCCGGGGGCCACAACTACTGAAGCCCGTGCGCCTAGAGCCCATGCTCCACAACAAGAGAAGCCACTGCAATGAGAAGCCCACGCACCACAACCAAGAGTAGCCCCCGCTCGCTGCAACTAGAGAAAGCCTGCGTGCAGCAACGAAGACCCAATGCAGCCAAAAATAAATAAATAAATTTTTAAAATAAAATAAAATAAAATCATTAGTTCTTATAAACTCAAAAGCACAAACAATCCGCCGAACCAGGCTGGGAGCGCTGGACTGAGAAGTTTAGGACATGATTTCCGTTCCTGTCTGAAGTCAGAAGATCCTAAAGGCGGCTCAACGCCGTCCAAACCAAAACTGGCAGAAGGGCCGACAAGTGTTGAGACGAGGTCGCATCGGCTGCAGGTGCGCGACTGAGGCTGCGCTGGACACACACGGCTGCCTCCAGGGACAGAGGGGACGGGACGTGCTCCCAAGGCAGCAGCAGAGCCCAGCCCCTCCGAGTCCCTCCTGGGCCAGCCGGGCCGAGCACCGGCCCACACCCCCTGCCCACCGGCCTTTAGTCCTGGCCGTCCTGAGAGGCGAGAGGTCGCTTGGGTCCCAGGCGGGCACTCAAACCTGGTGAGGCCAGGGCCCCCAGGTCATTCCACGAGCCCAGGAAGGTGCTCGCCCACCGCCTTTCAGAAACGGGGAGGGAAAGGGAACCCGGGACTGGGGATGGCTGACAGCTTCACTCCGCGAGCCCCCCCCGCCGTCCGCCCTGGCCTGGTTTGCATCCAGGCCACACCCCCACCGCCTGCATTTCTGACACTTCTGGGAACAGTGGAGACAAACTTTAGGGGGCACCCTGGCTCTCCTTAGGCCCCTTCCAGGAGGGTCTTGGGTTGTAGCGTGGGAGGCAGGCGGTCCTAGGGCAATTAACTCGGGGCCCCACAGTCTTCACCTCGCTCTGGACGGAGTTTAGAGGATTTCGGGGACGTGGCCACCACCGTGCACACGGCATCCTCGGCGTCACTTGGTCTCTCCGGTGCCCCGAGCCTCCCGCCGCCCATGCACTGCCCGGGTTTTATGGTGGCTCACGTGGGGGGCGAGCTGAGCCCAGGACCCGTCACGGCCCCGGATGGGAGCCGATCACAGGCTGACGTGAAGGCTCAAAAATCCGAAGGCGGAAGAGCCACAGTCCAACTTGACTTTGCTGTGCTGTGCGAGCCGCGCGTTCAGAAAGGTTACCAGCGCGTAAGGTAAGAAGCTCATAAAGGTAAAAAGATGGGAGAGAAACAGCAACGCTGGAGCCCGGGGTCCATCCACCCAACAGGAAGTGATCTTGTGCTGCGGTGATTCAAAATGCTTAGAAATCACATTTCAACATCTCCATAAATTTCAACTCACCTTCTCTGTGCCGACAGAGAAAAAACAAACCCTATTTCCTACACGTGCACGTAACGTTCAAACGTAACAGCGGACCCCTGGTTTTGGGAGGCTCTCCGGGCATCCCTTGAAGACCAGGCCCAGACTCTAGCCCACACCCCGAACCCCCACGCGCCTCCCCGCTGCTCGAACACCCAAGGGCATGCGCCCGGGGAGGAGAAGCAGCACACACCTGTGATGGGCACGTAGCCGACGCCCTGCTGGTACACAGTGGGCATCAGGACCACGGGCTGAGGCGGCATCATCATGGCAGCCGGCAGTGACTGAAACACACCAAAGACAATCAGGGGTCAGAGAAGAACACAGCACACATCCGAACCTCATCACTCCCAGCCTCGCCAAAAGCGTCCTGGGAGGGACAGTGCAGGGCCTGGAGCCCAGTCACCGGGCCCAGGATCGAGGTGGGTCCAGCCAGGCCCTGCATCCCGTCCAGCATCATCAAGTCCCTGCCCACACCGACACCCCAAAGGCTCCTCTGCCGGAGGACTCGGGTAGAAGGTGGCATCAGGCCTGCTGAACCACGGCTGAGACGTGACCAACAGAGAACCCCGCTCAAGAAAGGAAACCTAAGCTTAAACTCCAGGGTCAAACCGCCTCTCTCTGTTTATAATTCTTTAGTTAAGTACAACGATGGCTTTCCGTCTACGTAGAAACGCCTGTTACAGAGGCACGATGGCATGTTCACGAGTAAACTCACTGATGTTGGGACCTGCTGTGAATCAGTCCAGCACCAGAAAGGGGGTGAGACAAGGTGCCAGAGGAGGCGGCCGTGAGGCTGGGCAGTCGGTCCCACCCGGGGCCCCTGCACCTCCTCCCCGCGTCCACATGCCAGAAACACCTGGGAGTAAGGGCGGGGATGCCGGTAAGCCCGGGAACGGCACCCCAGTGGCCATGGGCCCGCCAGCCGGCCTCACCGTGTAGGACAGGACCAGGTTGATCATGCCCTCCTTGTCGTCGCCCTGCCGCCCGCTCAGGCTGTACCATTCGTCCACGACCTTGCCCTGCCTCAGCGCCTCGGGGATTGTCACGTGTGTCCAGGCAATGCGGTCGTCCATGGAGAAGGCTCGCTGGGGGGTGACGGGAGATGGCGGTGACCCCAGGGCTGCCCGGGAGGCCGCCCCACTCGCCCAGCCCTCCCGGCAGGGTGTGCGCGGCCCGGGGCCGCCCCGCTCTCTCCACCTCCTGTGGGCGCAGGGGGAGGGAGGCTCCACCGGGCCCCTGCAGACGTGCGCCCCCCACAGACCACATGCTCCCCTCCACCCCAGGGCCCCAGAGGCGACGGGGCCGGGTGTGAGGGAGGACCCGGGAGGAAGGGAGGAAGGCAGAACCCTGGGGACTGTGGCCACTTCCCAGCCCCGCTGCCCACCCCCACCCCCCAGCCCCGTCAGCCGACCACAGGCGAGGGGGCAGCCGACCCGGCCTCAGGAGCGGTGGGACACGCCCAGGCAGGCCCTCGGAGGGCCAGGCTGAGTTAGAGCCCAGGGCACCCGACGGCCCAGCGACACTCGGGAGGTTCCTGCCACTCACGCCACCCAGCCACGGGCCCTGACCACGTCACACCTGAGCTGCGTACAGATAGCGGCTGCCTGACCTGCCTGGCCGGGTGGCGCCCACACGCTGGACACAGGCGGTGACGTGTCTGAATGCAAGTTCTAAAGACTCTGCAGGGGAAACGTGCTTTTCACTATGCTGGGGACACCAGGGCACCTGTCACAAAGCCGCAAGAAAGCTGAAGTTCTGCAGCGGCTGAGCGGCCCCCGCGCGGCGCCCACCTCGTCAAAGATCTCCAGGTAGAAGGAGTCCACAGCCGGGGGCACCGTGCACTGGATGACCTTATTCCAGCGCGGGTTCTTGGCGCCGTTGTGGGCTGTGGGCGTCTCGTACACCGCGTAGCCCAGGCGCAGGCGGCAGTACGGATCCATGCGGGTCATGCCGTAGTTCTTTGCCAACTTGGCCTGAAATAAAGCCGATGTATGAGACGGGGCAGCGGCTGTCACAGTGGAAGCCGCAGCTCAGCTAAGTGGGCTGCCCCTTCCACTCACGGCTTCCAGAGATTTCTGGGTGCCGACCCACCGGAACACGGCTGTAACTGAACCGTCAGCCCTCCATATCCGTGGATTTAAGCAACCACAGATAAAAAATATTAGGAAAAAACATTCCAGAAAGTTCCAAAAAGCCAAACTTGAATTTGCCACACCAGCAACGAATTTTATAGCTTTACACTGTGTTACGACTGCACGCACACAGCATTTACCGCGTGTTAAGTGTTACGAGTAATCCAGTGATGACTCAGTACACGGGAGGATGTGTGCAGGGTACGTGCAAAGCTGCACCGCTTTACATAAGGGACTTGAGCATCCTTGGACTGTGGTGTCTGTGGGGTCCCAGAACCAATCCCAGGGACGACCGTGCTCTGGGACCCCAGAGGGAGGAGAAGTCCAGGCTGGGTCCAGTGTTTCTGCGATAAGGCACCCGGCACCGTGCCTGACACTCAGGACACACCGGCTGCTGCTAGGCAGGGGCTGGATCCCCACCCAAAGGAGGAGGAGGGTGAAAAGGGCAGGCCGTCCCGGGACAGAGCCAAGAGCCACCGAGAAGAGAAGCAGGAGGACGGGGGCCACCCCGGAGAAGCAGGGCCCAGCCAAGGCCTTCCCTGCGCCCTCGGAGAGTGACCGTGCTGGCTCCCGGCCCCCCTCCCGCGCAGGAGCCTCTCGGCAGTGACCATCCCTGCCCAGTGCTGCATGGGGGCCAGGGGTGCAGGCAACTCATCTTGGGCACCAGATGAGGCGGAGCCCACCCACATCTCACATAGGTCACGGGCCCACCTCAAGCCAGACGCGCTGCTCGGGACGGCTGGGATGCGTTTGTAGGCGCAAACGTGAACACTGATGAGCACGTCAGGCTGTCGGTCGGGAAGTACTGACTCCCAGTGGATTATGGGCTTAAATGTAAAACCTAAAACTGTAAAACTTGCACAGGAAAAACCAGAAGAAGTCTTTGTCATCTTTTAGGCAAGGTCAGCAAAAGCACGGCCCAGGAAGGACAGCTGGCGGCTCCCTGGGGACCGTGAGGAGGACAGAGCAGCCCCGTCTGCGGCATCAAGTCTGATCACAAACCCGTGTCCAGGACATAACGGACCCACAAACCTCAGCAATGAGAACACGACACGGTTGAAAAACAGGCAGAAGATCTGAAGAAGAAAAGCTCGACGCCAATTAGCACGTGAGAAGACGCTCCCCACCATCGGCCATCAGCGACACGCAAAGCAGAACCCCGTGAGGCCACAAGGAGCTGCTGGACAGGCTCAGACCCAGCCCGCCGGGCCAAGCCGCCCACCCCCAGAGCGCAGGAGTCCCACAGGTGGCTGGGAGAAGCCACGGTGTGGCAGTGCAGGGACCAGCCTGGCAGCTTCTCCAAAGCAGACTCCACCCAGCTCGGGAGTTGGGAGTCCACTCCGAAATGGGAACTCACGCTCACACAGAAGCCCGTGCTTCACAGCGGCCCAGGGCTGGGACCCCCGTCCCTGCTGGGCAACAGACAGACTCGGGAAGTGCCCCGGGGCCTGAGCTTGGTCAGCACCGCAGTCAAGGGCAGGCCCACCGACAGGCAGAGGGAACTATCTGTGTTGCTGGGGAAGCTCTCTTCATCACAGCGGTGGACAGGCTCGTCAGAGGTCATTGAAACACAGGCTAATTCAAATCAGTGCATTTTAACATATGTAAATCATAATCAGTAAGGTCGATTTTTTAAAAAACAGCAAAAAATTCCCCAAAGCCCTGCTGCCTGCACTGACACCCTCTCTCTTCTCCCCTCTGGAAGGCTCCACACAAGCCCCTATTCTGTCTGCGAGCCTCCTTGCCCCCCCGCATCCCCCACTCTCGTGCCGACTTCCCCAGAGCTCTGGCCGGGGCTGCCCACGACCGCACGTCCCAGAGCCACCACCCCTCCGTGCAGGCCCAGCCTGAGCCCCTCAGGACGCCCGCCTTATGTCACTGCTGGACCTCTGCCCTGCAGTCCACAGCCTCCCGGCCTCGGCCCCCTGCCTTTAAAACATCCTCGACTTAACGTGTCCGACACCGAACCGCGAGTTTCCTTCCCGGCCTGTTCCTCCTGTAATTTCCCCCATTTTGGTCGAGGCTCCTCCATCCCCTGGGTGCTGGCAACAGGCCTTGGGGTCACATACCCGCCTGCCCCCACGTGGGTGCGCCCCGAAGTCGGCTGGTTCTCCCCCAGGAGCACCAAGCGCAGGGCCTTCCAGCCTCGCCCACATCTTCCCGACACAGACCCCGAGGGAGCCCTGAACTCCAGCTCAGGACAGGGTGCCCGCTCAGAGCCGAGCCCCAAGGCCACAGGACCCCCAGCTGGCAGCACCAGGAGGGCCTGGCCCTGAAGCAGCCCCCGGCACAGGGTGGCGATTCCTGTTCATGCTGTACTTTCCACGATAACACCTGGGCCGCTCCACACCTGCCCCCCAAGCTCGCCATCGGCGCACCGCACCCCGGCCCTCAGGGCGACGCAGGCGTTTACTGCCGCCCTGCCCTGCCCTCCTCACCCGCTGACTTCCTGCTCCTCTGTCTGCAAGAGCAAACACGGATCGCACGGGCAATGTCTTCCCGAAAGCGCCCGGCAGAGGGCCTCAGCCCTCACACGCTGTTGTCTTCACTGTGAATTCACTAGAGCAGTTCTCAGGACGGCAGATTTTCCCCCCAAAACTCCTAGAAGCCGCCCTGGTATTTTCTGGAAAACACGTAGCAGCAAAGTCTGGAACGGGCCTGATTTTCGATAGCTTCAAGGCGGCTGTTTTGTCTCTGTCTATCCGCTAAGGCTTTTCCGGCTGAATAATCCGACGCTCGTGGTCTGAGCAAGGCCAGCGGCCCGTGAGTGCGGGAGGCGCCTTCCTTCTCCTGGCCCCCGACTGGCCCCCAGGCCGTGCTCTGCTCACAGCTGCTGCCCTCTGCAGAGGCCCGTCTGCCACCGTGCTCTCCTCCCACGCCCCCGGCACCACGAAGGGGACACGGAGGCCTGGCCTGCCCACTTCCAAGTGGCTCCCCTGAGACATCGACTGGGCTGCGCTGTAGGCACACGAGTGTCTGAGGAAGGCCACCCCGAAGCTTACTGGGCACAACGACTCACCAGGCACGGCCCTGGTGTCTGCTGCGGACAAATGGACAGATGGACAGATGTCTCTGCCTCCCGCGGCCTCACGCAGCCCGTCAGAGCAACGTGGCAGCGCTCTTTCTGTCCTGACAGCACATCTGGTTCTCCCGGGGGCCGGGATGACCGGGCAGCAGCCACACCGCCCCTTCCCCGGCACCGGCAGGGCGAGCGGCGCTCCGGACCCCTTCTCTAACTCTTCCTGGGGAAACCCGGGTGATTGTCAGTATCTTCACATCCATCGCTCTCCACGAGGTATGTGTTTCCAGAAAAACGGGATCAGAGGAAGCCCCATCCATCCACGTGGCAACATGCTACGACAGCGAAGGCCCCGCCCCGCCCGCTCCGGCCCCCTCCCCCTGCCCCCCCCACAGGCGGCCACACCCACCTGCACCACGGTGATGCTGAGGCGGCCCACGGTGCCCAGCGCCCCTCCGTACTGCAGCTGCTGCGCAGCCTGTGCGTCCAGCTGGATCTGCTGCTGCTGCTGTGTGGGCGTGATGCGCAGGAAGTCCTGAGGCAGCTCCCCGATGTACACCTGCGGAGAGCACGGCGGTCAGGGCTGGGCGCCACCCGCCCACAGGACGAGGGTCCGCGGCGGCAAGATATCCACCCTGCGGACCCCTCCCAGGGCCTGCACTCTCGGCATCAGGATGCGCAGCAAACGGGGGGCTCTGTGGAGGCCCGAGTGCGTCTCCGCCCTGAAAGCAGGCCTCGCGTCCTCGCTGGGCCTGGGGGCCTCACACGCTCTGGTCCGCGTGTCCACGATCCCTTCCCCAGGACCAGGACCGCCGCAAGCAAGGCCTGTCCACCGTGAGCGCTGTTCACGGGGTGAAACCTGAAGCTTGGATGTCCAGTGACTTGGAAAGGCCTCTGTGCTGATACCCTTCAAACGTCTCCACGAGAAACAACTTGCGTGCAAAAACGCCCCGGAGACCAAGAACCCAACAGATTAACCACCAGAAGCCCGGATACCTGGCCCCGGACAGGTGAAGTGATGGGGACACACCTGATGGGGACCACACTCAGGGACACACCTGAGTGTGGAGCCCGGTGGAGCCTGGGGGCTCCAAGAGTGACGACTCCCAAGAAGACCGCAGGAGACCATGCACGGAGAGACGGCCCACAGCCAGACGGCCCGACCGCCTGTGTTCAGAGCCCTCGACAGCCGCACCGTTGCTCGCCCCCCGGGGGGGTGCGGGCCTGGAGGGGCCACAGTGCGAGCAGAGCCCAGGTGAACGGGAGGGAGCAGCCGCAGGACCCACGATGGAGGTCTGGCTGCTGGGGGGGAAACCAGGGCCACAGGCCCCCTCAGCCGCGCAGGGGACGTCACAGACCCCAGCCGCGGGCCCTGAAGAACTGGGTGGAAACGGAAAGGAAGACCCCAGCGTGTCACAGCGAGTTCTGGCAACTGCGCTCACAGCAGCCGCCGGGACCACTTGACGTCCGGGCACCACACGACACGGGGGTCTCTGCTGCGCAGACCAGACGGCACCAGGCAGGGGCCCAGACAGCACCCCATCCACCTAGCTCACAGCGCCCCTGGGAGAGCACCTCCCCCAGCGAGCGCCCCCAGCGCCTTTCCTAGCGAAGGTCCCTGGGAGGGTCTGGGCCTGGAGATCATGCGCTCCCACCAAGGCTGATGGAAGCGCACACAAGGGCGCTCGCTGGCTCCCAGCAGCCCACACGCCGACTCTGCACCCAGGGGCCTAGCGCTCCCGCTGCTTCTCTCTAAAAGCAAGCCGTGCCCCCCGCACCCCCCCGCCCCCCCCGACCCTCTGTCTGGGAGCCAGCTCTGTGTCTCACACCTCCGCTGCATCAAGGGCCCAGCCCAGGGCAGGGGAGGGTGCCCCCGGAGGCTGCCCCCCAGAGGCCCTGGAGTTGCCAAGAGAGGAGCGCAGTGCCTTCCACTCCCTCCCCAGGGCATCGCAGGCCGCGTTTCCTGGGCGCGTAGTGCAGCCGAGTGGGTTCCAGGACAGGCCCTCGAAGGAAAGCGGGTGGTGACACCCCGTGGGCCACACCCCTCAGGAGGGCTGAGACGCCCGGGACATGCCAATCGTCAATTCCTGCCAGCGCCAAGACCAGGCCCCCGTGACCCCCCAAACGCACCCCATCCAGAGCCCCTCAGGCTCCTTGCCGTTTGCCCGGTACTCGTCTTACTGAAATGACTCTCCCAGGGGTCGCTGGCGCACAGACCACACCCCCGCCTGCTGGCCTGAGGAATGACTGCCCACCTCAGCGCCAAGGACCCCACAGGGAGCAGGCCGCAGGGGGACATTCAGTGGCGAGAGTGACAGGTCAGGAAAGGCCTCTCTGTTCCTTCACTGATCCTGTCTTGTCAGGAGCTCCTAGAGGTCATGAAACTAGAATGAAATGAAACTCCTGGGGGGTATGTTCCCTCTTTACTGTACTCATCTTGGTTTGGGGGTTCAGCACAGTCCACACAGGAGGCACGCGGGGACAGCGGGCCACGCTGAGGCCTTAAGGGAGGGGGACCAATCCCACGTGGTCAGAGCCTGTGAGGGGTGGGGGAGGGGGGATCACAGCCCAGGGAGGAGGAGCCTCCAGGTCTGCAGGGCCACCCGCCTGAAGGCACCCTGGGGACACCTGCCCTAGGCCCACCCGCCAGAGACAACAGCAGGGGCGAGGCCCAGGGTGATGGCGGGTCAGGGCAGGGCATGTGGGGCTCAGCACCCGGCGGCTGACGGCTGCCCCACCAGCCAACAGGCCCCGTCGCACAGCAGCCCCAGAGGCCTGCGGCAAGCAGTAAGCTGCACGCTCATCCCAGCGCCCCCCACCCCGACGGAGAGGCCCCGGGACGCGCCCGCTGAGGCCTAGGAGACACCTGCCAGTCACGGTACGGGCCACTGACGTTCTTCCATCAGTTCAGCATCTTCCCAAAGGAAGTTACAAGGAAAACTCCAACTGCCAGCCGACACCTGCAGCCACGGGGATGGGTCTGCACAAGAGTCACCGCCCCCCACAGACACACACACCCTGCTCCTTCCTCAAGTCTCCAGCACCTCCTGCCGATGACCTGGTTTCAGGAAACAGGAAAAGAGGAAAAAGCCCAGAAGCAACAGGGAGGGAGGGCTGGCGCCGTGGGGAGCTCCCCAGAGGGTGCCACTTAGTCCCTCCCCCCTCGCCCCTCCCGCCACAGTCCTCTTCCAGGTTTCACTGCAAAAACCTCTGTGTCAGCTCTCCTCCCCTATTCCTATCCCTCAGGCCTCCCCCAACTTTCTAAATGACCCAAACCTGGATAGGCCACTCAAGCCAGAACGTCTGGCTGTCCCAGCCCTGCCGGACACAAGCTCCAGACGCGGGGACTGAGACACGGCGTTAACTGAGCACGAGGACGCCGGAGGGTCAGCGAGAGAGACAACGCCACTGGCCCAAACGAGGACCAGACCACAATGCTGACAGGACAGCAGCGTCTTCCACGGGGCCTTGCCCAGGGATTCCGGAGCCTCTCACGCCAGCCCGGGGTCTGGGTGCGAGCGAGATGGATCACCCTGTCCACACCTGAGTAAAATGAAACAGCCAGTGACGGGCCAAGGGGCGCCGGGGCCGGGCATCGCACTGCAAGTCTTCCAACTTCACCGTATGTGCGGATTTTCACGCCAAATGCTGGGGGGAAATCACTGCTCCCGTGGCGCTCGTAGTTTAACAAAAGAAGACAACTGCTGAAAGTCGCAGCGCTGTACATAATCACAGGGTGAGCACCCCGGGGCAGGTGAACAGCCGGTGACGTAAGACGGTGTAGACGGCTGAGGCCACTTTGGGAGAAGACGCCACCTCAGCAGAGGCCTGAATGGCATGAAGGCGGCGGTCATGCAGAGCCTGGGAGGGCTCTGTGCACAGGCCTGGCCAGGAGCCCGCCAGGCAGATTGAGGCAGGGAGGTGGCTGGAGCAGAACAAGCAAGGGAGAGCAGGAGGGTGCAGCAGAGGACAGGAGTGTCGCACCAAGGCCACTGATGGGCTCTGACTCAGAGATGAGGAAGGGAGCAGGTGAGCAGCCAGGGCAGGTGAGCAGCCGGGGCAGGTGAGGAGCCGGGGCAGGTGAGGAGCCGGGGCAGGTGAGCAGCCGGGGCAGGTGAGGTGCCGGGGCAGGTGAGCAGCCGGGGCAGGTGAGGAGCCGGGGCAGGTGAGGAGCCGGGGCAGGTGAGCAGCCGGGGCAGGTGAGGAGCCGGGGCAGGTGAGCAGCCGGGGCAGGTGAGCAGCCGGGGCAGGTGAGGTGCCGGGGCAGGTGAGGAGCCGGGGCAGGTGAGGTGCCGGGGCAGGTGAGCAGCCGGGGCAGGTGAGGTGCCGGGGCAGGTGAGGAGCCGGGGCAGGTGAGGAGCCGGGGCAGGTGAGCAGCCGGGGCAGGTGAGGAGCCGGGGCAGGTGAGCAGCCGGGGCAGGTGAGGTGCCGGGGCAGGTGAGGAGCCGGGGCAGGTGAGGTGCCGGGGCAGGTGAGCAGCCGGGGCAGGTGAGGTGCCGGGGCAGGTGAGGAGCCGGGGCAGGTGAGGAGCCGGGGCAGGTGAGGAGCCGGGGCAGGTGAGGTGCTGCACACGCACATCTGGCTCTGCCTGGCGCCCGGCCCCAGCGTGTGACAGTGGGGGGTGGGGGGTGGGGTGGGGGCGGGCGGGACCAGTCGAAGGGGTGCGGTTGGTGTGGGTGAAGCAGAGGCTGAGAAGGAATCCGATGCTGGACCTGCTCGGAAGGCAGAGCCACAGGAGCGGCTGAGTGGGCAGGAGAGGCGAGGCCGCCCAAGGGGACGGGGAAGCCAGGGAGGGTTCCAGGGAAGGAAAGGGCGGGTCCGTGTGCGATGTTCTTGGGAGACAGGGAGCCGCTCAGGATGGTCAGCCTGGGGATGAGTGGGGTGGGCGCTGACACCCCCCAAGACCCCCGAGGGAGCAAGACGGACAGAAAGGAGGAGCCGTGGAAGGAAACCCGTGTGAAGAACGCGACCCTAGGCAGTGAGAGGCCATCGCACCTGTGCCCACTGCCGCGGCCGTGCCCACAATGAACCCGCCAGACAAGCCGCTGCGGGGCCCCCGCCCGAGCCCCACCCCCACTCGGTCACCCCCGCACCTCGCAAAGCACAGGTGGCTTCCCGACCTGCAGGACCCTCTCACTGTCAGCTGAGGCAGCTGCCCCTCCTGGGCCCCCAGCCCCGCACCGCCATCCTCCCACCCAGCTCCTGTCCAGCTGGTGGTGAAGCAGAATCACCAGAGGGAGGTGGGTGGAACGGGAGGTACGCAGGCAGGACTGCAGGCGGGGAGCCCGAGGAGTTGGCCAGGTGTCTGAGAAACAACAAGTAACGCAGGGGCCGAGCAGCCCCCAGGCCGTATACGTGGGAGGGTACGGGCACAGAGCTGCTGGCCACAATGCCCAGATAGATGCCACAGACACCGACAGAGAGCAGAGCGGGGGAGCGGAAAGAGGGGCTGGGGGTGCTCTCAGATGCGGGAAGAGGCACAGGGCTGGAGCACACCAGCAGCTCAATGGCAGATGCCTCACAGGGACCTTCACGTCCCAAGAGAAGGAGCCTGTGCGCCCAGAATCCCAGACAGCAAACATACCTTTCAGGAACTAGAGAAAGCAGCACGTGTCTCAGTCCCTGTGAGCAAGCACCAGCTTATCAAGGTAACACTGCCCCTGGGAGGATGGGGAGAGGCCACCCGAGGCAGCAACCCATCAGGAGGAGGGCGGTTACAAGGGTTAACCTTGCAGCGCAAAGTCCGTACGTTAACATTTCCAGGACAACCCCAAAGAGAACAGAATGACAACATGTGTTTTCCAAACCAGCAGAAACCAAAAAATGGAACTTAAAAAACTATATTTAATCAATCCAAAAGAAGGCAAGGAGAGAAAAAGAAACAAAAATAGACAAACAAAAGCACAAATGAAAGTGTTAGGTACAAAAAGTGTGTGTGTATAACTACACACAAAACTATCCAACGCATTCCAGCTACAAAATGAAGAAGACAGGCTTCAGATCTGACTGTTTAACAATCCAGCTCCATGGTGCTGACAACAGACCAACCTGACACATGCTCTGAAAGATGTGGTCCAACAATGAAAACCCCATCAGGCAAACACTCCCTAAAAGAAAGCTGGCGTTGCCACGTGGCATCAGACCAAACAAGAAAGGCCTGTGCATGGCCAGCGGGGTCACCACACGCAAAAAGGTCCAACTCACAGGAAGACGGGGCCATCCTAAACCAGGATGCGCTCCTAACTCACCCTGAGAATCCAGAGCAGAGCTCACGGGGACACGGCGATGGTCTAGACTCCAACAGTGCGGGTCCACAACTGTACCCGAAAAAGAGAAAGCCAAGCGCAGGCCTAAAAAGAAAAACAACTCCTTCCTCTGAACATTGGAAATGAAAGAGAAAGAACTAAGCAGCTGTCTTGCCTTTCCCATACAGTCTGTATTTAAGGACAACCAGACAGCGTTCATCTATACAAACAGGTCCAGCTAATAAATGCAGAAGAAGTGACAAAATTCAAACATCAGGGGCTTCCCTGGTGGCGCAGCAGTTAAGAATCCGCCTGCCAATGCAGGGGACACGGGTTTGAGCCCTGGTCCGGGAAGATCCCACATGCCACGGAGCAACTAAGCCCGTGCCCCACAACTACTGAGCCAGCGCTCTAGAGCCCGCGAGCCACAACTACAGAGCCTGCATGCCACAACTAATGAAGCCCGCATACCTAGAGCCCGTGCTCCACAACAAGAGAAGCCACCGCAATGAGAAGCCTGCGCACCGCAACGAAGAGTAGCCCCCGCTTGCCACAACTAGAGAAAGCCCGCTCGCAGCAACGAAGACCCAACGCAGCCAAAATAAATTAAAAAAAAAAATTCAACTATCACCCTCTGCCACCCCCAGTGAAGTCAATTATCAATTCGTGCAAGGCTGATGAGAACCTGGACATCCCCGCCCACCCAGACATCCAGACAGCTCACCCTCAGGCCTGACGAGGGAAAAGACATGACAGGAAGGAGGGGCCACACTGATCAACCAGCATCTCCAAAAGCAGGACAAGTGGTCCCTACTGGCCCCCTTTGGCCTGGACTCAATGGGACACACCACACATCTTAGCCTGTGACCAAGCCTTGGCCGCCGTCCCGTCGAGCTGACCGGCAGCACTGTGGTCAACAGTGGCGGGTCCCGCAAACCCCCCTGACCCGAGTTCTACCTCAGAAGGCAGAGAGGCCCCCACACAGGTACTGCTGTGGGTGCCCATCGGGTGCTTTTTAGTAGTTCGTGGACCAGACAAAATCACAGCATGGAGAAGGTCTGTCAGAACAGAAACACCAGCACTGCTGAAAGCGGGCAGACAGCACAGGGCTGGGCATCCCTCGGTGGCCATTCAGGGAGGGGCTCACCTGCAGACGCAAACACCACATCTCCTGGAACTTAAGCAAATTCCTAGCCCCTCAGGCTCTCCTTCTCAGGGACAAAGGGAACCTCCCCAGACCCGTGGGACCCCCCCTTCTGCTCCCCATGCCCGAGGACTCTGCCTGTCCCTCCTTCACCACGAGCGGGAAGAGACAGTCAGACTTCAGAGTCAGCCCAAGCGAGAGTGAATCCAGGCCCTGGGAGCCCTGCTGAGTGACCCTGGGCCGAGGCTGAACCCCGTCCTGTGTGGGTAGGGCTGGGGCCCCCCCCGGCCGAGGGCAGACCCTCGGGAGAGCCGCCCAGCCAGGACCCGGCATGGGGAGCACCTGCCGGATGCCCCAGCTGGACTTGCAGCTTCTGCCACGAGCCACGCCGTCCCGCGGGGCCTCCACCGCACCACACACACGACAGCACGTGGGAGCTCCTTCAACGCCAAGTCCGTACACCCTGGCAAAGGAAGAGGTCTCCACCAGACCCCGAAAACCACAAAAGGAAGGGTTCTCCAAGTCTGATAACCGGCAATAAAGCCTTTACGAGTACAGTTAACCCAGAGGGGGTGGGCCAGCGGGGAGATGTGGAAACGAGAGGATGTGTACCAGGCAAAAACCTTGGGGGGAAAAAAAACCAGTAAAAAGTAAACAGTCCACTGTAGCAACCAGATCAAATGCAAGGCCAGATGCACCTGCACTGGCGGCCCTGCCCTCTGGCACAGACAGCCCTGCTCAGGACCCTTCCTGGCCTTGAAGCAGCAGCCCCCCATCTCCCAGACCCTGTCCCACTCTGCTTTCCATGCTCTCCCCTCCCACCACCCCACAGCTCCTGCTACCCCATCGAGTCTCCAGTCAGAGACCCTTGCCCCAACACCCTTACTCAGCCCGGCCCCGGCCCCGGCCCCGGCCCCGGCCCAGGCAGGCCACCGTTCACCCCGACTTGAATTCAGACCTCAGGGTCTGAGAGTGGATGCTCTGTGAGACCCTGATGGCAGGCGTCACCGTACGGTGCCACCCAAGATACCGAGAGCACCCACACCATCTGGGCAAGCCACACAGGCTCCAGGGCGCCCAAGACCCCTGAGCCCCCAGCAGCTCTGGCCCGGACCGAACCTTACTGCACGAGCACAGGTCATGGAGGGCAGCCCTCAAACACCTGCTGGTCTACGCATGGGGCCCACGACACACGGACAGAAGGCCCACGACCACTCGACAAGAGAACACGCCGGGAAGCACCGCACAGGGCCGGTCAGCCGGGTCATCGAGACCCCGACAGCACAGGCCCCAAGTCCGGACACCGTCCGCCGCCCTGGCCCGGTCACAGCCCTGTCACGGCACATGGCCGACGTCCCCCTTGGTGAGAGGAGGGGCCCACCTTCAGCAAGCGCTCCCTGCGCCTGGCCCCGAGCCGGCTGTGCGTGCTTGCCTGTGGTTCCCAGCAGGCTGAGGACACGTGACGGGCCAGGAACGGGGCCGGGCCGCTTGCCCATTACGCCACCGCTCCCCTCCCGAGGGAGCCGCTAATTTGCTCCTTGTGCTGCTCTGATGAGCCACTTGCCCAGAAATGAGAACGTGTCGACAGACACTCGGCCTGCTGTGTAGCTCACTGTACGCAGTGCCGGTGAAGACGCGGAAACGCTGAGAAATCACTCTACTGACTCTGGGGCGTTTCCACACCCAGTCGGCTAGGAACTCCCATCAGGTCCCATTCAAACGCTCAGAACGAGCATCTGTGCCCAGGGGGGTTTCTAACTAGCCCTGGTCTTCCTCAAACTCAGAAAAACGTTCTGTGGCTTCTTCTCCAGTCGGGAGAAACACAAACAAGACTTGTCAAGCCCGACTCGAGGGTGAGGAGCCCCGGCAGCCGGGGGCTTACCCTCAGCAGCGGCTTTCTGAGACAAGGCACAACAGAGTGTCCACAGAGGAACCTTGTCCCGACTCAGAAGGACCCAGGTGTCCGCCTACCGTGCGTTTCAAGACGCTGTGATAAGAACCTCACTACTCGTGAGGACGCACCCCAACCCAGTCCGAACGCCCGGCTGGAGGCGAGTCGCCAGGAGCCGGCCTGAGCCCGTCTGGACTCGCTCGCCGGCAGCGACACAATAAGCTGGGCCAGAAGACAGGACGCGAGGGCTGCGCGGAAGGGCACCCAGCTCGCGGCTCCCAGACCCTCATTTGTCACTTAAGAAACCGAGGAACAGAGCCGGGCCTGGGAGCCTCCACCATCCAAGAGCCTGTCCAGGGTTCAGGGTGCTTCTCTGGGTGCCTCCTCCTCCCGAGGACCCACTGGGTGCGGGGCCTCCCCCAACCCGGGGACCCACCCGGTGCGGGGCCGCCCCCGTCCCGGAACTCCCTTCCGCTTGCCCGGAGCCCGGCGTCGGGCCCTCCCCTGCGCCCTGAGGCCGCGGAGCCCGCCCCCAGCCGGAGCCTACCGGCCCGCGCTGCGTGCTGACGGTGGTCGCCATGGTCTGGCCGGCCTCAGGCCTCGCCCTCCGAGAGGTGACGCGCCGGCGACCCTTCGCGCGGAACCGCGATCTAACTATTACCCCGCAAGGCCGCCGCCGCCACAGTCAGCTGACGGCCGGCCCCGCCCCCGCACTGCCCACTGCGCCGGCGCAGCACCGCCCCGCCCTTTCCGGCGCCGGGCGCCTGCGCAGTCGCTCCCCGCCCTCGGCCCCGCGAAATGGCTCCCGAGCCGGCAGTGTGCGCATGCGCGCCGGGCTGGCGGGGGTGGGTGGGGGCGGGCCGTGGGGCCGGGCCGCGGACTGTAGGTGCTGGTGCATCCGGCTGGACGCGCGGCCGGAGCGGGTCTGTGGCCCCGCCGCGCCTCGCCGAGTGACCGGAGTGACTCGGTCCGGCGGCCGCCCTCCGTGTGTGTCCGCGGTGAGGCCGCGCGCTGACCACTCCGCCCCTTGCTTCCCGCCGGCCCCTCAGCAGGGTCTTACCCGAGGCTGCTGGCCGAGCTTCCTCTGGAGACCACGGAGCTTTGCTGTTGTCCGTCCGAGGAGGAGGTGGAGAGGCCTGGCTTCCCCTAGGCCGGGTGTTCTGCTGTTGACACAAGCAGTTTCCCAGGCACTGCGATCAGACAGGGCTGCTGACCACTCCAGTCACGGGTGGACCTCCTCCGCCACCCGAGCTGGGACACTGCTGCCTCTTCCTATTACAGCTTCACCTTCTAGATGGGAGTTATTAAGAAGCTTCCAGACAGCATCCAATCCACAGCAAAACCCCGCTTCCTTAAACCCTCCCCAGAACCACCTACAAAAGCCCCAATTCTATAAGGAGTCCTTACTAATACCCTCTAAGTCCCCCGGTGCATCCCCCAGCTGTGTGGTCTCCTTAGCTGCAACCAGGAAGAATCCCAGCTTGTTGAGTTATAGGTGTGTTCCTGGTGGCCCGCCTGGAGGGCACTGACACACCCAAGGTGTGAACCGTCCTTTTCCTGTGTGTACTTCCCAGAGCCCTCAGAAGTAGGCAGCCCACTGCATAGTCTTTGTAACCCCGCATTTGCCATAGCGACTAAATATCTCATCCACTTGGCCGCACATCTGTTTGCCCTCCACTTGCACCACATCCCATGCCACCATTGGTGATAATTTGAGGAATTGGGTTGCCCCTGGATGACACAGGCTCCTGGTACTCCATTTCCCCGGGCAAGGACTTTAGCCACATGCTCATCAAATATACGTGCAACCCAATGCTAGCGTCCCATTTTGAGTCTGTTTTCTGGGGCCACTTCTGGTGGCAGTTATGGTATCAGTCATGGTCCCGGCGAGAAACAGATAGCATGCGCACAAGGATCACTGGAGGGATTTCAGCAAATCCCTCCAGTTTACAAAGGAGGGGCAGAGTTAAGTGAGTAAGCAAAGCATGAGGGACTTCTTTTAACCTCAGGAAGTGGCCACCGCTCCTGGCCTTGAAAGGACAAAAGGCGGAAGCAGTAATCAGGGAGAGAGGCTTCCTCAGCAGAGGAGTGGAGCCACTGCCAACCACAGGCTTGCAGGGAGGCACCTGGGGAAAGAAACACCCTGACCCCTCTCATCGCTAGTCTCTACAGGTGTCTACCGTTAACCTAACCAGGTGATGCATTCTGTAGACAAACACTTCCTGGGGCACAAAGAAAGGCAGAGCAAGGTGGAGAGGGTCTGGGAGGCCAAACAGAGGCTCTTCTACGTGTGCGTCTAAATATCAGTGATAACTAGAGGGTACAGTTTTGTACCGTTGAAAGGAGCAAAAAAAGAAGAGACAAAATGTAACTTTTTTTAAAGTGTTAAGGAAAAATGATAAAATTTGATCAAAAGACCTTAAGGAAGACCTGAATAAGTTGAGAACTGTTTACCATATTCATGGATAGGAAGGCTCAGTATCAGAAATATGTCCATTCTCCCCCAAATTGCCCTACAAAAGAAATTCTCATTAAAACCCCAACAGGCTTTTTTAAAAGAAGTTTAACAAGCTGATTCTAGAATTTATATGGAAGAACAATGGCTGAGTAATAGCCAAAACGTTCTAGGACAAGAAAGAGGAGAAGGAGGAAACAGAAGGAAACTGTCCTAGGAGGTGTCCAAATGTACTCCAGAACGACGGTAATTGAGCCTATGGTATGGATATGGGGATAGACAAGTTCACCAATGGAACAAAATCTGAAAACTTGACTTAGGAGGGTGTTGGCACTGCTGAGCAGCTGGGAAAGGAAGTATCTTCTAATACTCTGTACTAAAACGATTGGTTCTACTTAGGAAAAAACTTGAAATTGGACCCCTACCTTATGCTGAACAAAAAAGCAATTCCTGGTGGAACTGATCCAGTGAATATTTGATGAATTCAATACCTATGTCATGTTTGTAAAGGATAAAATCAGAAAAAGGTGGCACCTCCCCTCTGCTCCATCTGGGAAGGGTTGAGCAGCAGTTGAAGTCTTGGGAGAGAACATGTAGGATGAAAGGAGAGACGCTTGGTGAGTCAAACATGAGGACAAGTTGTTCAGCAGACCAGCACCACCTGGCCCCCAGGGTGCTGACCACATATCCCTGAGAAAGGCAGAGGGAGCTGATGGGCAGAAAAAGTGAGAGTTAGGTGGACCAGAAGAGGAGGTTTCAACCCTAGAGTGGGGGTTAGGACCAAAGCAAGGTGTAATAGTGAACCATCCTCATGGAGCCTTACCGAGTGGAGTGGTATGGCCATAGAGGTGGCCAGAGAAGACATCCTTGGCAGGAGAATTGCAAGAGGGACAAAACTGGAGGCCAGGGGTCCAGCCAAGTGAAGTCCTGTAGAAAATGTAGACTGTGAAGGGAATTCTAACTTAAACACCATCTCCTCCCCCAACTGCTTACATTTGCTCAGAGACCCAACACCAACACTCAGGACCCTGACCCTGTGTGTCACCTGAGCGATGTCATCTACCTGTGTAATCCTCGTTGTTCCCCAGTCCAGTTCCATGTTGTCATGGGAGGTGAGCTCTCCGTGGCCTTTCTGGGTCCAGGTTTCAACTCACAATGGCACCCATGGGTCCCAGTATTCATGGAACGTCCCAATGTACCAAGAGCCCCTGATAGTTTCTTTGTATGTCTTTGGGTGGCATTCTTGAGTAACAATGATGATAAATAACACCTTTGCATGTTTCATAGGTGTCAGGCTCGGTGTGTATAATCTCATTTAATTTACAGTACGGTCCCATGAGGCACATGCGTTTGTCATCTGCCTGACAGAAGGGATAATGGGCAGGTGAAGGACAAAAATGTTTCAGTGTCTAACACCAACGAGTAATGACTGTCCAGAATACAGAAACACCTCCCATAAATCACAAGGAAACAGGAGACCAGATGGTAAATGGACAGATACTGTCAACTGGCAGTTCCAAAAGGGGAAGCCCGAAGGGTCGACAGGTATGGGAAGGGGCTTTCAGACTCACTAAGAGTAAGAGAAATAAAACAGTCATGAGACACCACACTACATCCATCAGAAAAATAACAATCAGGAGGGGAGGGAGACCAAGGGCAGGTGAGAACCCAGGCGAGGGCGGCTCCGCAGCTGGGCTTAGTGGACGAGACACACCCCAGGAGCTCTCTCCTGAGCATACATTCCGGAACATTCTCACTCTGACCCACAAGAGACACATTCAGAGCTGTTTGTTGTTTGTGTAGCAGACTTGGCAACCTAACTGCCCATCTTTAGGGGAATGAATCAGTAGGATGTGATGCATACACACTATGGGTGCAATGCGACAGGGAGAAACAATAAAGTGGTTGTTTGTAGAACAGCTTGTATGAATTTTTTAAATCCACGCAAGATAATTAAGCAGCAGGTTTTCAAGACACCGGACATAAAGCAATGAGGGTCAGTGGTCCCTGTGGGACGGGGAACAAGTGAGCTCAGCTGTAGGACGGCCTCTGCTCACTGCCCGGAGAGAGCTTGCAGGCTGCAGGGCAGGGAGGGTGACCAAGGGGCAGGGCAGGGGTCTCCCTGAGCTGAGGGGACTTGGCCGGGAGCCTGAGGAGGCCGGGGAGGCTGGCATTCACCGGGGGGGGGGGGAGTTCCTGCGCAGAGAAGGGACTGCTATCTGCAGAGACTCCCCCCGGAGACTTCGGCTGAACACAGACCAGAGCACACATGGGATGAAACTGCTGAGGCACGCGAGAGCGCCACCTGAAAGAGCTACAGAAATAATGCCATTAGCCAAACGGGGCAGGAATAGTTCCTGTTCCCACTAGTCAGAGTAAAAAGCCACATAACCAACAGGACACTGAGTAGGGTACGCAAAAGGCTTTGCCTTGAAGTTGCCGGGGATGAAGCGGGTCGTTTTAGATGGTAAAGGGATCCACTTATCAAGAGGACATAAAAATCCTAAAAGTTTCTACATCTAGTCGTAGAGCTTCAGAATTCTTGGAGCAAAACCAGACAGAAGTGCAGGGAGAGAGACAAACGCACAACCGTCGCTGGAGGTTTCAACACCCTCCCCTCCGTATTCAGTGCAACAAATAGAAGCCTCGTAAAGGGAGGACAGACCAGGACAGCACCAACAGCTTGATCTGACCGGCATTTGTAGAAAACTCCATCCGACAACAGCATAATACACAATTTAAGTATTCACTGAACGTTTACCAAGATAGACCATATTCTGGGCCAGAAAATAGTCTAAAATGACTCAAATCATGCAAAGTATATTCTCTGACCGAAACAGAATTAAATTAGAAATCAATAATTAAAAGATATCTGGAAAAGGCACAAAATATTTGGAAACTAAATCACAAACAGCTAAATAACCCGCATATCAAAGAAACCCAAAGGAAAGTTAGGCAGCATTTTCAACTGGATGAAGATGAAAATATATTACATTTTGTGGGATGCAGCTACAGCAGTACATAGGGGAAATCCATGCCTACATTAGAAAATCACTGACCTCAGCATTCACCTTTAGACACTAGAAAAAGAAAGGCAAATTAAATTCTAAGTAAGCAGAAAATAAGGAGGAAATAAACGTCATTGAAGAGGGACTTCGCTGGCCGTCCCGTGGTTAAGACTCTGTGCTTCCACTGCAGGGGGCGCGGGTTCTATCCCTGGCCAGGGAACTAAGATCCCGCATGCCAAGGGGCACAGCCAAAAAAAAAAAGTCATTGAAGAAATCAATGACATAGAAAACAGAAAGACCACAGAGAAAATTGGTAAAAACAAAAGCTCATTTTTTAAAGAAGATCAATAAACCACTAAACAGACTGATCAGGAAAAAAAAAGATAGAAAACGTGAATTACCGATAGGAGGAATGATAAAGTTGGCATCACTACAGATTCTACAAAACATTAGAAGAAGAGTAAGGGAATGTTATGAACAACTTCACTTAGGTTAAATGAAATAGAATGAAATAGACAAAGTCCTTGAAAGACACAAATGATCAAAGCTCCCTCATGAAGGACAGTTCTGTCTATTAAATTAAAAACCTTTCCACCAAGAAAACTCCAGACTCAAATGGCTTCGCTGCTGAGTTCTACCAAAATTTGAGAAAAAATAACATCAATTCTACACAAATTCTCTTCTAGAGAACAGGAGAGGAGAAAATACTTTCCAACTCATTCCATGAGTCCAGCATTACGCTAGTACCAAGACCAAACAAAGACATTACAAAAGAGAAAACTGCAAACCAATATCCCTCATGAACCCAGATGCAAAATTCTTAACAAAATTTTTAGCAAACTGAATTCATCAACATATAGGAAGGATAAGTTATCATGACAACGTGGCATTTAACTCAGGAGTGCAAGGGTGGTTTAACTTTTGAAAATCATTATACGATGCAATCTACCACATTAATGAGCTGAAAACAAAAGCAAAAAACAAAAAACAGATGGTTGTCCAAATAAAGGCAGAAAAAGCATTTGACAAACTCCAAAGTCCACTCCCTCTGATAACTTTCTGCACGTGTGAACAGAAGGGAACTCCCTCCATCTGATAGAGGGAATCTACAAAAAAACATGCATCTGACATATCATACTTAGTGGTGAAAGACTGAATACTTTTCCTCAGACAGGAACAAGACAAGGATGTCTGCGCTCACCACGTCTATTCTGCGTGGAATGGAGCTAGTAGCAGGGCAATCAGGCAAGAAAAAGAAACCAAGGCATCCCACTTGAAAAATAACAAGGTAAACCATCTTTACTTACAGACGGAATGATCGTTTACGTGAAAAATCCTACAAAACAGCTACTAGAACTAGTTATTGCGTTTAGCAAGTTTGCAGCGTTAAAGGAAGTAAACAAAAATCTACTGTGTTCCTCTATACTAGCAGTACAAACTGAACATTCATAAACTGAAATTCAAAACAATGCCATTTACAAAAGCGTCCGCAACATTAAATACTCAGAGATAAATCCAGGTGATTGCTGGTGTTGTTGAGTTCAGCTATGTCCTCACTTGTCTTCTGCCTGCTGGATCTGTCCATTTCTGGTAGGGGGGTGTGAAGTCTCCAACTGTAACAGTGGGTTCATCTGTTTCTCCTTGCAGGTCCATCAGTTTTGGGGTTTTTTTAATATTTATATATTTTTATTTTAGTTATTTTATTTTTGGCTGAGTTGGGTCTTTGTTACTACACGCGGGCTTTCTCTAGTTGTGGTGAGCGGGGGCTACTCTTTGTTGCGGTGCGCAGGCTTCTCATTGCGGTGGCTTCTCTTATTGTGGAGCACGGGCTCTAGGCACGCAGGCTTCAGTAGTTGTGGCATGCAGGCTCAGTAGTTGTGGCTCGCGGGCTCTAGAGCGCTGGCTTAGTAGTTGTGGTGCACAGGCTTAGTTGCTGCGCAGCATGCGTGTTGCAACGTGGCTTAGTTGCTTCCCGGACCAGGGCTCGAACCCATGTCCCCTGAATTGGCAGGCAGATTCTGTGCCACCAGGGAAGCCCGTCCATCAGTTTTTGCCTCGTGTATTTTGATGCTCTGATGTTCGGTGCCTACACATTAAGGAGTATTATGTATTCTTGGAGAATGGATGCTTTATCATTTTCCCTGATAAATTTCCCAGCTCTGAAGTCTGCTCTGCCTGAAATTAATACAGCAACCCCTGCTTTCCCTTGTTTCAGGCTAGCGTAGTGTGTCTTTCTCCATCCATTTCAGAATGGATCCTTTTCCCTCCCCCTGACGGAAGCACCAGGAATTTTTCTCCAGCGTCTACTGTGAGGACCTGGTGGTCCTCCTGGAGGTGAATCTCACACTACTGTGGGGACCCTCTGACCGAGTGCCCCTGGAGCTTTCATCCCTCAGGTGTGTCCACACCGAGCCTTCAGCCATTTATCAATTCCAGTCCAGACTTCCTGCCCCAGTGCTGGCTCCCACGCAGACAGCTGCACTGGTAAACCCCGACTCCCTGTGTGCGCCTCTGTCTCTCCAATTTGCGGGACAGTAGTTTGCCCCATGACCTCGCTCCTCTATAGATCAAAGAAGAGTTTTGGATTTTTGTTTGTTCAGCTTTTTACTTTTGTTAGGACAGAATGGCAACTTCCGAGCTTCCAGCATGTCAGAAGAGAGGGTAGTCTTTTCACAGATACTGCTGGGTATCCATATACGATTGGATATCTGCATGCAAAAAAATTAACTTTGATTGGTATCCCACATCTTATAGAAAATTAACTAAGAATGAATCATAGATCCATGGGTAAAATGTAAGAATATGAATCTTCCTGGGGAAACAGGAGAAAAATCTTTGTACCCTTGAGTTAGGTAAAGATTTCTTGGATACAACAGCAAAAGCCCAAACCATAAGAGAAAAAAATGGTAAATTGTGCTTCAGTAAACTTAGTAACTTTTGCTCTTCTAAAGACCATTAGAAATAATGGTTAAAGAAATAAAAGGACAAGCCATAGACCAAGAGAAAATATTTGCAAATCATATATCTCGTAAAGGGTTTGTATGCAGAACATGTCAAGAACTTTAAACTCAGTAACAAGAAAATAAACAACCCAATTAAAAATGGGCAAAAGATCTGAATAATTTATGGAAAAAGGTATATAGGGGCAGATAAGCATGTGAAAAGGTGTTCAACATATTAGGCATTAGGGAAATGCAAATTGAAATCACAATGAGATGCCACTACACACTATTAAATGGCTAAATTCTAAAACAAAAAAGACTGCCCACGCCCAGAGAACGTGGAAGAACTAAGCCCTAGTGC